>NC_081444.1:4461308-4497421 GCF_007210705.1 Tigriopus californicus
CCCCCACCCTCTCTCCCAATTCCCTCCTCTTCCTTCAAATACCCAATCCACCCCTATTCCTATAAACACTCTCCCCCCTAAACTTCCTTGCCCCACCCCTATTCCCAAAATTCGTTCCTATTCTAATGTAGCTGCCCAACCCATTCCTCAAACCCAACCATCCCCATTAGCTCATGCTTTGCCTCCAGTAGAACGTAGCTTTGTTGATAAGAGGGATTTTTTATGGTTGGAGAGGATGGTCCAAGATCTTGTGAACTTGGTCCGTCAAAAGAGAGGCTCGTAAAAGGGCTGTATTTGAACGTGCATTTTCTGATTTCTAAAAAAAAAAACCACAAAAGTTAAGATCTTAGAAGAACTAGCCGTTGAGAGAGAGCTTTCATTCATCTCTATAACAGAAACCTGGCTTCGGCCAGGGGTCTTAGATGAACAACTAACAATAGTTGATTTCAACTTAGTTCATTGTGAGAGGGTACGCCCTGATGATCCCATGGAACCATGGTAGCCGAGTGGTCTGATGTACCCGATAGAGGCACGACATGGTTCCCCAGAGGGCGTGGGTTTGAATACCGCCTTCAGAGGAAACATACCCCGGCATGGGGGTGTACGTATGCCTATATGTTAAAAATGACTAACACTTTAGTCATGTACAAATGTTGAATGGAGAAGTAGAGGTCTTAGTTTGTCATATCCGAGGGCATGATCTGTCGATTGTAACAATGTATAGATCCCCTTCTTGTTCAGTAAGCTCTTTTATGTCAGCTTTCCAATTCACTGGAAATGAGTTGGATCAGGCAGTTTGCTCGTAGGTTTTCTATGTAGGGGACTATAATTTTCCGGCTAGCGTTGTAAGTAGAGTGGGAAGCTAGTCCCGATGGGTATATTCCCATTTCGAAATCGTCATTTAAGTCGTTCGGAAAGCTGGAAGAATTTGCGATCTTGCGAAATTACACCCAGCATGTTGGTGTAGCCACCAGAGCGAATAACCTTCTCGAACTATTTTTTCCAGTGAACCTGATCTGTGGTTAGTTCTGCATGTTCACATATACACTTTTTATTTCCAACAAGAGAAAGAACTTGATTGAGACAACAAAAAAGAGAAAAGTTAAGCATGCGACTAATCCTATTTCTCGCCTTTCTTTGCGTCCCTTCTACATGGACGGAGGTAAACCGTACATTAAAACACGTCTTTAGTCCTCCTCTCTTTCTTCCTTCTTGAGTAGAGGGCTTGTCAGAGAAAAGTTACTCCAACCAAGCCACTTGAGACTTTGCTTTGAACACATTTTAGTAGTTGGGCAGCAGGGTGTCGGGCTGATTGACTTCTCTTGCGTTAATCAGTTTTTACCAATGCAAACAAGCGGGCCATCAACTCAGTGGCCCCTTGAATTCGGAACTTGATTTTGAGAATCACGTAACTAAATGTGTTCAAAGCCGATCCTCATCGCACACGCCAGGCAGCCGTGAGGGAGCTAAAAAATTCTCAGAAATCTCGTGAGTGTCGTTTCTCTGAGTAGCCCTCTATTCTCGAGGAATGGCGGTGCAGTAGTGTCTAAGGAGAACAAATGAAGAGCCCAGATCAAGTCCTCCTGCCTGGAAATAGGCCCTGAGCCTAGGAAACTCTAAAAATGAGCCCTAAAATTTTAGATTGCAATTTAACAGGATATAGGTACTTCTTTCGTTGACGTGACGCTCAAACGATCACTCACAATCGATCATTAAAAATCAACTCCGTTGTAGACTCTTCCACCGATGGTTAGTGATCCCCCACCAAGGGCGGTTTTTTGATGATTTCCGTTTTTTAATCCATGTCCTAGCTTGTCAAGCCATTAGCCGATTAGTCTAGTTTCTATGCTTATATTTTAGGCTATAACGACCATTAAACAACATTTAAGGCTTATTTCATTTCAGTAAGTTGAAAATCAGTTTTATCCAAAGAAAATGGAGAATACTGTAGCGTTATTTTTTCATCAATTCTGGTTTATTTATCAACAAATGGGCATTTTTGCCAGATTTCAACGTTGTTCGTCTTTGATCGAGTAATAAAACATTTTAGGGCAAGTTCTCCATAGTGTTTTCCTCAAGTATATTTCTATCTTGATTTTCAATCAGCTTGCATCATGTTTCACAATCAATTCGTTAAACAACGTTGTTGCTTTTGTCGGTGGGAGGGTGTGTGTGTAAACTTTTTGTCGTTTGAACATGATTTGTCGATTTTTGGGCTTAAATTAAAGCCTTTCTGAAAGTCTTGACCTGGCTATGAATGATGTTGTTCACGTACTGAACTGCTAACGCTCAAACTTCAATCTAGGTCCATGTGTTAAACCGGCCGATATCATGTTTTTACATCATGGACGGTGGACGTTTGATTATCACGATAGTGTTGGACGTCACAAAACATTCGTCGAAGCTCAAGAAGCATGTCGTTCCTTGAATTCGAATCTGGCCTACATGAAAGAACCAAGAGACAGTTGGGCTCCTGGATGGCTGGCACAAAGCAACGGCGGTTCCAATAATGAAGCTTACATAGGACTGGATCCAAGTACTTTAACTGTGCCTTGTTCATTATCGAACCCGACATGCATAGGCCTAAAATGGTTGGATGGAACTCCATTTGAGTTTCAGGTTACGCACAGGAAAGTAGAAACATACGGATCCAACTCAGTGGGCTGTTTCGTTTTGAGGTATGACGAGAATCGTCCCGATGACAGACATCACATTGTCGGAGTGAATGATTGCCACAAGAAAAGGGCTGCTCATTGTTCAAGTAAATGCTCGGTGAAACGATGCCCAATTCCACCAAGTTTAGAAAATGCCAAGAACAATTGGCGTTTCATTTTTCAAAGGGAAGGAGACCAATCAATGTAAGTATGGAGCTTGAAAGGGATAAATTTGGCATTTTATATTAATACATTTTGGCACAGAACAAGGATTATGTGCGGAGCTTTTGTCAGGTTATTTTGCAGCATTTTTTCCATCTGGTCGCATTTTTTTAGACATTTTGGGTCGTCAAAAAATGGCAATTATATAATTTAAGCTTCAATGAGAAACACAATGTATAAAATATGTGTTTTCATAATCCTTGGGCTTTGCAGTTGAAAATGTACCGGGTGGCCGCAAATATGTAGAATTTCATTGCAATAACCATTTTCGAAACAGCTAAGGTACGCGTACTTTTATGAAATAAGGATGTGTGCATGAAAAATCGGGCCTGAGTTCATGCAATGTTGTAGAAGAACGGGTTCGAATATATCCTCTAGTTTGGAAATTACATTTGGGATTCCGTGTTTAATGCGAGGGGAAAATAGTACTGATGTAGTACTGTTTAGGCTCTTCAAGTTATTGTGTATCTAGGGGCGTGTCAAAGTATTGACTGGTCATTGCTTAATGATCATGCAAGCACACCGGCACTGTGGACGGGCAGGCAAAGGACGAGAATTTACCTAAACAGAAAAGAAAACCCACTAGAGGTGTATTTTGTCTTCTCAATGCCCAGACAATTAAACTACACTAGAGGAAAGATTTCTAATTTGCATCTACCACAGCTTGCTTTTTTCTATCTTATGGAAAGCAAAGAGAAAGATTGACAGCAACTAGCTAAGACAACATGAAAAGGTGGCTTGCATCAGCTAATGCTAAATGATGAGGTAACCATTACAACCAATAACCATTAATACTGGTGATGAAGACGCAAAACACTTCTAGTATCTTTTCCATTCTTCTTAGGCAAGTTACCTCCCTGACGGATTGTTCTTTCCCCACCAGACTTTGGTCACTTGATAATTGAAGAATGTTGGTTGAGTCTTAGCTAGTTTACCCCTCGCAACCACCCTGAATTTAACTTTGCCAGCTTCAGATGACTTGGGCAAGCCCTCCTTATTATGAACGCTATCATAAGGTCAAAAGTTTGAGGGGCGTCCTATATGGAGAAAATCCCACGTATAAACAAATGCATAACATTTTAGAAGTAGAGGTTCTCCTTTACCCTGAACAGTTTGGTTTTAGAAAGCAAGATAACACTATGCATGCAGTTCAAAAATTTCTACAAAATATATCTGCTAATCTCTGCGACAAAATGGCACTTACTATATTTCTGGACCTTAAAAAAGCTTTTGATTCCGTTGATCATGGTATATTGATTAAAAAACTGGAGTATTACGGATTTCGCGGTAGGTCGCTAGTATTTCCAAAACTACCTTTCTGAGAGGTACCAGTATGTCGAGGTAAATAATGTAAGGTCCTTGAAACTGAAAGTCAAATGTGGGGTTCCCCAAGGCAGCATCCTTGGACCACTCTTATTTCTGATCTATATAAACGACATGATTCAGCATAGCAATTTGAAATGCATTATGTTTGCTGATGATACGACGCTTCAATGTTTTGAAAGCCAACCTGATAAACTAGAGGAGAAAACAAATGTTCAACTGGAACGTATCTTCCAATTGTTGGAAACAAATAAATTAACTTTAAACGTAGATAAATCTAAATTCATGGTTATCAAGCACAAAAATTGTTATTTTAACTTCAAAATTAATATAAATGGATGTAGGTTAGAGGAGGTGGGTTTTGCCACTTCCAATGAAAACTCCATAGGATTTCTGAGAATGCAACTTAATAGCAAACTAAACTTGCACTGTCACATTGAGAGTGTAGCAAACAAAATTCGATAAATTATTTTCAGTCTGAACAGATCTCGCAAGTCAGTGCCGAAAACTGTAAAGAAACTACTTTATAATGGACTTATCTGAAGTGTCTTGGAGTACGGTATTGAATTTTATGACCAAAGTACAAAACTGAAGATCTTGACCATACTCCAGAAAAGAGCTATATGCTGGATAAATAATGCAAAGTGGTTTTCTCACACTGAGTCTTTGTTGCATGAGTCCAAGCTCCTAAAATTGCAAGATTTGCGCATGCTTAAAATCGTTCAAGTGATGAGGCAGTCGTGTTTGCAAGAACTCCCACCATGTATCAATATTTTCAAATGGAAAAATAATCCTCGGCTTGGTGGTTGGAGATCAATTACTCCAGTTGCCAAGTCGAGACCTTTACAAAGACTACCTAACTTTGCTTTTCCCAACGAGTGGAATAATTTCAACCTTCCAGACATCGATCTAACCAGAATTAAATTCACCCAAACAAGTAGAGATTATCTCTTACAGAAGTACTCTATTGCTCCTTGCAAACTCAAGAATTGCTATGTATGCCAACAAAAATCCTAAGAAATGATTTTTATTTTTCTCTTTTATTACAATTATCAGCCGCTCAATCTCATCAAAACACTCCATGCACCAATTAATTAATGCACCAAATTAATACTGAAAATATTTGCTTTGCTCTGTTTTTCATGTTTTTCCTTCTATATCTTTTTTCTTGGTCCCTTCTTTTCTTATAAATTCGAACTGATATGATAATTTCCTACAAGCCTTTCAATTTTATTTTGTATTTCTTCCATCTCACGCTATTGTGTTGCAGCTTGGCCTCTGTAAGATTATTGACTATCTATGTCATGTCTTCTTTAATTTGCCCAGGTCCTGGTGAAAACAAGCTTTTGTTTACCTAGAACCTGAGGAATTACATGCTCATAAATTTTTTGATAAGATTCTAACTCAAAGATTAAATACCGACATTATCCAATCATGATCAAAGTGTTCCTGAAATAAATCTATCTATATCTATATATCTATGGGTAGATCCATTTTTGATACAATCCTAACCTAGCCTAACCTAACCTAACCCAACCTAATGCCTCACACTGTCTGTTGCAAGGGTCCCTACACTGCGGGGCTTGGGTGCTAGGGTCCCTAACCTTGGGCCGCTTGGTTGCAAAGAACTTACAAATATTTACACTAATATCTTGACATTTTAATCAAAGGTCTCAAAAAAAGGAAAAAGTTAGCATGTCTTTGGAATCAAACTCAGACACTAGGGAAAGGGAAACATGTAACGCGTCTCTTAGCATGCACGGTTACGTGGCTCTCAATTGTGGAACCAAATTTTTGTATACTTTTTTCAATGCTATGATCAAGACCTACATTTTCTGCTAGTATCTCACACTTTTGACCTTGAGATAATGCTCATACTTCCTTATCCTCAGCTGCCTTCTTTAAGTCAATGGATGGAAGCTTGTCTTAGACTCCACTATCATTCTTCAACGCTACCCAAAACAAAGTTTTATAAGAGAAAGACCGGTCCATCACGGAATGTATATTGTTCTTCGTGAGCAAACTCCTTTGTTCGTAAGAAAATGGATTTAAAATTTCACTTCAACTAAATCCTGAACCGAAAATTATGCCTATTTCAAGATGCATCCGGGTTTAGAAAGAATGAGATATTCCTCTTTCAAAAATTGTTGCGTCAGGAGAGTTAAATCATGTATTCTGTGTACTATAGTGTCGTAAGGTTGGAAAAGCTTCGACTATTCGTCCAATCGTTTGATTGAGATGAAATTTTGAATTTGTTGTCAGAGCGACGTGGGGCAATTCTCATTTTAGTAAAACCCAAAATGCTAAACGAAATCAAACTTGTCAATAATTTTTGGAGTTCCTATCCTCATTTCAGTGGTTCATAGATCACCATTATATGACAAATAGTCATTTTAATATCATTTTGATAGTACTGGGGATTATATTCTCCGTGTCGGTTAAGATAGCCCATGAAAGCCCGAAACCAAAAAAATAGAGTAGACAAATATGTTTTTGGCCATAATTGTAATTCCAAATTATTTCGAATAAGTTCGATCATTAACGTTGTTTCTTTTTTTTGAGGGCTTGTTTAACGGGACATGCAATTTGTAGTACTATGAAATAGTTAAATCATAAGTCTTGCTTTGTAAAGTAGAGAATTTTTACTCTTTGAAGGATTCAGTTGGACTTTATGGCTCGAACAACTTGAAACTCCTCTCAACGTCAAAAGTAGGACTAGATAGTTATGAGTGAGGAATCCTATTTTTTGGATTATG
The DNA here is from genome assembly GCF_007210705.1 of Tigriopus californicus. Taxonomy (NCBI): domain Eukaryota; kingdom Metazoa; phylum Arthropoda; class Copepoda; order Harpacticoida; family Harpacticidae; genus Tigriopus; species Tigriopus californicus. Next base: position 4,468,264 of record NC_081444.1, read on the forward strand.
CTGACCATCTTCATGTATCCACTGGACGGAACTAGGAACTTTGATTGTCCCACGTCAACTTTTTGTCATAAAAAAAATCATATTTAGGGCTTCTTGTCACTTGGTTTGGGGATGTCATGCTTGAGCTATTCTGACATCATGTCAATTTAAATGACTGCGTGCAGTAATGATATGCCTCAGCTCTTTTTTTGCCTTGCATGACATCTCTGTCCCTAAGTTTCCGAATGCAATTGTGAGAATTTTGTGTATTTTGTTTAGCTATTTTGAACTGTCACATTCAAGCTCAGCAATTACGTTTCAATACACAAGCCCTACATTCTGTGAAAAAAGGAAGAAAAAAATCAAACCAAACGTGACTCGGGATGTCATGTCAAACATAATTACCGAGGATTCCAGATCAAATAAAACGCCGTCACAGTACGTTTTGTGTAAAAACTAGTCAGTCAAAACACCTCAAGGAACAATATGAGGGTGTGCTTTGGCCTACTCTTCTGCCTCATGGTCTTGGAACAAAGTTCAGGTAACATTGACTATTTCAACATTACTATAATTGAAGTGGTTTATTTTCAGGTAGCATACATTTTACTTATTGACATGACCAAGAGACGAAATCAAGATGATATTACTTTCAGCTAACTGCCCACCTTCTGGAGAGGTGTCCGCAACGGTTGGCGACGTTTTCTATTGGTTTCCGACTGGTGGGATCTCCTTTTACGCGGCTAATGATTTGTGTCAAGATAATGGGATGGTTTTGGCCAATATCTCAACATTTGAAAAACTTAGTCTAGTTTTGGATTTATTCGGAGGTAAAGTATACAAGTAGCGATTGAATCGAAAGGAATCAAGTTCCGCTCAATACCATTTTCGTCAATGTTTGGAAAGACCCTAGACACTCCATTAGGTTGAATATCCTTCAGCCATTTTGACTCGACTCTGTTCAGCGTGATTTCAAAAGGTCGTACAGATCCAAAGATGTCTTTCTAAGAACATTGTGCACAGGAACTAGAGATCTCTCATAAAAAGGTTGGGACTATACATCATTCAAGCAGATGCAAAAGGTATCTGATATTGTAAGTTTTCAAAAACGTCTATGAACCCCAGGTTTTAGGGTCAATTGTAGTGAATTGTTGGTGCAACACATCAAGTGCGAAAAAGAAGCAGGAACCTGTGAGCATCTCGTCAGAAACTGAGATGTCAGACCATCAGGACGAGGAGAGCTCGAAAGCCTCAAGTCCCTGAAGGCCTCTAAAGAATCTTGATTTGTGGCTACACGATCATGTAAGTGCTTCATTTGAATTTGACTACCCTTGTCATTAGAGCGATGAGCTGTTGGTCCTTAATTTTGTGGAGTTGAAAACACACCTGAGAGCAGCTGATCTCCAAACATGTTAGCCATAACCTCTACATTGTCAATGGCCTCGCCACCCACCTCAAAGGGCCTACAGGGTGTTTCATCTTTCTCTTAGAGCTTGCATAAGAGGAGAAAGCCTTCAGATTCGACCTGACCTCTTGGACCACTCTACTATCTGTTTTCAACTGGCCATTTTCGATGGAGGCCTTAATCTTAACCTGAATCAAGTCAAACCTTTTTTGAAGACTAGCCAGAATTACTGGAGACAAAATGTTCTGAAGCCTTTTTGCTAGTTTGCAAATCTTTTTGAACAAAGTCTTCCTGTATTTTGGCATCTTTGTCGGTGTCCTACCTTTTGGAACACTGTCAGGGATTGCTAACAATGTGATAAAATGGGCATTGTGCAGCCGTGTACTATTAACAGGAATTCATGCTGAAGAAATGCTTTCATGAGATTTCCAAAATCCGGAAAAGATATTGTTGGCTGTCGAGCTCTTAGGTCCAGTTCTTAGGTGCAAGGTAGTACTGATGAGTAGCGTCAAGCTTTTCAAGTCAGATTCTACAGCTGAAGCAAAGTTCTGGACTACAGAGTCTTGCCTTCTTAATTATAAATCTTTAATTGCGACTCTCGATCATGTCATCTCGTAAAATAATAAAATTGTGTACTGTAAGTAAACAACTTGGAAAATAAAATTGTTAAAACGATAAAACATTCGACTAGTGATATCACAACAGAGATACAGAGATGACTAGAATTGGTTCAGTGCACATGAAAAAACGGAAGAGGTGAGATACAGATCGTATAAAGACAGATAGGTAGAGGCATGAACCACTGGAGTATGGACGGGATGGTAAGGTTGAAAATTAGCAACTCCAATTCAATGCAATGAATTAAATTCTTCGTCAAATAAGGCTGGCCCCAGATCCCTGCGATTGCGTATTTCAAATGTCAGCTCAATCAAACGACAGGGTCAAAAGTTATGCCCTCTCAAAGTGCAGTACATAACAGAGCACAGAATGAATGACTTAGCCCTCTTCTGGTTATCAATTACCACAAGAGGGCTAGTTCGTTCATTCATTGAAGAGCTTTGTAGTGCCTTTTGAGACGGCATAACTTTTGATCCAGTCACTCGATCGAGCTGAAAATTGAAATGAGTAATTATTGTAGCCTGGGATCATTCTCATTTGAAAAAGAACATAATGTGTTAACTCAATCGCGAAAAGCTAGTTCCCAAACCAAGCGTCCCCGTCCATATTCCAGTTATTCATGGTAGAGGTAAGTGATGAAAATCTTGGTTATTGCAGTAGAGTGGATGGGCCAGATTGAACAGATCCTTTGTCAACTCCCGTCGCTGATGGCATTTGGCTGGGAGCCGAACAAAGGTGCGTGACCGCCAATACTCCGAGGGGATGTCGGGCCAAGGACAATAAGGTGTTAGCAAGTCCTTGCATTGAAAAGTGACAGAAATTCGATCAATCTCGATTTTTCCCATCGCTGATCGCAGCGCCTTTTTTTGGTTTGGTTTTTCACGGGCTTTTCTAACCACTACAGGGAATGTAATCCCCAGTACTATTAAAATGAAAGATTATAATTCGTCTATTTATTACCTTTCAATTTTTATATGATATTTGGTCTACCAACGAATTTGAGTTGACAGACCGAGTTAGTCCTTGAATGTAGGGTTGATCTGGTATGCTATGTAAAAATTTGTCCAAGTCTGACTTGAAAGATGCTACCGGATCAACAAGGCCTACGTATTCCCTACGAATATCAGAGGGAAGCAAATTAAACAATGAAGGAGCCCGAGAAAGAAGAGATGTGGACTTCATTGTTCGAACTAGCCTGGATTCTCGAAGGCTTGAAGGTGCTCTCAAAACGCACATTAAGCCTCTACGGTCACTAGAATTGACCCTAAACCCTGGGTTGGGACAAAGCTCATGGATACTTTTGAAGACGTACAGTATCAGATACCTTTCGTACCTTCTCTGAACACTGTACAGTCCCAACTTTTTTAGCCTCTCCCAATATGAGAGCTCTCTCAATCCTGTGATGTTCCTAGTGAAACATCTTTGGACTTGCTCGACCTTTTGCAAACCTGCTGAACTCATTGGAGCCCAAATGGGTGAAGCATATTCAAGATGTGGCTGGACAATCGACTTGTACAGAGTTAGCATCGTGATGCTATCTCTGGACTTAAACGTGCGATATATCCAACTACACATTTGAAAAGCTTTACCCACCTTAAACTGGGTATGCTCATGGAACTTTCCATTATTTTGGAGGACTACACCTTGACCTTTCATAGATGAGACCTGCTCAATATCTTTACCTCCATTATCTACGAGTGGAGTATTTAAAGGAGTTGACCCAAATGTCATTGAGCGGAATTTCAAGGGTGCAGGCGGGACTCGAACCCTCGCCCTCTGGGAACCATGTCGTGCCTCTATCGGGTACATTAGACCACTCGGCTACCATGGTTCCTATCTCGGCTACCATGGTTCCTTTTTTTTCATCAATCTATATATGAAGTTATCTATGTTGACCGCCAATACTCCGAAGGGATGTTGGGACAAGTACAATAAGGTGTTAGCAAGTCCCTGACCGGATATGACAACTTTTGTCCGGACATCACCTCCGGAAAGGTGAGGTTCCCAACACTGTTGGTCACTAACCTTGCCAGCCCGATGGTGAGGGCCTCGATTTCGCAAAGAAAATGAGTCCATGCGTTGTTGACATATTGGGGCACGTAGAGGTCTCGCTTGAGGAACTTGGTGTAGGTGGCATCGGCGGATTTGAGGGCGGATTGGGCGGAGTTGGGAAGCCAAAGGTGAAGTGTATGTAATGATTCCTAATAGAAGAGCAAAATCCAAATCACTTCAGTAAGATAAACAGTTTTCTAAATTACTACAAGGCATCAATTTGTCTAATTTGCAAGGATCACATCAGTTGCGTCTTGTAATAATGGCACACTATTTAAAGCATTATCATGGAATGTACATAGGACCATACCGTTGTAGTAACTCCTTCATGATTTGACTGAAGAGCCACATCTTTTGGAATCACTTGGACATAATCAAAAATAATGGATTAGCGGACTATTCACATGGAGCTCAAGAAAACCCAGTTAGTAAGTGGTTAGTCTGTTTCAATAGGATACCAGCTCATTCATATTATGAATTAACAGACAGATCTTTCAGAATCACATGAGCATAATGAAAATAAATTATTATTATTCATTTTATTTGACTCTGGTTTATTATTTCCCAGTTTCTGCTATTGCAATGTTAGTTTTTTGGGTTTTATTTAAACAATAACCGAGCCTTTAGGTGGCGTTTGAGTCAGATGTCGTCATTTTGTAATCCAACCTTTTGCTTCATGGTGTGTTCTCCACTGTCTCGATAAATGAGTACACTCATCGAGATCCACCATATGACTGACTGGACTTCGCATCCATTTATTTATACTGTATCTACATAAATCACACTACACCTCCCCCGAGATACATCCATCTCTGCCCATCTTGAAAAGGATTATCACTCAGACACTGTCACCGTGCTAGCAAAAGATACGTGTCTTCTCTGCAGGCGAGTTGAACGGCGAATGGCCGGCCGTAGTATCCCCTTGGGAATAGGATTACCACGCATGCCCCCAGCACCCTTGTCAGCATCCTTGTCAGCACCTTTCAATGGACATAGGAATCTCCGATTTCGCCAATATACTTTTCCCGTCGCCTCACACACCACATCGTATGATCGGCCTGAGTCCAAGACACTTGAGATAGTGCCATGGGTGTCCCATGCTTTGCTTACCGGGTGCTGCACTAGCACTTTGGTGCCCACCGTGAGAATGTTCAGATCGTCTATCATTAACATCCCGTTTGTGCTGACGGGATGCACTTCTCATGGTTTCGAATTCATTCCGGCCAAACCTTTGCACTGGGAGGCCCGGTAAAAGGGCACGCTGTCGACGGCCCAAGAATGCTTCGGCCGGGCTGAACCCGTCCTCCCGTTGAGTGTTGCAATATTCCAGAAGGGCTGCCGGCAAGTTCTCCCCGGCATCTTTGCACTTGCCGAGCAGAACTTCATAGCCTTGACAGCTGCGTTTGCCAAGCCATTAGAGCGAGGATTGTAGGGGCTGGAAAGCTCAGGCACAATGTTCCATTCAAGGCAAGATTCCGTGAACTTCCCTCGGAACTGAGGTCCTCCGTCCAATCAGATGACTCGAGGAAACCCCCAATTGCAAAACCATTGGGGTAGCGCGCCAGTGATGCTAGAAGCGACTGTCGTCCTCAATTGCTGACAGAATGGGAATCCCGAATAGCGGTCCACCATCACCAGCCAGGTCTGGCCCCTGAAGTAGAAAAGGTCCACTCCTACATGGCTCATGGGCTCCGTGGGGACTGAAACCTCCCCAATGGGCTCAAGGGGCTGGCTAGGCAGTTTTTCTTGGCACACCCCACAACTCTGCACCAATTGAGATATGGCATTTTTCATATCAGGCCAGTAGTACAACTGGCGGGCACGCTGGTATGTCTTCACCATGCCACAATGGGATGTGTGGAGGAGCGGCTGAGCGTGGGATTACGAGCCGAGTCCCTTGGAGGACAAGTAAGCAGGACCCTGCTTCCTGGTGAAGGCTCACCTCCGGCCACACACAAGCGTAGGCCCGTAAGATGGGGTTAGTAGCTGGGTCTCCCCCTGAAAAAAACACTCCACTAGGGCCTCATATTCCGGGTCAGAGGACAATAGATCTGAGAGCCGGGTCCGCCCCCGAAACACATACACTGAGGGCCAACACTGTAGCATCTGGCTCGTCCATGGCGGGAAACACTGGGGCCCAAGATAAAGCGTCGGCAATAAGATGTTCTTTTCCCGCAGTTCTGGACACTGTAAATTTATAATCCACTAATCGTTCCCGGAACCACAGGAGACGTTCATTTGAGAGTTCTTGGAGCGTCTTGTTAAATATGTATACGAACTAAAGCATCGTCATGAGAGAACCACACCCTGATCCCAAAGAGGGACTCTATGCTCCAACATGTTGCGACAAACTTGGAACAGGCGCCGTAAGCGCATGCTCTTCTCTGTATATAAAGCCATGTTTATCTATGAATAAAAAGAGAGTCTACGTCTTACCACCGAGATCAACCGTTGTTTTATTTCTAAGTAATACATTGCAACCGTGATCTAGGTTGGCCAATACATGGCGACCGTGATCTTGGTTGACAAATACATGGCGACTGTGATCTAGGTTGACCAATACATGGTGACCGTGACATTTCTTACCTACAACTCTCAGTGACAAGTCCTTTGTACTTCACTTAAGTTTTTACCAATTCCCATTTGGGTATATGCAACGGTAGCCCTTCTGACAATTTCGAAACTTTCTCGTGGAGTCTCGGATGAATCTTTGACGACAACCGTCTTGGTGATCTTGTCTCCAATTTCGAAGGCATCGGATCATGATTTGATCAATCGAAGGAGCATGAAATCCATCTTTCAACCAAGGACCTATTTCGGTGGATAACGAATCCTCATAGAGGGTTCAAAGAAATTCACACCAAGGCCCCATACTTCTCAACAAAGATGTTTCCACTTGCAAATGATGTGGTTAGTGATTACACTCTACGTGCACGATGGATCTTGTTGGGAAGGTGCTCCCAGCCCCAAGAAGATGATCCTTGTGGAAACGAGGCTCTTACCCAAAATGATGTTCCTCGTGGACTAGATGTTCTCACCCGCCAATGATGTTCCTTGTGGATTAGAGGCACCATGGAGGCTTTGCTCAATCTGGAGGACCACCCACGGAGGGTCGTGGCCTAACACTTGATGGCTCAAGGTGGATCTCTGTTTATTCCCAGATGAACGGGTGGCTGTAATGAACACCTTTCCAAAACAAAGTCATTTCCAAGTATTGGCATCGTCCATTGTGGATTGAGTGGACTCGTGGATCATACTGTTCCCTTCTTCACTGGCTACTCATTTTGCTCGGATGACCACACCGATGCATGAACTGTCTCCAACATGAACCACAAGCTTTCGTGGCCCCGAGAGGGTCATCTATTATCGCTATCTTTTTCATCACATTGCCGATTCGAGGGCCCAAAATCTATGTCCCATTTCGAAGGCGCAAAGTCACATCACTGAGGTTTCAACAGAACAATTTCCTCTTATGGTTTTTGGTTCGGCATTCGCTCATTTTGTTCCCAAACTGTCTTCCCAATATTTTTCCAATTTCTCTCTTCTTCGTGGCCATAGCATTCATTCCTTTATCGCAAATGTCCTCACAATCAGTTTTTACTGGTTATGTATCTTACTTATTGATAATCCCCCACAATGACTTAAGTGGGTCCTTCGGCACTCTCTTTCATCAAGTATTCATCAAATCCTCCCAAGGCCATTGTTATTACTCTTCTCCATTTAATGAAGGCCTGCTTCAGATCAACACCGCTTGGGATGCCCGCTTATCCTAAATGGTGTCCACTTACACTTTCCCCATAGATTAAGCCTCCCTCAAAGTGACGGTCCATTCCATCAAGGTCATGGCACAACACTTTTCTATTTTCTCTCTACTTTCCCCGGATGAATGAATGGCAGTTGAAAATAGCCTTGCATCAAAAATTCCTCTTCCACGATCATGCACAAATACTCAACTTCTTATGATGTTATATCAAATCCCATTACGTTCATGGTTACAATCACTATTAACTTATTTCCCCTCCTGCGACGTGATATTTACGGGCCAGTCTTCACCAACCTTGTTAATCTTTACAGATACACCACATTTCATATCCCTTTTCCTGTCAATCCGCCGCCCAGTCGTCAAATTTGACTAGTCTGCCAATTGGCTTCATCCTCGTACACAAATGATTTCCCCTTCGCATTTCGCCCCATCCCATGGGCAATGCCAATTTTATACAATTTCCTCGGGCTATTTATTTATGCAGCTTCAAACTCTTTAAGCTTGAACTGCCCTCCATGAATGGAGGCAAGGGGACCAGGCATTCTTTTTATACAAGCAAAACCGTAATGGACACGGACAAGATTTAACCACCCTTCGAAAAGGTGGCAGTAAAAGATGGAGTTTGTTAATCAGAGAAAAAGTACGAAAAGTTCAAGTTCCGCGAAGTATGTTCCGCGATGCCCTGAAACAGGAAGTCAAATGATTCCGTGCTCCAAAGGGACGCGATGCCCTAAAGAAGGAAGACAAATTATTCCGTGCTCAAGAATGAGTCCACGTGCCCCATTTTATGAACGTTCCAAATATGACAAGGATGTTGTTGATTCCCTTTGCTCATATGTGGTTATCAGACGCAGTTGATTCCCGCTTTCTACAATCTTATGTTTAAGGCCTTTTTATCCATAAAGCTAGCCCAGTCGGTGCCCCCATAACGTGCATTTTAGTACGTGGGTGTGATCGACCTCGGTCATTCTTATCTCTAATTTCATTTCTACCCAATCTTCCAAGAACAATCCAAATTCCATGACGAACTAGTTATTTCATCATTCATATTATATATTAAGTATATATACATATACTTTCTATCTCAATGTCTCCATCTCATCCATTGTTCCAACTTTATCTCATTGTTCCAACTTTATCTCGATGCTCCAATTTTATTTCAATGTTCCACGTATCTCCGTGTTTCCATTTTCTCCATGTTCCAATCATGCTCTTTTTCAAAACTTGACATGTTTCTTCACATGTAACTATGTAATTGTAAATCTGTCATGTCTGCTAGCAACTATCATAGACAGGGTCTCTCATGCGAGGCTTCCGGTTCTTCTTTGTTGACAAGGTACAAGGTTCCCTTTTACCTTGTCATGAGGGCATGTATACGAACTAAAGCATCGTCATGAGAGAACCACACCCTGATCCCAAAGAGGGGCGACAAACTTGGAACAGGCGCCGTAAGCACATGCTCTTCTCTGTATATAAAGCCATGTTTATCTATGAATAAAGGAGAGTCTACGACTTACCACCGAGATCAACCGTTGTTTTATATTTAGGTAATACATTGCAACCGTGATCTAGGTTGGCCAATCCATGGCCACCGTGATCTAGGTTGACAAATACAAATATCCCCAGGAGTAGTTATGGTCCGTCACAACCCCAAAGTTTGGCATGCCTCTCAGGTATTTCTCCACTGCCCACACAATAGCTAAACATGGTTGCGTAGTTTTGTTGACACTTTGTCTGACGCAGCTGATTGAACGTATTTGGTCTGCGGGCTCAAATTGAAACAGGACAAACCTAATGCCAAAGAATTTCGACGCATCTGTGAGCTGCTTTGTGGGTAACGTTGGGTCAAATACCCTGACCACCATATCAGACGTGAGAGCCTTCTTCAACACCTCAAATTCGGCTTGGTGACAAGGGAGCCAATTGTATGCCACGTCCCTTTTTAGGAGCCCTTGCATGAGCACCGACATGTGGGACACATCTGGAATTAAGTGTCCCAATTGATTAACGAGTCCCCGGAATCGTTCGAGCTCAGTAATGNAAATATCCCCAGGAGTAGTTATGGTCCGTCACAACCCCAAAGTTTGGCATGCCTCTCAGGTATTTCTCCACCCCGCATATTTTAAACTTTTTCCCACCTCTAGCTTGCTCAAAGAGATCTTGATGCCCGACTGACGACACCACATTAGAACATCTTCCAAATGCAAAAAGAGGGTCCTTAGATCGGGGGCTTGGACCAACATGCCGTCCACAATTTTCAGCAGCCAGGGCAGCCCCTCAACCGCCTTGTCCTCGGGGCCCTCATATAGCGATACCTGCCCAAAGGTAAGAGAAATGTGGTCAGTTTGGAAGATTCTTCATCCAGGGGTATCTGGAAATAACTGTGGATGGCGTCAATCTTGGCAAGTACATGGAGGTGGGGTTGATTACATGCGTGGTGCCGCCGTCACCGCTGGGCGTCGTGGGCGCCGTGGTCAGTCTGGTTACCCGTGGGACCACCACCGTGACCCGGTAGTGTGACCTGAGCCCGGCGACCAGTCCTCCTCCGTGCTATCATCCAATTCTGACCAGGTGGACTATCATCCGATTCCGACCAGGTAGAGCTGTGATAACCACCAGGTACTCGGCGAGCTGTGGGCATCACGGCGGGCATCACGTTTCGGTATTCATCCCATGGAATTGATTTGGCGGTGACGCGTCTTGTACGACTTTGTGAGCATTGATGGTGGCAGATGATAAAACCGCCCTTCCAAGCCTTAAAAATGGCCCTTTTGGCCGCGGTTGTGGCATGTTTGCCCTTCCACCTCCACTAGGCACGTGAAGTCTTCATTGTGGGGAAAATGGCCGCACTTGGAACACCAATTGGCCAGCATCCTCTCCTGGCCTCTAGCTCTCGATGACCTGGACACAGGCCGCCGAGGATGGTCGACATCCATCATAACCACAGACAAGTTGGCCACCCCTGAGCTTGCTTTGAAGTTCTGCCAAGCTACCTTGATTTTGGTGGCCTCCTCTAATAGGCTGGCCAGTGTGGGGCTCCTCGGCTCGAGCAACTTCTTCTTCAACTTGACGTCTGAGAGCCCACTCAAGATCCTGAACTCATAGATCTCATCCAACGTGAGTGAACCCAAGTCGGCCTCATTGCCCTTCTGGCGAAGGCAAGCCACGTCGTCCGAAAAAGCTTGTCCCTGCTCCTGTTGGTACCGGAAATAGTTGAGTCTCCGGGTGAACAGGGGGTATGTGACGGCGAACCGCCGCTCCAGTGCCGCCGTACACAAGTCCTCGCCAAACACTGCCGTGGTCTCCCCTATAGATTCTCGGACTGTTGTCTCTAGCTCAAGGTCCAAATGTGAGAGGAAGAACGCTTGCTGATCCGCAAATGTTGCCCTCTCCAAGTTGGACGTCGAGTAGAGTGACTTGAACTTCGTAGTCCAGCTGCGCATCTCGGCTGGCGTGGCCTTCCACGAGAGATGTTCCAGCTGCAAAGCAGTCTGAATTCGATATGATCCGGACGGCCCAATGGATGTCTGGGACACCTGTAACATCGCAGCGGGCACCATGCGTGCCTTTTTGAGGGCTCCCAACAAGCGTTTGGTGCATGACAGATATGTGCCCGTCATGGCATCCATCTTAGCAGAACACTCCGCTTCCAATATCAGAAACCCTTCAGCCAGAGTCAGGTATAATTCTGACACTCTGTCGAAATGCGACCGTAATTGACCCAAAACCTTGGTCAACTCACGGGCCGATTCCTCTCCAGGGTTGGCCCTGCAAACGTAATAATCTGGGCCGCACTCTTGACAGACCTAGAGAAGTGGCCCTTGTGGGCCGTGATTGTGCCCTTTAACCTCGATTCTTGGGTGTTCAGGGCGGCCGCCCCTTGATCCACAATAATGCAATTGAACAGTCCTAATGCCAGAACCTAAATCAAGGATTTGCTGATGGCTGATAAGGAAGCAGAAGGGAAGTGGTTGAGCCTTTTTGTGGCCATCCTTGAACCATTGGAAAGTGAAGAACCTCATGCAAGAACCGCAAATTTCTTTACAACAGAACATACCAAGGGGGAAGATCTGGGATGAAAAGAGCCAGTCTTCAGATGGTTAAAAGTCAGAGGGTTACCAATTTCCTTTAGACTAACATTGGATCATTCATGGTATGGTGTTAGGTTTTCAATGAAATTTTGAGACTCAACATGATCAAGCAATTCTTTGAGGGGAGGAATGATTTTCAAAAAGCACAAAGAGTGACCTACAAATTTCTCAACAATGTACAGTTCATACCATATGATGGCTTTTACACACTATGTTCCCAAAGCCCAAGGGATGAAAATGACTTGACTTTATGACTTTATGACTTTAGCTGTCTACCACGAATTTTGTATAGCTTGTGCAGCGAGTGAGTGACCAGCAGTAAGAGTACTGATCAAGAAGGGGTAGTGTTTCTGAACTATTTGACAGAAAACAACAATAATGCGTGTAGCTCTTCATTCCCGTTTATTTTTGTTGAACTTTTAAGTCTTGTTTTCCTTATCATAGGAGTGGACAAGTCTTTTTTTGCTCCTCTCTCCTCTTTTCTTGAATGAAGAAAAGTCATGTTTTTCTAAAAAGAATATGTATCAACCTTCTCTCAGAAAAGTAAGAGCTTATAACTTTACCTCACCTAATTCAGAAATTTGCTTTTATTTTATCAATTCATAGGACGGACGAGAAAGAGGCACATGAAATAGAACGCAAACTCAAACATATTATAAAATTGAAATTGTAAGTGGAAACAGGATCTTTTTCGCAAGTTTTAAATTTCAATGTTCTACTGTATATTAGGGCTGGTTCGTCCTTCATCAATGCTTTATGGTATTGTTCCTCAGTTTTGTAACTATAATTACAATGCCAAGTTTAAAAGTTTTAATTGTCATTCATATGATCAAACCATAGAGCAACTATTTCTTTTTCAAAAATGAAAACCTCCAGTATATTATTACTTAAAAAAGTGACGGGATAGGAAAGAACACTTTCACAACCATTTTTTTACTTCCTATGATGGTCTGTGAAATAAAAAGAGCAACTTAGTGGAACCTTCATTTCATCAGGCCAAGTGTATGGTAAGAATTAGACTGTTTTTTTATTAGATTGTACAGATTAAGATCAATGCGAATTATATGGGGTTGGTTTGGTTCTCTTATTGATCAATTTACTGGTCACCACGCTGCTGTTGTGCCAAAATTCTGTTGTTGACAGTTAAAGTCAGGAGTACTATGAAAACATTGATATTTACAATGTTTTTGTTTTGTTTCCACTTTTAGTGAATTCTTTGCCTTTGAACATCTCTTCCAAAGAATTCGTGTATGTATTAATTGGCATTGAAAGGTAATTTAAGTTGTATTAATGTATGATATTGATTAATTTTAGAGACCACTCATCTACTTTGTTCTGGACCATGACTTCAGGATGCTTCAAAATATGATTTCCACCTAGAAATGATAGATATGAATCTCTTAGATCCCATTCCCAGTAGCGGCAAGGAAATCCGCAAAAAAAATCAATTCAATTTTTCGTTCATGTAAATACAATACCTAAAAATACTTTCTATACCTAAAAAGCAAGAAGATCTTGAAAAACAGTGATCAACCATTTTTCCCCGAAAAAATACCATAATACTGGAAAACCCAACTAATGGACAACTTTTTTTGCCTTTTTAATCTTACTTGTAACAAATGTGATGTTCGAATTTTTGTTTGTCATGAAGGAGAATATTTTGAAAAGTGGACTGGCACTTCAGCTTTCATTTAGGCGTGAGCCATGTCAAGCAAGAAAGATCATGAAGAGAACAAGTAATTACAACTGGAAAGTGTTGGCAGATTTCTCATTGGTTGATTTTTTAGCGTTTCATGCACGGAAAAGCGTACCAGTGGCATTTTCCCATTTTTCTGTACAATATAGTCTTAGTGAAGCAAGAAGGGCGAAATACTTAGAGACCGTTGCTCGTGGCGCATTGGTTTTGTATCGGATTGCAATGTCGGCCTTATTTTTTACGCGACAATATCAATTAGTTTTGAGTTGAAAAAACTCACATGTCAAATTTCAGCACGATTGGGATTTTGGTTGACAGGTAACGGTCAATTGAAATTTAGTTTTGTCTGTGTACGAGTTATTCGGAGCAAAATTGACACCACAATCGTCCTGCGGGTTGATGCCTCGTAACAATAGTTGTAGCAGGTCTTGAAATGCCGTCAGTTCTATGTAAATCATTCAATCGTTCTGAAACCTAGGCTTCAGATTGCCTTATCCAAAGTTGGTTACAAAATAAGCTTATTGGCTTAACTAGAACCGGAAATCATGCTTTCGCCAAGAGCCTCTACATTCATGCATTTCGTCATTCTTGAGTGATGTAACTTTTTTCGAATTCATAATTTATTATGGTTACTTTACTCATAATATGCTTCTTACAAAAGGAAACCTGGCATTGTCTTGCTCTTTCACTGCTCTATGATTTTAGCTTCTCATCACCTTTTTGGTTCATATTAGTGAATTGATGACACAATTTGTTTTTCACTTCTCTGTTCAGCAAACCCACTGGCCGGCGGTAAGAAAAGAGAGGAAATCACTTTAAGCCCAAATTCTTTCCCCACTTAGGACGTGGATCTTTCCTTGCAAAATTTATGTTACGAAGTTGGTATATCTTCTTGCTTATCTCAAAATCATTGTATATGATACATAAAGCCAGTTTGAGGATCTTGGATGTGATTATGAGGTAGTCTCTTGTTTCAATCCACGGACTTCTAAAAATATGGACTGTGAACGAACTTCCCGCCAAATCGGCTTGCTCTTGGTCATAGCAACTCTGAGCCACTTTTCGAAATAATGAAATAAAATAAGAAACATAGATCTCTTCTTATGAAAGTACTTCAATATTTGCACTGTTGAAGGCCATGAGGTTGGATGCTGGTCTTTATCACGTCATTGCATTTGGAAGGGAAGCTGAATCCTACTGAACCAAATCAGCATAAAAAATAAATTGTCTTCAATTGACTAATCGGCTTTTAGTGACAACATTACATTACTGTTCTCTGCACTAGCAACATTTGGACGCAAGTTGATAGGCCAGCCATTAATTGTCAGCGTGGAAGAAATTGTTGTCTTGGCCGGATGCCAGAGTTATCATCCGTTTGTCCAACCGTTATTGGGGTCCATGAACCAAAATTAGATTGGGTAAAACCATCCATTTAACGGAAAAGCAACCAGTTTTTTTGAGAGATGCTGAAATACATTGAATTGGACTGGTGGTTGTTGTTGTTGCCAGGGATGGTCTCCAAAATGACGTTGTGCTGACTTCAAGGGACTTGCCATGATATGAATATGATCTTGCTCGATTGGGTTTGTTGGCCAACTTTGTCTTGATTTTGATTCAAAACTGAGCGTTTACACCATGGCAAACAGATCCATTGTCAGGACTCATCGGCCTTATAAATTTGAGGTTTCGTGACCAAATTGGCATTGTTCGCAACTAGTTAATATTTTAACAATATTGGGATGTAATAATTATCTCTGAAAATACTCAATATTCAAGAGCCTGCTAGATCCAACAATGGTAATTCGTTGGTAAGTCAGATATTATAGGAAAATAGAATGTTTTAACGAAACTAATGTTTTTACATTGCATTACCGGTTACTACAGGGTGTAAAGAAATTAAGGGCCTCCATGGCTGTTTTTCATAACATTTCTCCCTCCTCAAAGATTTTTTTGACATTAAACCACAACCATTCATTAAGAGGAACTGTTAAGTACCTAGTGACATATTACAAATGGTCTAACGATATCCTGGAGGCGATGGGTAACCCTCTGATAAAGTGCCGTCAAAACAATGTCTGAAAATTCAAGTGAGCGCAGTCTGAAGGTCAGAACCAAAGCTAAGGGCATCATGAAGGCCAGTAAAGACAAAGGAACGTTGGTGAGACTTTCAGTGTTAATCCTCAAACCATTGGAAAGTGGAGACCCTCATGGAAATGCCATAAATCCTTTTTGAACAGACCGGGCCGACGACCGAAATCTGGATTTTCAAGACTCAATCTTTAGGTGGCCAAACATCAGAAGGTTACCAATCTCCTTTGGAGTGAAATCCGATCATTCGTGGTATGGTGTTAGGTTTTTCAATAATCCTTTTTAATGAAAACTGGAGATTCAATCTGACCAAATCATTCTTTGAGTTAGGTGGTAGGATTTTCAGAAACGACAAAGAGCGGCCCTTAATTTCTTTCCACCCTGTATACTCCAAACAGTGGTACGAATGTCCGAACGAAAGGAATAAGACACTCTCCTGGATCCTTGTTCCCCGTCTGTTGCAATTTATGAAATAATTGTGTTTTTAGATCATGGTGTGGTCTCTACATGAAGATGTTTTAGTTCGTTTGCTGTACAATATCTAGTCTTTTGACTTATTGAAATAAGTCTGTTCTTCGTGTCCAAATCATCCAAAACTTCAAGTCCCAAAGAAGACTTCAGGAAAACCTGTTGTACGCAACACAATTATTTCAACCCATTTGAGCATTCATTATCGCGGAAGCTTTTGAATCAGTTGATAATGTGATGTGGCAAGATGATTGACGCGTGTCTGCGAATCTCCGATGGCCAAATATGAAAGTGTTTACAAGAGAATATCTTAAGAATGACCAACTTCCCCATTGCTTCATCCACAACAATGTTTTAAAGTCGTAGGAGGATTGACCAATGAAATCGATTGTTTCGCCAATTTACGCTTCGTGTCTGGATTCTGAGGCAAAAAAATAGAATGTCTTGCCTTTTAGAAAGATTTATCATGTCATCAATCTTGTAGAAAATTGGCCGGTCATTCAGCAACTTCTAAAAATAGATTGTTGCTCTTTGTCCAAAATTCACACGATACTAGTTTTTCCTCTGGAACATGTGCCTGAGGATTCCTACAGTATTTGAATTTATCTTTCAACAGTCCTGCCCTTGACTCCCATTATCTACAGCATATTCTTGTCAATTCTAAGTTATTTGTCACTTCCATAAATATCGACGCCGTTCACGAAGTAGATCAGAACCAATTTGTCCATTTCAAGATCTTGTACGTTGAGAGGAAATTGTTGGGAAATCACCTTCTTTTTCAATATCAAAGAGTTGCCCATGAATCGGGGACAAATTTGCGAAGAAACCAATCATTGGTGTGGTCTTGTATCAATTGATTGTCTGTAATAAATCGACGACAGAGGATTAATTCACTTGACATTTTTATCTCACACAAGGCGCAAGGTGAAAATGAGGCTCCTCAATATACATTTTTACAGCTGCACACTTCTTATTTCGGTCACAGGTAACTCATGCCATAAATCATGAATTCCAACAAACATGCATTGAAGTTTAATGTACAATATTCAGCCACGTGTCCACCACAAAATCGAGAATATGAAGGGCATCACGGCGATGTTCATTATTGGTTACCGTCGAATCGCATATCATTTTACGAGGCCAATAACGCGTGCCAAGACCATGGAATGGTCTTGGCCAATGTCTCAACGTTTGAAAAGCTCCATCAAGTCTTGGCTATTGCTAATGGTACGAAGAACACATCCACAGCAATACTTCCACAATGAGTTATTCATACTAAAAAAACGCAACATCTCTTCGTTTAAATTTTGTATGAAATTTATTTTATAAAATTCAAACAAGGAGTTCAGAACTTCTTATACGTACCTCATGGCCTGATAAGTTTTAACCAGGCCTGCAAACGGTAATTTTTGAAGTAACCAATCCTAAATTCTTTGCACACGTTCTTCGGGCTTGTGCTCTTAAATTTACATTATATATGGTATTCTATTATAGGCTAATTTTTTTGAAAAGGTGAACGAAAAAGTTAGATAACACATTTTCAAAGACATTTGAAAAATAGCGCGTTTTATAAAATGTGACATGGTTAATATAAAAAGTTTAATCGATCAGAGTAAATGAAAGAGTATGTGTTGCCCTTAATGCCAAACCACCTGGCTCAACACATGTCTTGTTTTCCAAATATCTGATATCATATCGGTCCAGTGTTCATTTTCCTTAGTTGATATGTCATTTTGTTCTACGCCACAGTAAACTAAGTATTTATTAACACTAAACCCAACCCTGTTTGGTTCTCTTCTAAAGGTTCAGATTCCGGTCCATTTTGGGTGGGCATTTATTATCCCACTGATTATTCATCTTGCCACAATGAGAGATGCAACTTTTTATTTTACGACATTATGGGAAAAGCCCTGAATTACTCCGATTTGAACGTTCCCATTAGAGCTAATCAAACAAAAACGTGTCTCCAACTGAATTCCAATGGATCTATTTCTTCCCAAATGTGCGAAAAGAATCTCAAGGCCATTTGTGAAGTAGATTGTGGCGAAAAAGGTAAGCACCAAAGGATAAAATGTCAATGTATTGCCTAAGCACGTTTCAATGCCCTCGTTTTTATTTAGAATAAGGTAGCTTTCCCAAGTTTAATGTAAGTAGAGACTGCAAAGAAAGTAATGTAATATCTAGTTTAAATAGTTTACAATTTTGGGCCAATCTTGTATTGATTTACCCCTACTTACTTAGATAACCGGGACTAGACTGATATATAGTATTGGGATACGATAGGTAGTTCAATAAAGACAAACGTTCGAGGTTGAGGTTGACTCTAACGACTCCTACCGATATCCGAAAGAGTGAGCTTTATTTATAGGCAAAACTTGTGTTCTCGAGCTTGTTCCGGAAAGTTGGCGCCTAAACCCCCGTTGGGTAGGCAGACTGAAGAGGCCAGTACCGGCTGGCTTAGGCACCGATTGATACTCACTATGTAGATCTTTGGATAGCTCCTATCAAAAACATCACGATTACGACAAATCTGAATATTCGAACGTTTTGTTTTTTTTATTTAAGCGTAATTAACGGTTTCTGTTTGAGTATTTTCCTATGAACATGTTTCATCAAAGAATTTTGATGCTGAAATTGAAATTAGAAGGTAAAAAAGTATTTTTCCAAGCTTTACCGTACTTTGATGCTTTGAGAAGCCAAAATACTTTTTGCACCTTGTCGCTTGGGAAAGTTGTTCGTTCCAAATTGTTGCTGTTTTTTCATCCTGATCCTAACTACATGGGCAACTTTGCTATATTAAGCCTATCAACTAAGCTTCGTGGTTACGCGTTTCGGCTAGATAGTCTTTCCATGATTTGAACTGCTTCATGTCTAGAACTGCATCAATGAACGTACTCGGTCAAGTGATAAAATGGAGTACTCCCATGAGCATGAAAGTCAGCATGACGAGGTAGCAGAAGGTTCGAGGTTGCGTTGGATGTACTAAGACTCCGAAACTTTCCGTGAAATCACGTTTCTCTCCTTGAATCCATTAAAGACATCTATTAATGTAGAGTTGATAAACTACTATTATATTGCAAACGACGTTCACGCCTCATTTGTGCGAGAGGCACAGGCTAGCAAGGATTAGGTCTTTCGGATATGTTGGCACATATCATTGAATATCAGTATTACTCATTAATCTGCGCTGTTTTGATCCAAGATGTTAAAACATACATCATAATGAGCTCAATTCATTGACTAGTACTTCATACTAGTCATATTTTTCAAAAGTGGATTTTTTTTGAAAATTTTAGATCTCTTAAAAGCTAACGAATTAAAATCATTATTCAAGTGTTACCAAAACAGTGTTCCTGCAGTTGTAAACAAGTTCTCCCGTAAAATAATTCGAGGAGGAGCGATACGTTTTGACTTACCATTTTTCAAACTGTCTTGGAACAATTTTATGAGCGAGATCAAAATGAAAGCGGAGACTTTTCCCAAAACAGTAAAAGGATGGACATTGCATTTGATGGAAGCAATCACTGCATCACATTCAACAATTTGTGTTGAAAAAAATTGCTACTCGTGCAGATTGTGATCCCTTCCTCAGACACTGACGATCTTGGTGAAAGACGAATTTCGCGGGGAACTTGGGCAAGCTTCTTGGGCTGGTACATGCAATGGTGTGAGTTAAATATAAAGTGTCACTTCTAATCAAGGTCTAATCAAGAAGGGTCTATGCCGGTCCCTAGGGATTTCGTCTTTCATAAAACACTACTAATTGTTCATTTTGCATCAAACCCCACGTCCCTGAGATAAAAAAATCAAAATCAAAATCATATTGCTCACGATATCTTTATTCATAAAATTGTCTATCCGTGCATTTTTATCTCAGGTTTTTAGACTCCTAAAAGCACCTTTACTTTAGCTTTACTTGAAAACACTTTAAAAGACATTTCGTGTGGCAAACGCTGACTTTTTAGGACTAGGTTTTTGTTTCAATAAACTGGAAAAGGATAATGCTGCCTAATTTTATCAAACAAGTCATATACTTTACATCCATATCGCTGCCTTGTTACATACAATAATTATTGCGGTTCTACTTTCTAGCTGAATGTAACCAACCTAATTCGGGAATGGTTATGCAAAATGGTCGATGGACTGGCTTTTTAAATTTAAACGATGATAATGGCAAGTCCTTCAACGGGGCAAAAGGTCAATGTCAAAATATGAACTCGAATTTGGTTTACGTCAAACAACTCCGCGATGCTTGGGACCTAAATTACGTGGCCAAAATCCACGGAGGCCATGACCGCGAGGCATACATAGGCCTGGATCCCTCCACTTTCTCTGAGCCTTGCGTCCGTTGGAGTGGTTGCCCTGGCCTGAAATGGCTGGATGGAACTCCATACGAGCATAAGCTAGTTCATTGGGAAGTCACCACCAATGGTGACACCTCAGTTGGTTGCTTCATCGTCAAACACTTTCATGCAGCTAAGAACGAAGACGAGTACAAGATAATTGGGGTCAACGACTGCCACAAGATTCGGTCTTTTTTGTGCGTGAGTTCCTGTTTGAGGAACCGATGTCCTATTCCGAGAACGTTGAAGAATGCAACGAACAATTGGGGGCGATTCGATCACTTCGAGAACGATACCGTCGAGTAAGTAATGGTGAATGGTCTTTCCAAAAAAGATACTGGAACGTATTTCAGCTTGTCGTAGTAGAATTTGAGTTGGAGTTTGGATTGACAGCACTTTTAACCAAATGGCCCACACTAAACAGTGTAGTAAGTAGTGAGTAAGCCTCAAGTGAATGAAGAGTCGGTTATGTCGATTGATTGCTATTGGTTTCTAATCCGTGTGAGTGATCTTTGGCAAAATCTTTTGAAATTAGATGTATAATTAGAGCCTTGGGTAATAAAATGTTCTGGTCTATTTTAATCTTAACGGAACGGAAAACACACTGAAGGAATATTTTGTCTTTGCAACTCCCAGCAAATAAAAATGCCCTAGAAGAAAGCATTTGTCTCATCCCAGTTTGGGAGAGTAAAACACAAGAGAAGAAGCTCAACATAGCTTCGCTTAAAGAAACAAAAGAGGGAGTGACATCAAGTAGCCAGAGCAGCATGAAAAGGTGACCAACATCTGGAAAGATGCAATAATCCTCTAGTGGTTTTTCTTTCAGTTTAGGGAAAAAAGTCTTTGTGATGTGACGGTCTTTCCCCACCTGGACTTTGGTCACTCAATCATTGAAGAATATTGGCCGAATCCTTGCCTTACGCCCCTTTGCAACTTCCCTGAATTTGAACTTACCAACTTTGGAAGAGCCGGGCAAGCCATTCTCTTCCTGAGTTATCTCCTTCAAATCCATGTATGGTAGCTCAGGGTAGCACTCTAAGGCTCTATCACAAGGATAAGAAATTATTAAAGACCATTTTTGACCACCTAGCAGGAAATGGCATAAAATAGAAATCTTTTGACACATTTAAAGCGACTTTTTGCCATAGTTGCATACATTTTCCACTTGTCTGATTGTAGCCTTGGCATGTTGGGAAGGGAATTTCACATTGATGCAAGATACATTTTGGACCACCCACCACCATTTCCTGCCACCTTTTGCCATTTTCTGTCATGACCTGCTAGAAAGTGGCAGAAATTCTTTGAAAGTCGATTTATGCCATCCCTGCTTCATCAACGTTCTTCAGTGCTCTCTTAAACAAAGTTGCGTTGGGCAAAGTCAACGCATCACGGAATATATATTGCATGTCACAAAGAAGTACATTTTGAAAACTAGCTTGACTCATCCGCTTTCATTTATGCTTCCCGACAGGCATAGCGTAAGTCATGACAATGAAGAAAGATCATGAAGCGAACGAGTATTGGCAAATGGAATGCGCCCGTAGATTTCTCATTGTTTGATTTTTCAGCGTTTCTTTCACAAAAAAGCGTGCTACCGGCATATTTTCCTTCTTTTCCGAACGATACTGAGTAAGATGTGTATATTTTTTATTTCATACTTTCCTTATTGTTACGTTGACATGGCAAAGTGGGAGGCGGGAGGCGGAGCGGAATGAGCAACACGAATAAGAACGAAGGGATTTTAGGGACGTAAGAATAGACACGTCTAAACGAGGCTCAGTCTTTATTTCGATAGATATTTCACCATCCCTCCAGGGTGGCTCTCCAGTCCCAGGGTGACTCACTACAGTATCCCCCCTAGGACCGACTTAGGTGCTAAGAATAATAACGGAAACGGAAACAAAATCGAACGGCTTTGGCGGTCAAGGGCAGGGGTCCAAAATGGCTAGGGGACCGAATGCTGGTTTGAGGCGCTCAATTGACACAGTGTCCGGCCTGCCATTTTTATCCAAGGTAAAAAAACTTGGGAGTGCGTGTCAGGACTCTATAGGGTCCTCTATAGGGGCGATCAAGGGGGCGTTTTGTTGAATCTATCCGTTCCCAGACATGAGAAACCGTTTGCATGCCTTTGAGAATAGAGGTGCTGTCCTCATCATGGGCTCGGTGCCAGGTGGCGGGGGTGAATGTGTGTGAATTTACGGCCTCACGAAGTTGCCGAACGAACTCATCGGTTTCGGCAAACACAGCAGTAGAAGGGCGGGTAAAGTAGGAACCGGGGAGGGTCAGAGGCGCCCCGTAAACCAGCTCTGCGGGGCTGAACCCAAGGTCTGCCTTAACCGCATTACGCAGGCCAAGCAAGATGGAGGCAATGACGATGGTCCAGTCGCCTGTAGCTGTTGAGATCCGGGCTTTGAGGGAGGCCTTAAGCTGCCTGTGGAAGCGTTCAACAATTCCATTACATGCTGGATGGTAGGCTGTGGTTTGGTGAACGTTGTAGCCCAGATAAGCCGAGAGAGCTGTCCACAGATGGGATGTGAACTGACGTCACCTATCACTCACAATGGAAGAAGGAAGTCCGAAACGAGCAATCCAGTTTTCGAATAGGGCCTTGGCACAAGAAACGGCCGTGGCATCTGGGAGGGGAATGGCCTCGGTCCAGCGCGTGAAACGATCTATAATCGTAAAAATATATACCATTCCTTTGGCAGGGCTTAGTGGACCCACAAGGTCGACGTGAATGTCAGCGAAACGAGCCGTTGAAGCTGGGAAGGCCTGGAGTTGAGGTTTGTTGTGGCGCTGCACTTTTGAGGCCTGGCAGTCAGGGCACTCCATGACCATGCGGGCCACATCCGCACCAAGACTGGGCCATGAGTAGTTCGCAGCAATGAGGGTCTTTGATGCCTTGGTGCCAGCATGGGCAAGGCCATGAAATGTATCAAAAACACGACGGCGGAGAGGCTCTGGGACCAGGGGTCGCCGCAGGCCAAACCTGGTGTCGACAAGGATGGGCGTGCCGTTGTCCATGACGTCTTGGTCGACAAAAGGGAGGTGCATTGACATGAGTCCAGCGTCAGTTGCCTGGGCAGCCGCCACGTCTGCCACTAGGGGGGCATAGGCGATTGAGGCAATGTTAGCTTGTGATGGCGTGGGATTGCGGCTTAGTGCATCCGCAACCACGTTGTCTCCGCCAGCCACGTGTCGGACATCTGTGACCACTTCACTGATCTCTATCAGAGTGCGTGCCACTCGATCAGATTCATGGTCAGCCGGGCACCGCCGGAAAGCAAATGTGATGGCCTTGTGGTCAGTCAAAACGTGGAGACGTGCTGGAGGAATACCGTTGAGCAGGTGCCGAAATTTCCTCACGGACCGCTTAATGGCCAGCAACTCCCGGTCAAAGGCAGAATATCGCCGTTCCGTGTTGGTGAGTCCCTTGCTAAAGAAAGCCACCGGCCTCCACTTTCCATTGGGATGCTCTTGCTCCAATGCAGCACCAACCGCCACATCAGATGCGTCCGTGACCAGATGGGTGGGGTAACTTGAGTCAGGAAATGCAAGGAGAGTGGCGTCAGCCAAAGCATTTTTGATACCCCCGAAGGCAGTGCTCTCAACATGGGTCCATCTACTCATTGGAGAAGACGAACCCTTGGCAAAGGGTTTGCCTGTGCTGTCCCCATTTTTCTTGAGGAGATCGTATAGAGGTCGGGCCACCTCAGCAAAGTGGGGGACAAATCGTTGGTAATAATTGGCCATCCCTAGAAATTCTTGAAGGTGACCAATGGTGTCCGGCTCGGGAAAGTTACGAACGGCAGACACGTTCTCAGGCTTGGGCTCTATTCCCCCAGCAGAGATCACGTGGCCTAGGCACTCAATTTGGTTTTGAGCAAACTGACATTTGCCGGGGTTCAGAGCTAGCCCTGCATTACTGAGGCGGGAAAAGATGGCACGCACTGCAATGACATGATCGGCCATGTTGGCAGTGTGGAACAGGATGTCATCGACATACACTGCAACCCCGCTGATACCTCGAAGGACAGCGGCGACCAACCTCTGAAAAGTTTGAGCTGCATTGCATAATCCAAAAGGCATGGCCGTGAATTCGAACATGCCCCATGGCGTCGTGATTGCGGTGAGATGGATTGAGGCAGGGTCCATGGGTACTTGGTGGAATGCCTTCACAAGGTCCAGTCTGCTGAATGTTGTGGAGTTCACGAGGCTATCAAGGAGGTCATCAAGTCGTGGTAAAGGATAGTTATCCTTGACAGTATAGAAATTCAGTTGATGATAGTCACCACAAGGCCTGTAAGAGCCATCTGGCTTCACAACCACATGGAGAGCAGATGAGACTGGGCTGTCAGATGGTCTAGCAATGCCCGAATCTTGCAACTCGTCGATGGCAGACCTGGCTGCAGCTTCCTTGGGACCGAACAGTCGTTGAGGTTTTGCACGAATTTTGTCATGGGGCGTGTTGTCCTTCAGGCGGATGGTGCACTGTACTCCATGTTTGGCTGCTGCCGTGAAATCAGGTCTGGCTACAAGGACATCAGGGTAGTCTATTAGAATGGCGTTGAAAGGGGATGGCAGAGTTTTCATTGGTTCGACGTGGGGAACTGTGCAGATGGAGATGGCGTGTGCACTAGCGCCAGCAACAAACAGACCAGTATCTGGGTGTACAAGGCGCTGGTTGTGACAATCAATGAGGAGTTTTGAGATGTCCAAAAAATCAAATCCCAAGATGTGGTCATCCACGTCGGCCACGTACAAAAGGTGAGAGAATATGCCAAGTTCTCCCAGGTTAACATCAACCTTCCTCATACCATACACTTTGCAAGGCGAACCATCAGCAGTTTTGAAAAGGTGGGTGTTGGGCTTTTGGCAGCGAGCAAGATCTCCAGGAGACGCAGGAATGAAGGACCTGGCTGCACCCGAATCAGCCAGCCAAGCCACTTGAGTTGTCTTGTCTTGGACCCAAATTGCTGCTTTGGATGCATCGGGAGGGGAGCAAGTTGTTGAGAGCGGAAGTAATGGGCCTGATGGAACACAGGACATCTGAACAAAGTTGAGCGGGCTAGCGACAGCCATTTTGTTTACCCCTTTGGAAGAAGGTAGCGTGTTCCACAAACATTTTTTGGGGAGACACTTCTCTGCGTCAGAGCCCCACTTGGAGTGATAGTGGCAGATAAGTTTGCCCTCCTTGAACGTGTACCGGCCACCCTCAGTTGATGATGATGCGGCATCCTGACATGCTTTGGCCTGGTTATCATGACTTCCATAGGAGCTCTGAGCTTGCTCTCTCCGGCCACGGTTCTTCCGGCTGCGGTTGTGGTTGAAGGAACGTCGTTGCGGGTCATTGTGGCAAAGGGCCGTTACATAAGCAACTTGCTCCGCTTCGGAGTCCGAGACTTCGCCAGCACCAACAGCCCCAATAAATTGGCCGGTTTCCTTGCACTGATCCAAGTGTCTAGCCACACACTCCACAATTTCTTCAAGTGTGACAGTGGCGCCCTTTTGCAGGACCATGGACTTTATTGGGGCCGAGAGTTTCTGAATAAATTGGCCCTTGAAGGGTAGCAAGGTAACAGCCTTGTCTGCACCATCAGGCCACAGGTCAAGGAGATCTTCGAGTACAACATCTGGTTCCCTATCCCCAATACGGTAAGCTTGAAAGTCTAGAGTCTTTTCATAGAAGCTTCTCTCCGCTTTCTTGAGAACGGCAGCTTTGAAAACAGAGTAAGGGGTTTTAGAAGAATCGGCAGCTAAGTCGTTAAATTTCTTGATGGTTCGCAGGTAGCGCGTGAGGTCCGGGTCGTCGAGGGCCCCAACCATGTGAAAGTATTTGGTGCTCTCTTTGGTCACGTTGGACAATTGGAACTGAACCTCAGCGCCAAGGAACCAATTTTCCGGCTCAGACCGGTTAAGCTTAGGGACTTTCACTGACACGGCGGCCACGTGGGCTGGAGCCGCACCCGGGGGCGGGGCAGCGGCTTGCATGGCAGCCGCTAAGTCCGCGATGGTAAACGAAGGCACTGCCATGTTCCTGGTGACTTGGAAAGTCTTGGCAAGGGGCGGCACGCGTAGGCGTGGCTGAAGGATGATGCGTAGGCGTGATTAAAGGTGGCGCGTAGGCGTGGTCGAAGGTGTAGGCTGTGTTTGTGTTCTCGGGGTCACTACTTTAGGGACGTAAGAATAGACACGTCTAAACGAGGCTCAGTCTTTATTTCAATAGATATTTCACCATCCCTCCAGGGTGGCTCTCCAGTCCCAGGGCACAGACTTTTCTATCTGGTTAGCTGCCTCAGAGATGGCAGGTTCCGAGAGGAGAGGTTGCATGGATCAAGAAATATAACATCCCCCCCCCCAAAGATAGAAATGAAATAACGCAATAACGGAAATAAAATCATGGAAACCCTGACGATATCCTCTGTAAGAGATTAGTTTGCGACCATCCTTCATAAAATTTGGCCATCTTCGCATAGTTACTTGTCTGAAATAGAGGGTGATAGGTGCCAGTGCATAAAATAACGGTAAAATAATCATGTAGAAGCGCACCGTTTGACGCCGGTTGCGTCCGCTGCGGCGGAGGGTGGGCTGTTCTTCCGGGACGTGTTGGATAGGGTTATAGAGAGAACGATTCTCCACGGTGTCAGGTCGAATAAGACGGCAATTGCGGCGGAAGATACCGTTGTTTGTACGGACATTGTACGACCTAACAGCCCCAGTATGCCAAGTACCCAAGATGGCGTCCTGAAGGAGAACCTGGTCCCCAACAATGAGGGGGGTAGAACATGGCCTCCAGCAGCGCGTGCAGCAACCATGCGGGCCGCCAGGCGGGCTCTGCGGAATTCATCATTTGCGGGCACATTGGAGCGGCCATCAGGTAGCCGCGTGTGTAAATGTCGGCCAAAAAACCCGAACGCCGGGCTGAAGCCATGAGCACGCGGAGTGACACGCCAAGCCAACAGACTCTCCTTGAACGTCCTACTTGTGATTGATGCGCCCGATTTCTTCAGAAGAGATTTTATGTTTTTAACGGCTGCCTCAGCCAGGCCATTACTTCGCGGGTTGTAGGGCGAGGAGGTCTCATGTATGATTCCAAGCTCCTCACAGAAGGCCGTAAACGGGCCCCGAAATTGAGGTCCGTTATCCGATTTCAAGTGCTTGGGGAGGCCCACATTGCTGAACCAATTCATCAGAGTGTTGCATACAGTTGTTGTTGAGGTCAAACGGGCAACAAAGGGAAACCCGCTGTAGCAGTCAACCATGATGAGGAAAAATAATCCACCCAGCTAAAAGATGTCGACTCCAACCTGCTCCATTGGTGACATAGCAGTGGTGGTTTGGATGGGTTCGTTGGGCTGGGCCGGAAGAGCTTTGAGACAAGCCTAGCATGCTGCAATCCGCTGGCGAATGTCTTTGCCATGCCTGGCCAGAAAAATAGTTGTCTTGCGTGTTCGGTCGTTTTGACGACGCCTGAATGGGACAAATGGAGAAGATCCACAATGTCCCGGCGGGCGGTGCGGGGAATGAACAGGCAATTGCCCTTGCGAACTATGCCCTCCTCCACGCTGATTTCGCCAAATCCCTGACGGAAATGAGCAAGAGCAGGGTCATCAAGGGTTCCTCGAGCTGCACAATCCCTCAGATTGCGATACTCCTCGTCAATATTATTGAAAATGACAGCCATAGCCGGATCGTGGGCGTCAATCCTCTTGATTGCCGTCTCGACTGACTCATTGGGTGGGAAGAATGGAGATTGACTCAGAGCGTCTGCAATCAAGTGATCCTTGCCAGGAGCCCATTCAACAATGAAGCTGTACATGACAAGGCGTTCCCGGATATGTTGCAGCCAGTCGTTGTCTATAATGATGTGCTTTTTTTCAAAGACGCCAACCACAGGCCTGTGGTCGGTAATGACGTGGAACATGGAGCGGCCTCGGAGAAAGAAGTCGCACTTGATGATTGCTAACAGTATTGCAGTTGCCTCAAGCTCAATTGTTGCGTAATTTCGCTGGCTTGAGTTAAGGAGCAAGACCCACACTGAATAAGTCTTGGTCGACCATTATTCTCTCATTGGATGAGAGCATATCCCAAGCTGTGAAGGCGAGAGGCATCCGTCAGCAATTCCGTTCTCAGCATCGGGTCGAACGGTTTGACTATGCCGCTTGAACAGAGTAATCTCCGAGCTTGGTCAAATTCAGCCTGATGTTCCGGCAACCAAAGAAAGGTATTGCCCTTACAAAGGAGTTGGCGCATGTTGACCGTTGTGTGAGCAAGGTCCGGCATGAAGGCACCCAGCTGGTTTGCCAAACCGAGGAAAGATCGCAATTCAGCGATATTCTTCGGAACAGGGAACTCTCTGATAAATTGCAACTTTGCCGGATTGGGACTGACTCCATCAGCACTGACAATGAAACCGGCAAATTTGAGCTTGCTTCCCATCTCCATCTTCTCCAAAGAGAGCTTAATCACATTAACAAGGCAAAGTTGAAGAACCAACTAATAACGCTGAAGGGTTATCTCCTGTGTTGGCCCTTGCACGAGCATATCATCGACTATTTTCATGAGCCATGGGAGGCCAGCCATAGCTCTATCCGTACGCATACAGAATTCGTCACCACTCGAGCATAATCCCATGGGAGCAACAGTGTAGCGATATTT
>NC_081444.1:4498421-4499478 GCF_007210705.1 Tigriopus californicus
TAACCAAGGTTATTATCAATAAGGATGTCGGAAGCAGACATGGAGAGCTCTGGGAGTTTACAAGAATGCCTTTTGGGGTTAGCCGTAGCTCCCGCAACGTTTTGCCGAGTGATGAGGAAGATTTTCGCCAATGAATCAAATATTACAGTCTACTTCAACGATATTTTTGTCCATTCTTCTTCTGAGCAAGAACATGAGGGTAAACGTTATTCTCCATCGATTAGTTGGCGGTGCTACTTTTTTAAACTAAACCTAAACTTATCAAACCTAACCTAGCACGATATCAATAGCCCTTAAAGTCTCTATCTAAACCTTTCTAACAGTTTGTCAAAAAATTTAAAAATTAGCACCGCCAACTAATCAGTGGAGAATAACGTTTATCGAACAGGAGCATGATTTGAGGAGATGCCTCAAGCTATTAGTGAAAGCTGGACTTACCTTGAACATGAAGAAATGCAAATTTTTCAAGTCAGAAACCGAATTTTTGGGCTTCTCAATCAAGGGCAACCGAGTGTTTCCCTTGAAAAGTCGCTGTGCTGAAAATGCCACAACCCGAAAACGGAAAGGAGTGGAGAAGATTTCTGGGTCTTTGTGGCTTTATCGTTCTTTGGGACCTGACTTCGCCCTCAAGGTTAAGCCTCTTACTGGGTTGACCAAGTCGTCGCGGATATTTCAATGGACCGAGGTGAAACGATCAGCATTTGACGACATCAAGACAATAATGTCGCGGAATATTTGCCGGGTCATCCCAGACACGTCGGTGCCTTTTCGCGTACAAATGGACGCCAGTTCTATGGGAATTGGTGCCATTCTATTACAAGTTGTGGGCGGCAAAGATATTATTATTGAGTGTGCGTCCAAAAAGTTTCTGAGGCTGAGCAAAGATATGCCATAATCGAACAGGAGGCTATGGCTATCATGTTTGTGTTAAACAAGTGGCGACATTTCCTTATCGGTGGCAAATTCATACTTCAAACAAATCATCGGCCTCTGGTTTGGCTGAAACTTGGCAGATGGTCGCTCAGACTGTCTGAAGTATACAAAATCCAAGAATATA
>NC_081444.1:4500478-4511093 GCF_007210705.1 Tigriopus californicus
GATCTCCTCAGGGTAGCATCCTATCCAGGGTGGGCATTTCATTTTTGGACACTTTTGTCCACCCCTGTCCAAAAGTGTCCAAAAGTGTCCAAAAATAAGGGNCTTCTCGGATGTGGACATGGTGATGAGTGGTTGAAAGCATACAGTGAAGTCCAGTTCCAACACTTGGATGCACCCCCAACTGGGATGATCCGACCTCCTGGTCGCAGACGGCGGGCCACCACCGAAAACCTTGGACGGACTTACTGGTTCTTAACCGTTGGACCCAGTTATACCGACTGCGCCATGTTACGTCGACATGGCAAAGTGGGAGGCGGGAGGCGGAGCGGAATGAGCAACACGAATAAGAACGAAGGGATCTTTTCTATCTGGTTAGCTGCCTCAGAGATGGCAGGTTCCGAGAGGAGAGGTTGCATGGATCAAGAAATATAACACTTATGATAGGAAAAACTGGTAATATTTTGCCCTTTCATTGCTGTGTAATTTCAACGTTTTCGTTGATATTCATGAATTGATTAAACAGTTTGTATTTTACTTCTCTATTCAGCAAATTAATTGCAAGTTTATATGAGCCAATGTTTTCGCAACGTTTTGGTCATTGTAAACCAGTTTAAAGGGAACAACAAAACTGGAAAAGAAATTCAAGGAAATATTTGTATTGAAATAGAAGTCAATGAAATTGATAAAATCTACATGTATTTTTTCAAATCATCAAACTCAATGACAATCAAACAAAAATCAGTTTGGTGATAAAAGTGAATAGCCAAATTTCTCAATTCAAGTTCCATGATTGTATAGTTGTTCAGCATCTGCAATTCTAAATTTGAAATAATCTACAAGTCACGTTTTCTTTCGTTCGGAATCCTTTATGTACAGCAAATTGTTTAAGGAAATTTTTACCCTGAGATCGCAGTTTTACAAATAATCGGGCTAAAATATTAATTAGATCATGATGGAAATGAAATGTGTTTTAGTGGGTTAATAAATCAATAATTTAGGCTTTGCACACTTCCTCCAACAATTCCAAGTGATTCAGACTAAAAAACTGACATGTGAACATTAATACATGTATGGTTTTGCTCTCCGAGCCATTACCTCCCAATGTAATGGTCTACTCAGATGTGAGAGTTCCTCCGGTTTGATTCTCTTCCCCAAGCTTTCTCATGGAGACTTTTAGACGCTAAACACACGCACAGATGAAGAGCTAAACTGATACGGACACAACTTTGCCAATTGGTAATTAATTGTAAGGACGTTGTTGATGGCTGACTTCGCTGGCCGGGCGAGACTCAACCCGCCAACCACCTGTACCCAAACCCCATTTTTCGGTATTTTTTCTAAAAATCGAAAAATGGCACTTTTTTGTTTCTGTTTTTCGTTTTCTTTTTTTAAATCAAAGTCTCCTGAGAAGTAATCACGAGTGCTGGATCGAGTTTGGGGGCGAGTCCAAACTCGAGTCCGAGTGCATTCGAGTCTTTGACTCGATCTTGGAGAAATTGGTCGGACTCAAGTCTCGTAGATAGGACTCAATTTCGGACTCGGAAAAAGTATTCTTTTTTTCTATAAACTTTGTCCAAAAAAGGGCTTTTGTTCGTCATGAATTGACCATATAAGAAAGCAACCCTTGGATTTAGCCGTGTTCAGCTTAGTAAAATAATTTGTTCGACTTAAGTCCAGTACAAGACTCGAGTCCTCTGCCGGGTTTAAGCCTTTTGTTGAACTCGGCGAGTAGGACAAAAAGTAAAAAAATCAAAGGACTCGCTCAAGACTACAAATCACCCAAAAATATTGCGATGTTTCCATCTCGACTATGGCACACTTAGACCTCAAAGATGAAAAAGCAATACAACAACCAGGCAAAACTGCAGATTGGTATGGTATGTTGTGCACCAAGGAATACCATCTGTTGGATATGATTAGCTCTTTGAATACAGGATGGTCTAGAATTGTTCTTGTCCAGAAATGATGATGTTTAACTTAAACTGATCAGTATCACAGTAAAGCTAAGCTTTTCCACTATGCATCAGTTATTCTGCAAAAGAGACCAAAATCTAATTTTGTTGCTATATATATACAACATGAGCAACATACGAATACGTTATAAATAATGTAGACCACATGTCCCAAACACTTGGCACATAAATGCATACCAAATGAAAATGTTGTTTGATGATCTCCAAGAATTAAAAAAAAACAAGCTCAAGTAACATTGGAAACTTATTTAGTTTTCGTGTCTTGTATGCAATTCTTCAACTCATTTTTTCAATCCATTTACATTCGTCCCAATCCGGCCAAAACTCGGATTTTATGCGATCATTGTGGAGCTTTAAATTTTGGAAATCCTCCATCAAGCACTTATGATAACTTGAATGTTCTGGTGTGGCATAAATCGCCATGCACGTGAATCCGAATAAGACGCAATCAATCTCGGTTGGTTTGTCTCCCATGAGATAGGGTTTATCTCCCAAATAGTCAGACAGACACTTCACATCCTCTAAAGTCATTTTCTCCAATTCTGCTTGAGTATGACGACCCAATCCTTGGGCAACACATTGCTTCTTCAGATTCCTACACACACTCGAGATAATCAATCCTTGAAGAAACTTGGGCGCCGGAAGAGGGGCCATAATCTCCCTGGCGAACTTCCCCTTGTGGAACACCCATCTCTCCATGACTGTAGTGAAATATAGATGGTCCTCCAAGATGGAACGCATTCCTCGATTAATGGCCTTTTCTTCTGGACTCAAATGAGCAGACAGGTCTAGCTGGAAATGGTCCTTGAGATGTTCCATGGCCAATTGAGAGTCTGCTACATCTGTTCCGTCCAAAGCGATCCAAGGGCATTTTCCTTTGGGGCTCATGGGAGTCTTGAAATCGTTCACATACTTGATTTTGGCCATGCGGAGAAAGGTCTCAAGTTTGATCGGATATGGAGACGGACTGGGACAAGTCCGAGCCCTTTCAAATTGATGAAGAATCACCGTGCCCTTTTCCACTTCGGATGATGATTTGGGCATCTAGGAGTAAAGAAATATTGGAATAAAGAGGGAATGGGTCTTAATGTTATTGCGAATCACCTTTTCTTGATAGTGTTGCTTGCACTGTGAATTTCCTGACTATATCATGTACACCATGCTACCCAACCCAGGAGTAAAGCCGTGGCAAGAGACGGAATTTTCTCCACCATCCTACTGGAAAAATACGAATTTTAGAAATCGTAAGTGTAGGGTGACCATATGTTTTACAGGAAACTCGGTTGGAGCTAGTGGAGTGTGAAACGGCAAATAGGCCAAAAATGGAACCTCATTGGGAAGCCTTCTCACTAGAAGGCATAACCCAATTACTAAGGCCAATTTGCAAATGAACCAAAACTTCTGTACGTACATACAGCATACTGCTATATTCAGATTACGGGATATTTCAAGCCTCAGATGGTCCTGTCATCAGCATCTGGTCAAATTTGAGAACGTGGAAAGCTTCAAAAACAAAATGTGATGATACATATATGGTACAATACATAAAACCTACTACAGACTTGGAGCCTACAATGGTGTCTCTTTCATGTCACCTTGCCTTGCAGCAGTGCTGGCAAACCAGCAATATTTTCTTTTCAGGCACCTGCTTGGGCGATCATGGTCTAGATGTACATTAGCACAGCCTCAGTATACTTGGTATACGTACTGCGTTCTGCAACAGTACTACTACGAGTACACACACAAAATCTGCGGTACTTAGTGTACAACACAGCTCTATCGTCTTCAACCCTGTGCAACCTGCCACTGATCACCGAAACGACGTTGTCCTGCATGAAATGAATTCTGAAGAGTATGTTGAAGATTGTTGCGACTAAACCTGGACAAATAATATGTGGTACACTGTGATTTACTATGATAAAAGTCGCTTTTAAGCGACAATCAAAATCTGGCCACGTCTTGTGATTACGAGTGCCTCATTCAAAATCGACTTGATCGTCCTTTCCCACAATTGACTGATGATCGACTTGAATGCTGGTTGATTGGAAAACTAGTCAATGTGTTGGTAGCTGTGACCATGCTGCGTTTTCAGACTTATAGTATGAGATGACCTCCCCCCCGGATTCCTTTCCTGCAGAGTCATAAAGTCTCTTGGTCATTGCTGATGTAATAACATCTACTGATGTGATCAATCTGCCTGCGCCTCAAACTTTCAAACCAGTACTGCCAAGTTTGATCCAAGCTGGATTTTTTAGGTCAGGGAAGCCTTATATTTTCTGACCAAAAAAATCCAGCTTGGATCAAACTTGGCAGTACTGGTTTGAAAGTTTGTGGCGCAGGCAGATTGATCACATCAGTAATAACATCCCCCATTGTCAGAGAGTACAACTATACCGTAAAAACGGTGAAAAGCATTTGAATTTAATATCACGTTTGTTCTTCGTTTTTCCGAGAGGCGCTTTAGGCCATGTCGTTTGAACCAACACAAAAAGCTTTTTCTTTGCGACCATTTCATGAAATCAGTACCGCAAGCCTTTGGACAAGCGGACAACCAATTTTCGCTTTTCTTTATGCTTGAATTTCATTGACCACCTGAGCACGATTTATTAATCAAAAGGGGAGCCACGACACAAATATAAAGAATTTTTGTTGGTACAAATATGAAGAATGAACGCCAGTCCTCGGAATATATCCATAGACAACTGAGTTATAGAGATTCCGTGGTATTGGGAGTATGTTACGGTACCGGGGGCCAAAAAGTTCGAGGGAAAACGTGTCGTTCGTCAATTAGAGTTATCAGGTCATTTAATTGCACCTTGTTTATTGTTTATTGTTCATTGCGATACCACTCAAGGCACCAAAAGATGATGATAGAAGAGTAATGGTTTTAAAAATGAAATGCTGATGAACTTTTACCATCCTTGATAATAAAAGTTCAAGTTGCCTTTGAGCTGGAAGGAATTAGGCATCAAGAAAAAAATAAGTAATCGAAATTAAAGCTCTGTTGAAAAGTGAGCGTTTTCTGCATCGTTACGTTACGATGCTACGAATTACAAGTCACGACATTACCATATTTGTTCCTTTTGTTTCTTTTAAGGGACCGTAAATCAGTTACATTTTAATATGGTGTAAATGTAACGACCCCAAATCCCAAAAATCATACAGTATTTGTACCTTTTTTCAAGCTCCAGAGTGGCCTTTAATCTCTTATTTCTCTCTTGACAAGAGGCAAACATGAAATTTTGCTCTCAACAACATATCAGGTGTTTGAGGTTTCAAATCTTGGGATATTTGCATATTGTTATTATTTCCTCATTCTTCGTTTGGGTTGAGTACGTTGCACCATATTTCCCAACTCTCTGTATTTGCATGACTGAAGGCAAAATGTCTAACAAGGAGCTCAAACCTCAAAAATATCTTATAGTTCTGTTCATCATAACTAAACCTTGGAAAAAATTGCTGTCTGGGCTGTGGTTGCGACAGTTAGGAAAATGCAAAAAAGTTATATAAAATATGGATAAAAAGTTGTGAAAAATTGCAAACTTAATTTGTAATTTTTTAACACTTTAAAAGCCCTTTTAAAACCACTTTTAGCCTCTTTGTTGCCTATTTTTGAAAATGCATCAAAAATTTCATTTCACTTGAAAGAAATTAAAATTTGTTTTTGCAATATTTGCTTGGCAGTAAGACACCACTCTTTTGATTGATACGCTTTTGCTCACAAAATAATTTTAGTTTTTGGTTGGATTAAACCTATGATGACAGGTAACGCTCGGCTGCAGCTCTCTTTCTTGATGAATTTTGCAGACAAAAAATAAGGAGTTGAATTTGATGGTCAAATTCTTTTGTTGACCAAGTATTGTACGTATAAAGTTTAAGGGATAACAATAAGCAAGGTTTCGTCAACTCACAATTGGAATTGCGGCTAGGTTCATTTTTCATTGCTAACGCCTAAATATTCTGAAAGGACATGAATGACATTACTACCACCTTCAATTTTCTCCAAACTTTAGTTTTCTTTGCGGACTGACTTTCGACTACTGAGAATTGGATCTTGGATCCCAGCAGTTCAAGATAGGAAAGGGTATTACTTTTAGTTCCACTTTTTATTCAATTTCAACAAAGTCTTCATAAAAAGGCCAAATCAGTAACATTATTCGTAGCGTACACTTTTTCCAGAATTCGAGTGAACGCAAAAATAAGAAGAAAAAGATACGGTCAAAATACAAATATTTCATTGCAGCCGATTGTCCGTCCACGAAAACAGTGTCAGTGACGCGAGGTAATGTTCATTATTGGTTGCCGCTTAATTGGACCTCATTTCATCAAGCAAACAAGATAATGGGATGGTACTATCCAATATTTTGACATATGAAAAGCTGCGTCAAGTCTTAGATGTTGCATCAGGTAAAAGGAATCAAGATGCTTAATGGTGTCGTACAGTGTGCTTGAATGTATGGCAATTTGTATCAGGAACATTATGCTTTGAGCTCATGTTCACACTTAATGGCAAATGAGTATGACAGCTAACCAAATAGGAAGAGTTGAGTTCGAGTTCACATTTGACATTAACAGCGCTTTTGAGGGGATGAATTTCATATAGGAACCGGTTTCGATGGCTTGTCGAATTCGATTTGAAGTGAGGTTGGATAATGGACCATTTATTATATTTTATATAATAATTAAAAAATAATAAATAAATAAATAAATATTTATATATATTCTTTGTACTCAAGTCGAACAAAAAGACTGCGAATTTCATTCCGTTCAGGGCTATATTACTCTCAGTTACCCAAGAGTAGATTCGATCTAAGTCCTTTGCAAGGCTACTGGAATCTTGGCCATTCCTACCAGAGACTAACTTTGTATCGTCAGCATAAGAAGAGAGACTGGCAGTAATACTAAGCTTTTGAAGCGGGGCAACGAATATTATAAACAAGAGGGGCCCTAAGATCGAACCCTGGGGAACACCTGACTTGACATCATGTACGTCACTAAGGGATCCCTCAACCTTAACCAATTGCTTCCTACCAGAAATGAAACTTTTTAACCAATTGAGAACCTTGCCTTGGATCCCAATCTCATGGAGCCTCATGATCTACCCTGTCAAAGGCCTTGGCAAAGTCGAGATAAACTACATCAACTGATTCATGGCTCTCTAGTCCCTCAATAACCCGCTCAATATGTTCAATCAGTTGGGTAACCGTGCTAAAATGTGCTCGGAACCCATGCTGGCTAGGAGGAAGGACTTTACGAATATCAAGAAATTCAACAAGTTTGAACTTCATGATCTTCTCAAACACCTTCGCAATATTCGAAGTGAGAGAAATCGGCCTATAGTTACTGGGGAGCGACTTATCTCCCCCTTTAAAAATTGGAACAACATGAGCTAACTTTAGTGAAGATGGAAACTTGCCCTGATCCAAGATGCAGCGCATCAAGTACGAGAAAACAGGAGCGAGAACCAGTGAGCATCTCATCAGAAACTGAGATGTCACACCATCAGGACCAGGAGAGCTGGAAAGCCTCAAGTCCCTTATGGCCTCTAAAGCATCTTGATCTGTGACTACAAGATCATCTAAACGCTCAGCTTGACTAACCATGTCAATCTCAACAGACTCATCTTCAGAGCAATGAGCTGTTGCTTCCGAACTCAGTGGGGTTGAAAACACATTGGAGAACTGATCACCAAGTATGTTAGCCATAGTCTCTACATTGCTAATGGCTTCCCATCAACCTCAAAAGGCCCAACAGAGTGTTTCATTTTTCTCTTAGAGTTTGCGTAAGAGAAAAAAGCCGTCGGATTCGACCTGACCTCCTGAACCACCTTGCTCTCAGTTTGTAACTGGTCATATTCGATGGAGGCCTTAATCTTACCATGAACTACGTCCAACTTTTTTTAGAGACTAGCCACAATTACTGGATTCGAAGTGCTCTTCAGCCTTTTTGCTAGTTTGCAACTCTATTTGAACAAAGTCTTCCTATATTTTGGAATTTTTGTCCGTGTACCACCTTTCGGAACACATTCAGAGATTGCTAAACTGGAGCAAACTGCCTTAAAAACTGAAACTAACTTATCAATGGCTGTATCTATGGACGAGAAACGAGAAAATTGGTAATGAAATTTCTCAAAAATTGACAATTTTAGGGTCATTTCGCAAATTTTTGGATTAGATCAAATCAAAGCCTCCAAAATTAAAACTTTCATATACCAACAAATTCCAAGTTCGTTTTAATGCTAATTTTGATCCCTTTTGTCTAACTTCTTGCTTGTGGTTGCGAGGTTCATGACTAGGGATTTAGATTTTTGCCAAAAAGTAGCAAAAACTAGTACCTTTTATTAAGTGAGTAAGTAAACAACACCAAAAATGGCAACGAGAATAAAAAGGTGAATAATTAGGAAAATAAAAATATAGCATGACAAGGATGTTGACATTGAAAAAAAAATGAAAAATTTGCTAATAGTTTGACTGATCCATTAAAGTCTACATGGTCTGGTTTTTGCCAACAATATCGCATCAAAAAAAATACGGCGTGATGAGACCAGTTTGAAACATACGTTAAATCTTATTTTACCGGTAGATTGTAAAGCAATACTGGGTTAGAGCGATAAATTGAGACAGTTTGGACCAAAATATGCATTATCCATTTTATGTCATAATACAGATTTATTCGCATATTTGGCATATTTCGTGTTATTATGCATAACAATATGTATATCTTGGGGTTTTGACGTCAACAGATACGATGTTTAAAATTTTTTTTCTATGTGAAATGCCTTGAAAAACAAGGGTGTACAGGGTGGCCGAGAGAGTCGTTCGTGGTCCAGGACAAGTAGC
Organism: Tigriopus californicus; assembly: GCF_007210705.1. Taxonomy (NCBI): domain Eukaryota; kingdom Metazoa; phylum Arthropoda; class Copepoda; order Harpacticoida; family Harpacticidae; genus Tigriopus; species Tigriopus californicus. The sequence goes on from NC_081444.1 coordinate 4,509,291, forward strand.
TCCTTGTCAATCAGCTTATTGCTGAGGTCAAGAAGATTATTCTGCAGTCTACTCGACACCAGCCTGATTTTATTTCTGCTGATTTCTCAATCTTTAACCTTTTTTATCTTAAAGCACATATCTTGAGTATAAATCCATAGCAAAGTGCATATTTTGGGTTTAAATGCATACTTACGCGCGTATTGTGTCCATTTTGTATGCATATTTTTAGCCTATGACGTAATTTTTTAATGCATATTTTGGCCATCATTAGCAGGTGACTCATTGTAATTATTTCCTATTTCATAAAAAAAAATCCACATACCTTAAACAAAATCAAACCAAAGGTAAGTTTTTTGAACACTCGTACTTTTGAGTTAAGGCTTGGATGTTACCCTGAATGAGCATCTGTTCATCACTTTGACGAGTGTATTTTCATACCAGTTAACGTCCAAGATCCTGTCCTCAAGGTACGAGGTTTAAAAAACAGGCCTCGGAAAGTAGACATTTGTTGATCTAAAGCTCATAAGAATCTTTCTTTATGCAACATAATAGATGAATTAGAACAACTCGCCTGTTTCTCGAGAAATCGGGAAATGAACAGCACATAAACAAGCCCCTTTTTGCGCCCTATTTTTTTGCTCCATTTCTGCACCTTTTTCATGTGCACCATTTCGGGCCCTTGTTATAAAAATATACCATACGTACATATAAAAGTATACGATTTCAGCATATCCTTCATAAATCCACATGTTTGAGTGAGAATAAAGCGGCATTCTTTATTACATAAAACAGATGGTGTTTAGCCCTTAAGATCCCTCCAAAAGTTCTTCTTTTGTAAGTTTGGATGCTTTACAAGCTTATGATTACTCACCTTCTTCAAAAGCAAGATGGCATCAGGCGATCAGATTGGTATGAAAATCAGGCTTGATTTACGAGCATATTCGTTTTCTGTGTTATGTATTATTCGCCTAACGGTCCTGTCTCTAGTATTCACTGTCACCAATTTATCACGAATATAACCATCAATATTCTATGTTGCGACACTTCCAAAATCCAGACGTCTATAAAATCAAGATGACGCAAATCTTGACTTAAAAAAGCATGATCAATATTTCCCGTAAGCCATAAATCAACTCTTGGATAAGCTTTCAAAAAGTGGCACCACAGTATGATTTCGTGACATATCAGTAAAGGTTGGAAAAATTGGTCATGATTTTGCCAATATGATTTAGTTTTAGGTTATGAATTTTGGACAAAATAAGTTACGAGAACGAAAAACTAAGTTATGAAAAGGAGGAGTTGTAGTGCGATTGGTTGTTTTTGGTGTTTTTTTACGAGGCAAAATACCTGACGGAATATTCTTTGCGGCGGGCTTCTTGCTCATTGGAGGAGAAAAACATGTATTCAGTATATATTGCCATTGAATTGACAAAAAATGAACTTTCAGTGGAAACCCATAGCGTAAGCACCTAGGTTTTGGTTCAAATTTTGACGCATCTTGAAATCATAATACATGCAAAGGATGAAATTAAGAGAATTGTCTGCAAATGAAGAAATGTCATTTCGAGATTGTTAAAGTTTGAAATTAGTGTAAAATTAACTCAAGATAAAGAAGGCTCTTAATGAAATCGAAAGTAACAATGTCCGGAATTTGGTTTTTCCTATTTTCGCTATTTTCCAATGGATGAAAAAATAACAGGACATAGATATATTCCACCTCAACGCATGATACCTACAATTCTCTCAACACGTTTCGCTCTTGTTCATACAGGAACATCAATATCTGGTTCTTCAGTAGCGTTCCCGCCACACCCCCATCCC
>NC_081444.1:4511194-4551797 GCF_007210705.1 Tigriopus californicus
ACGCCTTTTTGAGTAGGTTGACGTGAATAAGCTTCTCATTCTGCTGTTTTCCTTCAATCAATACATTAACGGGACCAACCAGACGAGTGATTTTGAACGGCCCAATCCACTGGGATGCTAGTTTTGGGGCTATTCCGCGGCCATATATCTGCCGTCGCATATAGACCAGTTGGTTGACTTCCAAGTCGTGTTCTTCCACTCTCTTTCTTTCATCATATGATCTCTTTCTCCGCTCTGCAGCTTGCTTCAGGTTACATCGCACTTCGGAATGGTTATTTGCTATGCGCAAATGAAAGTCGTTAAGATTCATCAATCCATTCGTCTTCGTAGGAAGCTTCATGTCAACGGGTAGTCTTACAACCAAGCCCATTAACGCCTCGAAGGGTGACATTCCTATCGCTTCATTCATGTAGAGTGGCTCTGTACGCAAATAGTGCCGCAGGAAGTGTTTTGATGACCATTCTCTTTGATCTCCTTTAATCATAACTCGTAGCATATTCAATAAAGTTCGGTTGAACCTCTCAGCCGGATTAGATTGGTGATGGTACGGTGAACTAAACACCGGTTCCACTCCAAGGCTTTTTAGGGAACCCACAAACACTTTACTTTGGCAATCAGATCTGCGATCCATCACTATCTGCCTCGGCACGCCCATCCGAGGAATTATTTCCTCGCAAATCCATTACTTCAGAACGGAAACTCCCAAGGTTGGACGGGCTTTCACTTCCGCCCACTTCGTGAACGCGTCCATCAGTACGAGAACATACTTTTTGCCGTCTGAAAGGGGGAACGGCCCCATGGCATCGAGCGCGATGTTTTCGAACAGTAAACCAAAAGTGTCGTCAACAGCAACCATGGGGGCCGGATCGGGAGTCGGGAGAAAATCCTTGGAGATTGCTCATCTTTGACACTTCTTTGCCATAAATTTGAAATATCCGACCCTCTTTGGCCAGAAAAATCTTGACCGGGCCGCCGCAATTATCTTTTTGACTCCAACATGTCCCAACTTGTCGTGTAGTTCTTCCCAAACCAACCCTGTCAATGAGTTTGGGATGCACACACAACACCGATCGTCCTCTTGAAAGTATAATACTCCATTCTTTTTCACAAACTAAGATGGGTGTTCATCCATTAGGGCCTGTAGCCGACCATCCTTGCCTTGTTCGAGTTTGATCTTATCAACTTCCATCCCGACAACCTTGATTTCATCATCAATTGCTGCTTTGAGAGAAACAGTCGGCGTCTATATTCTTGGATTTTGTATACTTCAGACAGTTTGAGCGACCATCTGCCAAGTTTCAGCCAAACCAGAGGCCGATGATTTGTTTGAAGTATGAATTTGCCACCGATAAGGAAATGTCGTCAAATGCTGATCGTTTCACCTCGGTTCATTGAAATATCCGCGACGACTTGGTCAACCCAGTAAGAGGCTTAACCTTGAGGGCGAAGTCAGGTACCAAAGAACGATAAAGCCACAAAGGCCCAGAAATCTTCTCCATTCCTTTCCGTTTTCGGGTTGTGGCATTTTCAGCACAGTGACTTTTGTTTTCAAGGAAAACACTCGGTTGCCCTTGATTGAGAAGCCCCAAAATTCGGTTTTTTTCTTCATGTTCAAGGTAAGTCCAGCTTTCACTAATAGCTTGAGGCATCTCCTCAAATCATGCTCCTGTTCGATAAACGTTATTCTCCACCGATTAGTTGGCGGTGCTCATTTTTAAATTTGTGACAAACTGTTGGCAAGTTCAAGAGGGAGATGGAATGGGATTGGAGTAACCACAACTACACAATGATATGGAAGAACGTCGAATGTTTTATTTTATCAGTTGTAGTCATGAGGTCGAGAGGTTTTCACAGCATAGATATGGATTGGTAAAATAGATTAAACATAACACCTCCCCCAAAGTAAGTGCCAATTGCACTTGTCTATCTATGCCGGTAACTATCTATGGGACAGCATATATATGTAACATTGAACAAATTGTAAAGCTATTGTGATCCAATGAGAAGCAGAATCTCGCAATAAAGACTTTAAAAAGTTTATGCAACAAGACCACCGTTGTCGTCAATAACCTGCTCTAAATGGCTACGAAAGCTTGCAACTGCATGTTGTGTAGTGATTGCCTCATAGAAACCATAACCAAATATGAAGTTATCTATGGATTGCCTCTCTAGGATATTGCTTCTTGTACCAAAGTAACACTTAACTTTTCAAAATAAAAAAAGGAGAGAGATATTCTCCACCGATTAGTTGGCGGTGCTCATTTTTAAATTTGTGACAAACTGTTGGCAAGTTCAAAGAGGGAGATGGAATGGGATTGGAGTAACCACAACTACACATGATATGGAAGAACGTCGAATGTTTTATTTTATCAGTTGTAGTCATGAGGTCGAGAGGTTTTCACAGCATAGATATGGATTGGTAAATAGATTGAACATAACACCTCCCCAAAGTAAGTGCCAATGCACTTGTCTATCTATGCCGGTAACTATCTATGGGACAGCATATATATGTAACATTGAACAATTGTAAAGCTATTGTGATCAATGAGAAGCAGAATCTCGCAATAAGACTTAAAAAAAAAAAAAAAATTACATAAATTCTAAGGAAGAAGATTAGGCCCACATAAAACTTCAAAACTTCGTAACAAAAATATTTAAGGTGAGAAGTGAACAGTTTTTTCGTTTTTGGTTCGTAAGCTCCGACGACGTAACTCAGAACCATGTTCACCAATGGAGGGACCTGTTTCCAAAGGCTGTTCAGAAAATCCGCGGGTCTCAAAAAGCGGCGGTTTCTTCGGAACGAGCCTGAAGGGGTCTTGATAACATAGGAGCGTGCCCCCTCACAGACGGATTCAATCACGCCACCCATGCACCAATTGCCATCCGTGGGATGTTGATAGTGAACAACCTGACCAACCGAAAGAGTGGGAAGGACATGGCCTTTGGCGGCATGGACAGCTACCCGGTCCGCAGCAAGCCGGGCTTGATGAAATTCACTTGCAGAATTTTGGCTAGCATTGGCTTCACGAATTGATGGGAGACGTGTTCAGAGATTGCGATTGAAGAAGCCAAATGCAGCCGGCTGAGCATCTGAGCGCGGAGTAACCCGCCAAGCTAACAGTGCCTCGCGAAATTTGGGGCTTGTGATTGATCCACCCACCTTTTTTATTAGCGTCTTGATGATCTTTACGGCAGATTCGGCCAAACCGTTGCTTTGTGGATGGTACGGGGAAGAAGTTTCATGGCGGATGAAGAATTCTTCACAGAAGGTGGTAAAGGGTGCACGGAACTGTGGTCCGTTGTCAGTTTTGATCCTTTTTGGGAGACCAAAGTCACAGAACCAAGCAAGCAACACCTTGCAAACAGCGTCTGTAGATACAGAAGATAGGCGGGCGGCGAATGGAAACCCGCTAAAACGGTCAACCATGATAATGAAAGTATCACCATTTAAATGAAAGAGGTCAATTGAGACTTGTTCCATTGGGGCCCCAACAGATGAGGCACCTGAGAAAATGGGCTCAGCTGGAAGTGAAGGTAGCACAGCGACACACTCTTTGCAAGTGGTGATTCTCAACCGGATCTCGGTTTTTCATGCCCGGCCAGAAAAATAATTGGTTGGCTTGGCAAATTGTTTTGTTGATTCCTGAGTGCGATAAATGGAGAAGGTCAATGATTTGACTGCGGGCAGGTCTTGGTACAAACAAGCGTGTGCCTGCAAGGATGACACCCTTTTCAATAGATAGTTCACAAAGCATGGCCTTGAAAGGGGATAAAAGGGGAGATGTGATTTCACCAGCACTGATTGCATCACGCAATTGACGATATTCTTCATCTTCGTTATGAATAATAACAGCCAGAGATGGATCATCAACATCAATAGATCGAATGGGCACCTCCATGTTTGGATCGGCTGGAAAAAAGGGGGCCCGGCTTAGTGCATCCGCAATAAGATGCTCCTTTCCAGCCGACCATCGAACCTCAAACACGTACATCACTAGGCGCTCACGTATGCGTTGTAGGCGATCATTATCAATAGCGATCAGTTGCTTTTCAAATATGCCGACCAACGGTTTGTGGTCGGTAATGACGCGAAAGAAATCAATACCGCGAAGATAGTAATCACATTTGATGACGGCGTACATGAGAGCTGTAGCCTCAAGTTCAATGGTGGCGTAGTTTTGCATTGCCGGGGTGAGGGCACATGAGCCACATTGGATTAGACGAGTTTTTCCACTGGCCTCACGCTGTATAAGGGCATACCCCAGACCGTGCAAGCGAGAGGCATCTGTGAGAAGTTCAGTGCGCAGATCAGGATCGAACGGTTTCACAAGACTTGGAGAGCACAGTAGGCGTCGCACTCGGTCAAATTCAGCGGCATGCGAATCCAACCACAGGAAAGCATTTCCTTTTTTTAGAAGATCACGCATGAGGGTAGTGGCATGAGCCAGATCAGGAAGGAATGTACCTAACTGATTGGCCAAGCCAAGGAAAGATCTAATGTCCTTGATGCATGTTGGGGTTGGGAAGTTGCATATTGCTTCAAGCTTGGCTGGGTCCGGGCTGACCCCATCCTTACTGACCACAAAACCGGCAAACTTTAGAGATTTACCTATCTCCATCTTGGCCAGAGAAAGCTTGATTCCAGCCAAACGGCAACGATCCAGCACAACTAGGAAGCGTTCAAACAAGATCTTCTTTGTTGGGGCCTGAATCAATAGATCATCAACAATTTTCATTAACCAAGGAAGGCCAACCAGGGCACGGTCAGTTCGAATACAAAACTCGTCGCCACTGCTGCATAGACCCATTGGCGCAACTGTGTAACGATATTTACCGCCCGGAAGAAGAAAGGCGGTCAAACGGGATGACGTTTCATCCAAAGGGACCTGAAAGTAGCCATGTATGGCATCAAGTTTAAAAAAAAACCGGCTTCCTTTCTCCACCTGGCGTGTAAGATCCCTAGCAGATGAGAATGGGCGGACTGGTCGACGAATTGCCTTATTGAGTTGGCGGTAGTCAGTGACAAGGCGCACCTTCTAGCCACCAGGCTTGGCCACGAAGTGCGCAGGGGCGCACCATTCGGTTGGTTCATCACAACGTACAATAACACCAGCAGCTTCTAGTTCCTCTACCAGAGTGTTTGCCATCCCAGCCAAGTGAAGTTGGACCTGTCGAGCAGTCGAAATGTGATATGGAGTTATTTATTTTTGAATTATCAATTTCGATCTTCATTTTGGGTCCCTTAATTGTACCAGAGGCCTGACCAAGAGACGAGCACAGTACATCAGGATAGGACCTCACAATGCTGTTCATCCTTTCTCTGGAAGTATCCTCCCCGCTGTCCAACTCGGAGACGTGTTGAATAAGACCAGTCGTAGAGGATATGTCACCAACTCCCACTCTCTTGCCACAACCCACCTCAAGACCCATCACGCCAAATTCATTAAATTCTTCTGACTCAAACGTGGGATCGAGGCTAGGGAAGGGGCGACTGAGAGTCATTGGACTGGGAAAATTGGCAGGAAGGACGCCAAGAAAAATAAGATCCCGCCAGCCAATAAGAGGACAACCAATCAAATCAGGGGAAACTATAACGTTGAGAACGATTCGAGGGCTGTTCTCAGTTGAGACGAGAAACGAGCCAGCTCCAGAATTGCGCAAAATGGTGCCATTTACAGCTAAGAGACGTGTTGATGATGCGCTCAATGGTATGCCGGAAGGGACCAAGGTTGTAGGAAAAACAGACCGAGCTGCTCCAGTGTCTGGGATCACTGAGATTGTGTGTTCTGTTTGCCCAAATAGACAAGTCAAATTCATGCGTGGAGTTGATAAAAGGGTGGTAATAAAGCGGATGCGTGTTGTAGATGGGCTGCCGGATTGATCTCGTTGCCGGGGTGATATAAGTCGACGTGTAGGGGAACGACCTCGGTCATTGCTATTACTTCAGCTGCCTCCCATCCGATCCCCTGAGGTAGCAAGGGAACGACTACTATTTCGATGAGCTGAAGATGAGCGACACATATGGCGAAGATGGCCTTCCTTGTTGCAACCATGACATCGAAGGCTTCGAGCATAGCAACTGGCGGATGTTGTATGTTCAGACCGGCCACAGTTTCCGCATATTCCTCGTATAGCCGCAATGGTGCCCAAGTCTTCCCGAACTAGATAAGTTCGGGTTGGTCGCAAATCTAATTAATCAGATTGAAGAGCTTCCTCGGCAGAGGCGGCAGCAGCACATACGGTGGCCAAAGTTGGGTTTGGTACCTTACGGATCTCTAGAAAGAGTTCCTGTTGCTTCCTTGTGCCATATATTGCCTGGAACATCGTCCAGTCCTCGGCCTTCATCTTGTCGACCTCAGCCTCTTGGCCAAGGTTCTGAAGACGAACAACCCACTCCTGAAAGGACTCACTAAGATTCTTTTCAGCTTGAAACCATTCTCTTAGGCGTTGATAAAGGGGCCGTAGCTCCAAGAACCTTGTTTCGAGCGCGCCATAGCAATCTTCTATGGATGAAAGATCAGACACCTTGTCGCGGACGGTTATGGATAATGAGTCATCCAATCGGGTGAAAAAGAGGGTATGCTGCTCAGCCGTAGACAGAAGATCCATATTAGACGATGTATAATATGACCTGAAATTGCGAACCCAGTTTCTCATTTCAGGTGGTGTGGCACAGTGCATCAGAATTGCAGGTTTCATGGCATCCTGGGCTTTAAAAAAGCGAGTAGATCTTGAGTCAGATGGTCGTTGTATGCTTGCAGTTGTTGTCCCTGCAGCATGAACCATAGCCATAGAAAGTAGCTTCTTGAGATCAGACATGTCAGACATAGCTTTCATCTTGCAGTCAGGGTCGACGTCGATGAGATCATCAATTTTGTCACTGATCTTGATGAATTGCTCAGATAAGATATCAGCTCTTGATCGTGTGTAAGCATTTCCAGCCTCCATTCTCATCAAATCCTCGTGGCCGCGTGTAAAATGCCCCTTCAGTTGTCCAAGGGACCTTCGGATTGTTTCAGACATCGCAACAAGTGGGCGTTAGTTCTAACACAACTAAGCCCTTCCCCTCACACAGGGCACTCCTCTACACGGAGCTCGGAGTGATGTCAAACTTAGCGAAGGATCCAAATCATTGACATTAAAAGTGGCGAGTTTAGCGTATAGTAGTTTCTTCACCGTTGGGCACAGTCAAACACCGACTGCGCCATGGCAAGTTCAAGAGGGAGATGGAATGGGATTGGAGTAACCACAACTACACAATGATATGGAAGAACGTCGAATGTTTTATTTTATCAGTTGTAGTCATGAGGTCGAGAGGTTTTCACAGCATAGATATGGATTGGTAAAATAGATTGAACATAACAACTGTTAGAAAGGTTTAGATAGAGACTTTAAGGGCTATTGATATCGTGTTAGGTTAGGTTGGGTTAGGTTAGGTTTGATAAGTTTAGGTTAAGTTTAAAAAAGTAGCACCGCCAACTAATCGATGGAGAATAACGTTTACCCTCATGTTCTTGCTCAGAAGAAGAATGGACAAAAATATCGTTGAAGTAGACTGTAATATTTGGTTCATTGGCGAAAATCTTCCTCATCACCCGGCAAAACGTTGCGGGAGCTACGGCTAACCCCAAAAGGCATTCTTGTAAACTCCCAGAGCTCTCCATGTCTGCTTCCGACATCCTTATTGATAATAACCTTGGTTACCATCCACCGTTGAGAAAACCTTTGACCCTCGCAATTGGTCAATCGACTCATCCACTCGAGGCATTGGAAAGGCATCTTTTCGAGAGATTGCGTTTAGTTTTCGATAGTCTATCACCACGCGAACGTCCTCGTTCGTTTTCCGGACTAAAACCACAGGTGAACACCATGAACTTGAACTTTTCCGTATTACACCATTCGCCAACATTTTATAGACATTTTCTTTGGCCCTATTAATTAAATTGACGGGCAATCGATGCGATTAGAGCTCAATTGGCTGAGCCGCACCAGTATCGATTTCATGTACGGCCAAGCAACAATTTCCCAATCCATAAGCCTCCGAGGGGACTTGTTCGAGTAATTTTTGCACTGCATCTGGTACATTGACGTCAGTCTGGGTCGTATCTTCCTTTTCAACATCTTACATCAGCTCACTTGCCGATATTAATCCGATTTCGCGACCAATCACTTGAATATCTTCTTCGACGACATTCTCGTCCCCGATTCTAGCAGGTTGAATACGTTTGCCAAGTCTTTCTTTGCCCACGTCCAGCTCATGTCCGGCTATTGTAACTCTTCCAGGTCTGGTCTCCACGGTTATTCCGTGCATTGACATAATATCCATTCCAAGCACGGGGCTCAATACCTTGCCGACATAAAATGTATGTTCCACCTTCCAATCGTTGAGGCAAACAACGCAGTTCAAAGTTGCATATACCTCTAGGGGACCATCCGATGCCGTCCGAAACTGAGCTTGAGAGGAATGCTCTGCCATGAATAAGGAGTCTGGCAGTACGCTAACAGAAGCCCCAGTATCTATCAATGCCCTGATTTTCACGCCGTTGACCGTCAGTTGCGCCATCGGCCTCATCCCGATAGCTTGGACTGCATAGTTCCTTTCTTTATCACGGGATCGCGCACAATCTCTAGCAATACGACCTTCCCTCTTGCATCGGTAACAAACTCGTCCCTCTACTGATACCTTTGACCATTTCTGAAATCCATCAAACGTTTCCATGTTCCGTTATTTAATAACCGTTTTGTTCGATCTCAACGTTTGTGCCACGCCCTCAGCTAAAAGCGTCGCTTGCACTGCTCCGTCCCACTTTTTACAGGGACCATTCAGGACGGCCGATTTCAGATAGTTGGCGGGCCCGTGAAGAAAACGATCTCGTGCCGACTGATCGCGATTAGTTCGGGCGAATCGAGGATGACTCTCTTGAGCCAGTGTGCGACATTTCTGGGCATAGTCTTGAACCTTTTCGTTTTGATGCATCTCTGAGGCCCAAATGAATTTTTGAACGGTCGATTGCCGGAATTTCTCCTCAGAAGTGGTCAGCGCAATCTTGATACGGTCAAAACTGGCCGATGTAGTTGCATCCAATTCGTCTAGCGCTGTTGATGCAATTTTCCAGGAGTCCCGGAAAGATCTTGGCCGCTTGAGCACCCGACCATCCATTTGACAAGGCTACCCTTCCGAAATATTTCAAGTAATCGCTCATAGCATCTTCTGCCCGCTTCGGCACTGGTCTAATCGTCATATTCTCCATAACGACGTTCTCGTAGGATCCGCCAACTTACAACTCCACTCTCGTATCTGTCAACCAGCACTTCAAAAAAATCGGCCACTCAGGAATCCTCCCAAATTCGCCTGAAGTTGATCGCAAGGCTGGCTCTGATCCCAATCCTGGATATATTCGAGAAAGAAAAACTCAAACGGATCTCACTGCCGCCACCGTGCAGGCTAGCCAGGTTTTTTTCAGCCAGCAATTCTAACTCGTGCAAAATCGATGCTAATAAAATGCTAATTGGAATTCAAAAATGCTGGAACAAAGCTACTTAAAGAAAGCCTCTTGTTCATAGTGCTCATAAAGGATTTCAGATTCACAATTCAATTATATTTGGCACTCTTTGACAGGGTATGTTCAGGCAATATTTTGAAAATTATACTTCAAGGAAAAAAAATTTTGAAAGACACAAAAATCTAAAGAAAATCCTTCTTTAGTTTAATTTAATTTGCTCATTTTATTCCGACAAAATAATTGAGGTAGGATACTCTAAATTCTGCATCAATGTCTTTAATAATCACGTTTCAACATCAAAAAAATTCATACATAATTCAGTGATTTCATATTGTAAAGCATCTTTCCAGATCTGTTAGCATCTAGCTGCCTATGGTTAGCTACATCACCTGCTCTCTATCGTCACTTATTGGCTGAGGATACATCATTGTGTTTGCCAGGCATTGCATACCTGAAACAACTAACAAGACAAATGAATACCACCATTGGAATCAGCGAGAAGACCATTATCTACCTCAAAGAAAGGCTGAAGAAACTCTCTGATCGAGAGAAAGTCATGATACTTATGGCCGACGAAATTTATTGCGCTCAAAGAACCGAGTTTGTTGGTGGTAATTTCTTTGGAGTTATGAATCAGGGATAGGTAAAAACAGTCTTGGTTTTCATGGTTAAGTCAAGTTCAATGATACAGTTGCTCTATATCCAATGATCACCTTGGGCTCGAAGATTATGCAAGAAACCACGAACGAGGTATTAATGGCCTGAAGAACCTAGGCGGATGCAAGGTTGTTCTAATGTCTGTGGACAATGCCACAGCGAACAGGAATTTTATGTGCAAGAGCTCTGCAATGGCAAGCTGTGAAAGTCTATACCCCATCCAGCAACCCCGGGACTGCCACTATTCTTGTCATTGGATGCTGTACATTGTTTCAAGAACCTTAGAAACAATTTTGGAACCCGGAAAGACTTCAAGTGCCCCGAAATTGATAGTGATGGATTTTTGGAAGCTTCTTTCCATCACATTGAAGAACTTTATCACGTCGAGTTGGGAAAGCCAATCAAAATGGCTCACAAGCTGAACCACAAGGTCCTATATCCAAAAGCTATTGTGAAGACAAATGTTGTTAGCCGACAGTCTTTTTCATGACTCGACAATTGCTGCATTGGACTTTTTTGCAATCAACGGTCAAAAGCCAACTTGGAAAGGAGCCTCAGACTTCTTAAAAATAGTGCAGAATCAGCATTTTATACCTAGTTGAACCAAGTGGGAAAATTTCAATGGTACCAGAAATTCAAAAAAGTGTTTGACTCCGGAAAAATTGTTGGCGACAAGACAAGCGACAGAAGTGCTCATTGGTGTCACAGAATATTTGCTGGATGAAGAAGATTTTACGTGCGTTCTTCTTGGGCAATTCCAGTCTGATGCAATTGAAGGGAGATTTAGCTGGATACGTCAACTTGGTGGAGGAAACTACTTTTTATCAGTTCGTCAGATATTAGAGGCTGAAAAATCGATCAAACGGCGCTCTTTAGGAACTCAAACATTCCAAGTTTTTCGTTAAGGATCTGAAAAGCATTTTTGCTGAAATTGATGTCGATGAAATTTAAAAGATTCAACAAAACGCAATTCACCTTGAATCACTCCTTCCAAGGATGGGCAAGGACATTTCTCAACTCAAGGACCAAAACATGGTGTTCTACATTGCTGGATACTTGCGAAGATCTCTGGCGAAAAAAGGCAAAAAAAACTCTTCTCGCAGTCTGAAGATCTTGTTGTCACGTTTGAGAAAACATCTGATTCGAAGTGAAAGATGCTTCAAAAAGCCTTCACTGAGCAATTGATTTGAGGAGGTTTGACGTATCCAAGTGATCTATTATTCGCCTTTTGTGTAGAAGTGTGGAACTTCTAGTCAACTTAAGCAAAACAAACCAGCGACGGAGTGGTAATGTCTTCAAAAAATCAACGTGACATATTTGGGTTGTGCCTCATGAAGAATATACGGGGCAGGCCAGAACTATTGGACGGATTTCAAGCGTTCTGTGTATCTGAACACAGTTTTGTTGATAATGGGATTGAAATTGCCAAGAGGATCTTCAATTTCTTTTCAAAAAACAAGTGTGCCGAGAACAACTCAAAGGTCCATACAAACAAGAAAAGAAGCAAGAAAAATGAAGAAGCGGAGCAAAAAGTTGCAAAGTTGCAATCGCAGTGAAAAAGTTGAAAGAGTCTAATTGTCTGCGTTAAGAAATATTACATCACTTAACCATTTATTGCCCATTTGCAATGCGTTACTACCTTATTGATGTCCAACTGAAGGGGTCTACAATAATTTTTAGTTCAATCAATTGAAGTTTCAAGTATTACTTTGTTCAATCGGAAAATGTGTTTAAACCGGTTAGCATACACCTCTGGTGAAAAGTGTTACCAAGGTATTTTAAACACTTGTTATTTTCCCAATTACCCTTGTTACTTTAATCGGCCTGCTCTCGGTCGGCCTCAAAAAATGAGTAGGTCCGATCAACGTCCATATTTCTAGAAGTCCATGGATTATTCCAGTGCTGGACGAATCCACACTCGAGCTCGAGTGCACTCGTGTCTTTTACTCGATTTTGGAGCAAGTGCCTGGACTCGTTCAAAAAAATCCTTCGATTTTGGCAAGACCAGTCTTTTTGCTAAAACTGAATGTAATACAAGACTCGAGTCCGGTCAAAAGTAAAAAAATCAAAGGACTCAGCCCAGCACTATTGTTGAATTACTTTGACCACATCTCCTTAGTACCCTAAGCATGAGTTTGGGCCCAAATTTGGCCAAGTTCATTTATTCGACAAGGTCTTGTTATCCTGTGAAGGGGTAGCTTTGAACAAAGTGAATGGTTCAGGAGATATGAAATTTTCATTGCCGTTTGCAGTCCACATCTTTAAATGTCATTGGTTAAAGCAAGGGTATGATCTATGAGGCCTTATACGTTTTGGTAAAGCCATGAGAATGTAAGTTTATTGACTACTGGTAATACAAGATAAACAGAGAATGTTCGGGCGAAATGTGACTCTGGGGGGTTCCCTGAGAGAGAGAGGAAACGGAAGAGGAAGAAAAAGTAAACAAAGTGTAATTGAGTTTTGTTGTAACGAGAACACGGGGAAAAATATAAGGTGAAAAACGAAAGAAAGTTATTTATTATACAGTCCACTAGTAAACCACTGAATCGTCGGACCGGAGAACAATGGGTAAACGCACAACCAAACAACGCCAAGGCTGAAGAGTCTCTTAGTACTGGGTGTGCTATAAGTCCTCGGACACGTCTTTAAAACCTATAGCTCAGTAATTAAGAAATATAGTTAAAAAAATGAATTGCAGGGGTTTCTTGGCATATCTAGTCAATATATTTCGTTACAACAACTGTTTTTTAGTTTGGCCTCTTTGTGTTTGAAAATATTGATGAAAAAATCCGCGAAAAAATAATTTGGTATATCGAGGCTGGGGGCAGCGCCAGGACCGTCGCGAACAACTTCATCATCACCAGGACCACCGCTTACAGGGTCAAGAACACGTAAAATTGACTCTCTCAAAATGGAAAGTAGCGCCCTCTAAGAACTGAACTTCGTGCGTCCTCTTATTTTCATAATAAATAGATTCTAAGGCTCAATTGAAAATAATTCATATTTCTATCTTGTGCCACCTTTTTTTGTTTTGGAGTGTCAGGGTCGGAGAGGAGAGTCTTGCCTGGCCATGGAAGGAGAGCCAGCCATCACAAAATCCATCTTCATATGCCTGTGGCCAAGGTCATGCCTTGCAATCCGGGCACTAGTTCACAGGAAAATTTAAGACATAAAAAGTTGAAAGAATTGCAGTTACTGAACGACGGGAGGCCGCAGTAAAAATAACTTCATCATTTTGCAACAAGTAACTAGGGAGTGACAGCAATCCATTTGCCCACTTGATAAACTTGAAAAGATTGCACTTGAGCCACGGCCTTCTAAGAAGTTTCATGCTCAAATGAGGCTCTTAGTTTTAATGATATGTGGCTCAACACTTTATAATTTTACCCAATCAGCAGGTAAGGCTAGCGTAAATAAATACTTGGCACAAAACATAACTTTCTTATGTTATCCAGCTTGCCTTCCTCCCAAGGTGAGAGCAAGCCAAGATGGCATTCACTATTGGCTTCCCTCTCGCTCCAAGTCATTTTTTCAAGGCAACAACGATTGCCTAAACAATGGGATGGTACTGGCCAACGTTTCGACCTTCGAAAAACTCCATCAGGTCCTGTCCATTGTTAAGGGTATGTATGAAAGGAATAGTCTTACGCGCTTCATGTCTTCCATTTGGTTTCCTCAAAATCGATGTACGTAGAGTTGAATGTGGGTCCGTTTTGGGTTGGGATCCATTTTCCCATAAACGGGCAGTCTTGTGCAAATACAACTTGCCATCGGATTTTGTACGATATAAGAGGACGTGCCTTGAGCTATTACGATCTGAAGGTTCCAGTAAAGGCTGAAGAGAAGGGAATGTGCCTCCAATTGAGCTCTAGAGGGACCTTATCTAGTCGAAATTGCTTTGAGTCACTGACAACCATTTGTGAAATGGATTGTACCAACAAAGGTAAACAATTAGCGGGGTTCTAAAGTAGTTCTTGGAAGTGGCTTAAATCAAATGCTATTATCTCAGATGAATGTGAAAGGCCAGATAACGAAATGGATCTACATCACGGTCGCTGGTCAGCCTTTTTCTATGAGGAAAATGATTCCGGAAAGCCTTTTACAGAGGCACAAGAGACATGCCAAACTATGAACTCAAACTTGGTCGTTCTCCATCAACTCCGAGATTCTTGGGGTCTGAATTATGTGGCCAAGAGTCATGGAGGAGCTAATCGAGAAGCTTACATTGGATTGGGCGCACTGACTGTCTCGAGCCCTTGCAGTCCTCAGGGTGGTTGTCCCGGCCTCAAATGGTTAGATGGCACGCCCCATGAGCAAAAAGTGGTTCACTGGGAAACTACTACGAATGGTTCGACCTCGGTGGAGTGCTTCATTATGAAGCACTTTTATGGACCCGGCAGAGAAACCTACAAAATAATAGGGGTCAACGATTGCCATAAGAAACGGGCGTTTGTTTGCGTGAGCCATTGTTTGAGGCAACGATGTCCGATTCCTCGATTTCTGAAGAAGGCCAAGAACACGTGGACGTACTTTAATCATGTTGAGGGCGACAAAGTGAAGTAAGTTTTTTTGCTCTTGGTTGAGATGTCAAGAATTGTAGCTAGAACTATAGAGAGGTGTAAAGCTTTGGGATTTCAAACTAGTGCGCCCTCTGGTTCTACCATGAAGGAAGTGTCACCACACATCTTACTGATGGCAAAAAGTTGGCACCAATTGGTTTTTTTCGTATTTTCTGCATATTTTTATCACTTGCGATGTAATGTCATCTTTATCAAGTGAATGTTGAACTTAAATGGTTCAAAATAATTGTCGAACGATTTCCAAAACATGGCGTACAATTTTGTCCATGAAAATTTGGAAGCACTGGATGTGCTAAAATCATGGTAGTTCTTGCTGCGATTGTGGCGCAGCCTGACTAGCTCACACAGGTGAAATCCGATCAGGTACTTTACACGTCTCTATAGGGAGAGAAATGACACTCACAAATTATTTTGGGCTCAGCAAGGCGGTGATTTGATTTTCGCCATATCGAAGTTCTTGGTGTTGTAAATGAACTTGTAAAATCAGGTGGCCAGCTTACTACTGAATTGTTTAACTTCTTTAGTTGACCAGGACGCCCCTAGTCCCTGGCTGCTGGAGGGTATATGGTGCTTACAACGAAATTCATTTGACCTGAGAAGTTGCTGAAGGTACCAATAACTTGTCAGCGAAATATTAAATTCCTCCACGACTCAAAAAGTAAAAATAAAAATCAATCATTTGGCTTATACACCCGACTTTATTTCAATCCTTTAAAGTCACAGGTTTGCAAAATATGGATGAATCATAAACCATTTATCCTGCTTTGCCATATTGACCCCAAACAAAATAATAAGAAAACTGCATGGCCTTCTGTCTTCCAAGACATTTTATATCTCATAAGTGTTTAAAGACTATTTAGGTTTTAGTAGTGATACAATTTTCTGTACTGGATGAGACATTTGGTCTTATTGTGTCCTAGAACTCGAAGCAAAACGGCCTCCCTGATAATCCATGTTGGAAGTACTCCACAAATAGGATTCAGCGGCCTTACGTCACAAAATGGGACCAAAATGTAAACAAGGCTTGGCATTGGTTGAAACTGAGGGTAAGCAAAGTCAAAGGAGCAATCAGAGCAATCCCTGTCAAAGTGAAAGGGCGGGAAATTCAAACTAATGGAAAACCACCACTTTCAAGGTCGAAGTTTCACATGTTCCAGTCAATGATTTTGCCCAAAAATGTTACTACAACACGACATTTTTGAAGCTGTTTCAGAATCAATCACAATTAGAATCCTTTTTGCATCATACTCGGGGTTAGAAGGAAAAAACCTTCAGACCAGTACATAAATCTGAAGCCATAGACAATGTAGGGGCTATGGCCAACATACTTGGAGATCAGTTCTCTAGTGTGTTTTCAACTCCACTGAGTTTAGGAGCAACAGTCCATTGCTCTATTGATGAGTTTGCTGGGACTGGCAAGGCTTGTCAAGCTGAGCATTTAGATGATCTTGTAAGTCACAGATCAGGATGCTTTAGAGGCCATCAGGGACTTGAGACTCTCGAGCTCCCCTGCCCTGATGGAGTGACATCTCAATTTCTGATGAGATGCTCACAGGTTCTTGCTCCTGTCTTCTCGTACTTGATGCGTTGCATCTTGGACCAGGGCAAGTTCCCCTCTTCTCTGAAGGTAGCTCATGTTGTTCCAATTTTCAAAGGGGGAGATAAGTCACTCCCCAGTAACTACAGGCCAATTTCTCTCACTTCGAATATTGCGAAGGTGTTTGAGAAGATCATGAAGTTCAAACTTGTTGAATTTCTTGATATTCATGAAGTCCTCCCTCCTAGCCAGCATGGGTTCCGAGCACATTTTTGCACGGTTACTCAACTGATTGAGCATATAGAGCAGGTTATTGAGGGACTGGAGAGCCATGAATCAGTTGATGTAGTTTATCTCGACTTTGCCAAGGCCTTTGACAAGATAGATCATGGTCTTTTAGTTAACAGGCTCCATGAGATTGGGATCCAAGACAAGGTTCTCAATTGGCTAAGAAGTTTCATTTGTGGTAGGAAACAATTAGTTAAGGTTGAGGGATCCCTTAGTGACATACAAGATGTCAAGTCGGGTGTCCCTCAGGGCTCCATTTTGGGTCCTATCCTTTTCATCATCTTCATTGCTCCGCTTCAGAAGCTTGGTAGTAGTAATGTCAGTATCTCTTCTTATGCTGATGATACAAAATTGGTAGTTGGTAGGAATGGTCAGGATTTTGGGTGTCTGGCAAAGGTCCTAGACCAAATTTATTCCTGGGTTGCTGCAAGAAACATGGCCTTGAGTGGAATGAAATTTCGTTCAATGACCTTTGGGTCGACGCCATTAGACACTCCACTATCAGATGATGAAGGTAAGGACATTGAGCAGGTCTCATCCATGAAGGATTTAGGTGTAGTCCTCCAAGATAATGGAAAGTTCGATGAGCATATCCAGTTTGAAAGTTGGTAAGGCTTTTCAAACATGTGGTTGGATATATCGCACGTTTAAGTCCAGAGATAGTGTCACAATGCTAACTCTGTACAAGTCGATTGTTCAGCCGCATCTTGAATATGCCTCTCCCATTTGGGCTCCAATTAGTTCAGCAGGTTTGCAAAAGCTCGAGCAGGTCCAAAGATGTTTTACTAGGAATATTAAGGATATGAGAGAGCTCTGTATTGGGAGAGGTTAGAACGGTTGGGATTGTACAGTACTCAGAGAAGGTACGAAAGGTATCTGATATTGTACGTTTTCAAAAGCATTCATGAGCTTTGTCCCAACCGGATTTAGGGTCAATTGTAGTGACCGTAGAGGCTTAATGTGCGTTTTGAGAGCACCTTCAAGCCCTCGAGAATCCAGGCTAGTTCGAACAATGAAGTCCACATCTCTTCTTTCTCGGGCTCCTTCATTTTTTAATTTGCTGCCCTCAAATATTCATAGGGTTTATGTAGGGGTTGATCCAGTAGCAAGATTTAAGTCAGACTTGGACAAGTTTTTGACTAAAATTCCGGATCAACCTTATATTCAAGGATTAGCCAGATCAGCCAACTCCAATTCGTTGGTCGATCAAATAATATATATAATAATAAAAGTCAAAGATAATAAACTAATCTTTCGTCTTCAACTGCTGGGATTCCAATCCCGGTAGCGAGCGGTAAGGAAGTCCGCACACAAAATATAATAATAAAAATAATAATAATATATAATAATAATAATAATAATAATAATAATAATAATAAATAATAATAATAATAAATAATATAATATAATAATAATAATATAATAATAATAATATAATAATAATAATAATTAAAAATATATAATAATAATAATAATAATAATAATAAATAATAATAATAAATAATAATAATAATAATAAAATAATAATAAAATAAATATAATAATAATAATAATTAATAATAAAATAATAATAATATAATAATAATAATAATAAAATAAATAATAATAACTAATAATAACATAAATAATAATAATAATAATACTATAATAATAATAATAATAATAAACTAAATAATAATATATAACATAATAATAATTAATAATAATAATAATAATAATAAAACATAATATAATAATAATAATAAAATAAATAATAATAATAAATAATAATAATAATAATAATAATAATAATAAATAATTAATAAAATAACATATAATAATAATAATAAACTAATACAATAAATATAATATATAATAAAATAATAAATAATAATAATATAAATAAAATAAAATAATATATATAATAATAATAATAAAATAAATAAATATATATATAAATAAAATAATAAAAATAAATAATAGAATAATAATATTAATAATAATATAATAATAATAATAATAATAATAATCAATAATAAATAATCATATAATAATAATAATAATAATAATAATATATAATATTAATTAATAATAAATAAATAATAATAATTAATAATAATAATAATAATAATAATAACAAAATAATAATAATAATAATAATAATAATAATAATAATAATAATAATAATAATAATAATAATAATAATAATAATAATAATAATAATAATAATCAATAAATAATAATAATAATAATAATATAATAATAATAATAATAATAATAATAATAATAACAATACTATAATAATAATAATTAATAATAATATAATAATAATAATATAATAATAATAATAATAATATAATAATAATATAATAATTAAATAATAATAATAATAATAATATAATAATATTAATAATAATAATAATATAATATAATAAATAATAATAATAATAATAATAATAATAATAATAATAATAATTAATAATATAATAATAAATAATAACATGTGGCAAATCCCTTTGTACTGTAACATTGATGATGCCCCCGAATGCAAAAAAACTCCAATTTGCCCCTTATGTTAGATTTCACAAGAGATTGTTGCTTCTTTCATTGAGCAAACATTTATCAAACAAAAATAGTGGCTAAGATTAATAAAAAAAGAGAATGTTTTACCTGACATGACTTCACTAAAGAATTGGCCAAAAGTAAAGTTAGTCACCCTTGAAAAATGATGAATTTTAGGAGCTGCCACCCCCTATTGAAAACATCGCAACAACAGAAATGTGCTCCAGCCATACCTCATTTACGGGGTAGTGAACAGTTTAGAGTTATGGCCGTTACACATCTTCCGTTTTTGGGTCAGCTGATATTTTGGTCCTTCGAGAAGAGAATAAAACCTAACCTAACCTGACCTAACCTAACTTTTCGGTTGCAAGGGCCTGGGGGCGCCTAGGCCGCGGCGCAAGCCTGCGGCAGCTCGGTTGCAAGGGCCTCGGAAACAGCGGCAGATTAGAACTTAATTCTGCAATAAAAAAAAAAGATTCCGTGCAGCGAGATTCTAACTCACGCCCATCAAAATTCTGCTCAGAGTCACGCACCCCCTACGTTCAAGACGGTTGAAATTGGTTGAAAAATCGTGGCAACGTTTTTACTTAAAGAAGCTACATGTCGCGAGAGTGGCAGCTGACCCAAAAATGGAAGACATGTAACGACCATAGTTTAGAGTGCTGTGGAGGATGGCAAATCATTCAAATGGTACAGATCATTTGCTATGCTGGCCTTAACTTGTGCAAAAGCTAACAAAACCGCGTTCCTCCATCCAAAGAGGTAGCCCACAATGATGTCTGTGATCTTTAATACAAACCACAAGATATGCCAAGCTCTAGCAAAGAAATTATGATCTGTCTCTTCAAAGTCCTGAAGCTATCTCCCACCGTCAGTGAGATGTGCCCAATGCTATTTATTGCAACCATTGTGATGAAGTTCGTCCCAAATTATGGGTGTCAGTTCAACACCAGCGCAATCAAAGACAATTCTACTAACGCACCAACCAACAACACAAATATGTCAGCCAAAATAAGCTCATTTGGAAGCTATCCAGTTTGAAATACTCCGCCAATTATTTAAAATATGTGGTAATCAAAAACGATGATGCCCAGGCAATGTGTTTGTTAAGTATGTTTTTGTTATGAAATGAGAACACTACTTGTTTATTCATTTTATAGTTCCATGGGCAGTTTAAGGCAGCTGGCTAGTCAAGAGGGCATCGAAAAGAACCAACACGTTTCGTTGATTATGCATGGATAGAGAGATAGATGGAGTGGGTTAATAAGTATGGAGCAAGTGAGGAAACTGAGAACCAGTCAATCATGTACGTCGTTCATTCGATATTTATGAAATCTACACAACACAGACTGTGATCAAGACCAAGAAACACCCATTCCAATGAGCAAACACATTTATGCACGGGTTTTATTGCTTTTAGTACGATACTTTCTCATAAAATGAGTTTGAAGTACACCATATGGAAAGACGTCAGCGATGCCAATTTGGAAGTACAAAAGAAACAAAATTATGCCAGGCAATAACTGTACATGAATTGCCTGAATTTTCTGTTATTATACTTGACAAATTAAGCGACACAAATTCTGGATCTCATCAAGTATGCTCTATTTTTTGTCACGGTGGTTGAGCAATGAGCCATGAATAAAACCCATATCATTCAGATTTAGCAAACCTCTCGCATTAAAGGATCGAAATACAGGTGTTAAAGCCAAATATTATTTTTTATTTTATTTTTTGAGTCGTGGAGGAACTTAAATATCACTGACAAGTTACTGATACCTTCAGCAACTTCTCAGGTCAAATAAATTTCGATGTAAGTACCATATACCTTCCAGCAGCCCGGATCTAGGCATGAGGAACAATGCAGATGAAATACAGGGTAGCCCTGGTCAAGTGTTATAGATAGTTTTCAGGTTACAATTGTCATGAAGCAACTTAAAAACGTGATCTAATAGACGGCACACCTGTGTTTGTTTCATCCACTGGAATTTTACACCTGTTAGTCTAAATGACCTCCCTTGAAACTAACCATAGCCTGAAGACGGCATTTGAAGTCTTGAAGAGCTCAAACTACTTGTTCCAGAGGGAGTTCATCCCAATCTTGGACAAGGTGCCGCTTTAGATGGTCCAGACTCCTTTGATGCCTGGCACATGTCTTGTCCTTCAGGATCAACCACAGGGAAATGTTCATGTGGCACCACTCTTGGGTGACTTTGGCAATGTGTGAGGTTGCTCCACCCTGCTGGAAGGTCTATGGTTTGTCACTGTACAAATCATCTACCCATGGCTTGAGACCTTCATCCAGGATGGATTCCACATGTACTTCTTTGTTAATTTTGACCCCTTCCTTTACAAAGATCAGAGGGAACTTCACAAAGGTACTGATGGCGGCCCAGACCACGATGGTGGCTGGTTTTTGGGGCTTCCCATCTGAAAGTGCCAGGTTTGGTATTATACCCGACCTGACCCTCTTCAGAGGATCCTCACTACTCATCAACCTTGGCCTTGGTGGCTTGGCTAAGTAGTTGACGACGTTGCTGCTAATGTGGGAACATTTTAGACCCTCTTGCACTACCCTCCTTGTTGTTGTCCTGCTCACATCCATATCCTTGGCCATCTTTATCATAGAGCACCTTGGGTTTTGGCTAATCCTCTATCTCACATTTTTGACCAGTAGAGAGGTACAGACCATTTTCTTGACCCTGTTGGCCTCTTGGTAGTTGAGCCTGCGTTTTGGTACCAATCCAATGTCCTCTTAATGAGCATGGCGTTGGTCTTCCACCTTTCTTTGGTGATTCGCAAAATGTCTGGCCGGCTGTGGCCATCCTTCCAAAATTGGAGGACCATTTTCTGCTTGGGCACAAGGTCCATTTCAACAAAGCTAGCAAAAGTTGGATATTTTGTTGGGTTTAAATGTTTCATCACAAGACTACCCAAAGGGTTTGCCAGAGTAGCAAGTAAAAAAAGAGGCAAATCACTTGACCGGGGCCACCCTTTAGATTGATCTTTCACCCTTGCTGCCCAAATACCTAAATGTAGTCACAACAGAATCTCATTGAAATAGTAGTATGAGTGACATTTCTCTTCTTAAAGCTTTAGATTGAGGCAAAAAAGTGCTTTGGATTGAGGTAGCAAGGCTAATGTTTGCCAAAAGTTGAGATCTCTTATACTATATTGCACTAGCAGACCTCCGTTTTAATTTCAATTACAATTACATTTACGTAATATCAATTACATTTATGTAATTGTAATTACATTTACGTAATAACGTAACATCAATTACATTTAAGTAATTGATATTACATTTTCAGTGAATTGCATTGAACTTAGAAAAAATGTTATTGAAATTAATTGCATTTGGACCAATGTAGCTGAGCTTTCTGAATTACAAATTGCAATTACATTCTCACCCACTTGACGCGTTTTCACGCACACTTATAAATCATTCTTAGATATACATAGTAATTCAGCACACTAAATCTTTTATTTCCAACCGTTTTTTTGCGCAGGGCTTGATATGCAGTGGACAAATGTATCTCATCAAGTTCCAGCGTCTTTGCGTCCTGATTCTAAATTGACATATGTTCAGCAAGGAATTTTCTAAAAAATGCAGACCATTTTATTTGCATTTTTAAATTAAAACTTTAAATAACAAGACATCATGAAATGTACCTTTTCAAAACAATTCTTAAAAAACTATGAATAGGGTTAAAACACCCAAAACGCCATTCAGGCAATGAAAGTACACCCCTACAAAATCACAAAATGACTTTATTTCTTAACTCTTAGGGGAAATTGCGAGCCAAAATGTCGAAAAAATTTTCAAGATTGATAACGCTTTCCTCTTGAATTGCTGGGGATTCCATTCCCAGTAGCAGTAAGGGAGTCCTCGAAAAATAGGGTCTGTAAAACATTTATATTATACTCATATTTATTTACGATAGGGGAAAAATGTAATTGAGAGTAGTTGAATTGCACTCAAAAAGTGATTATAATTGAATTATGATTGAAAAGTAATTATAATTAAATGTAGATTGAAAAGTAATTATGACTGAATTAGGATTGAAAAGTAATCATAATTGAAACAAAATTGAATACAAGTAATTTTAGTCAGCTAATGCCTCGAATGGCGGACGTGCGATTTTTACTCTTCCGACAAGAATCTTGATTTTAATGGTTTTAAGTCGATAAAATAGTACCAACTGTGATACCAATGAGCGGGGCCACGCCCACGAACAGTGGCCCCCCATGAATCTGTGATATGCCTCGTTCAATGCACCTCCCCTTCCAATCCCCCCTCTTCCCATATTCCCCGGCCTACGTCTTTTTCAAGATGTGAGCTTCAAGCCCTCCAACCCTCTTCCTCTTCCCAATCATCCCTCCCCTTTCCCCCCCTCAATGGCCCGAGTGATATCTCTTTTCTAGGTCGGATTGAACAACTCGGTATCGCGGGGAATCAGCATCGGTGGCAACAGCGGATCAGCAAGCGGAGAGGAGGGAATCAACCAGTGTCGGCCTGCTTTCTCAACTGTCATGGACGGGCGAACATGCTGCGAGTGGCTGGTGCGGGACGGTGTCTCAACAAGATCCGAGGACGCGCCTTCACCTTCTTATCTGAGACGTGGGTCACCGAGGAGAAACAAGACAGCTGCTCTCCTGACAAACAGAGCTTCGTTGTTCATGCCAGGAAGCCCGCTGGGCATGGTCGGCTCAGTGGTGGGTTGGAGCTCTATAGGGATGTCACTATTTAGAGTCCCTACAAAATACGGATGTACACCAAATGCAATGGGCAGACAGTATTTTTAGGCAAATATAATTTAAAGATCAAAGCCTGTTTATTATTGCCTGAAAAAATCATTCAAAATGACCACCGCGTTTGGAAACCACAGCCCTCAACCGCCGGATCACACTCGCACATGAGGCACGTACAGTCTCCTCTGGAATAGCCTTCCAACCAGCCTCAGAGGCTGCCATGAGAGCATCCTTGTTGGCTCTGGGGACGGCATTGGCCTTCATCTCCACCATTCCCTACATGGCAAAGTCAAGGGGAGTACAATCTGGTGAGCACAGAGGCCACATGTCCTTGGTCCAAAAGTCATCAAAGTTTTCCAAGCACCACTTTTGAACAATCTTTCTGGTGTGGGCTCCATCCTGTTGGAAGCAAATCTTCTTTCCAGGAAACTCCCTGCATATCCATGGTAGAACCTTGGACTTAAGAAAGTTGAGATAGGTATCTTTATTCACTTTGACACCAACAGGAATGCGAAAAAGAGGGAATTTTTTTCCATTGGAGGCTATGGCACCCCAAACCATGATGGACGCAGGTTTTTGGGTCCGGTACACATTCTGAATGGTCTCAGGGATTCTTGAGGATGACCGAGACAGGATCCTGTCATTCTGACGGTTAAACTTCTTTGTGGTGAGAAAAAGCTTCTCATCACTAAAAATGATTACCACATCAGGATTTTGGGCGTACCAAGCAAGAAGATCACAAGCTCTTGAAGCTCTCTTTTCTTCTGCGGGTACAGAGAGAAGCTGTTTTTCTTGGTGCTTGTAGGCCTTCATCTTGAGATCCTTTTTTACTATATTCATTATTGTTGTATGAGACACCTTGTAGTGTTTCGCCATCTCTGTCATGGGCCAGGCCGGATTTTGTCTGATTTAGGCCGCTATTGCTTTAATGAGCTGAGGTGTCATTGCCGTTCTCTTTCTTCTTGTCCTGGTTTCCTCGACGTCTTGCCCGTCTTGGTTAACACTTTTTTTGGTCTCCAGATAAATTTCCGTTTGACATTCAGGTCCTTCAAGATGGATTTGTAAGATTTTCCCGTGTTGAGAAGGGCAATGACCGCAGAACGTTTACTTTTGGAGTCCATATTAGGACGAAATACTTGTGGTATATATTTTGTAAAAAAAATTGAAGTTGTAGACAACAAACGGAACATATTCCATTATGTTAACACAAAACATCTCAATCACAACTGTTGTGTGCATAAATGCAATTGAATATAGGGGCCGCTAAATAAAATTATCCCTGTATGTTACCAAGCGCTTTGAACCCACCCTTCTCTCATCCTCTCTTCATCACATAGCCGTGGATGCCCAAGGCTTCACCATCATTGGCGTCTACTATCAGCCAACCACAGACTATGATGATCTTGTCTCAGACCTCACATCCATCCTTCAGAAGGTGAAGAATCCGGAGAAAGTCATCATTGATGGTGACTTCAACATCCGTCCTGACTCGAGTGAATTCTCCAAGCTTGCCCAGATCCTGAGCCAATGGAGAATCACTCTGCGCTCTGACCCGGGAGTCCCAACACACACCTACTCCCGGGGCGCCTCTGTACTTGACCACATTTTCATATCGGAAAATATTCCATCTCCAGCCAGTTCTGTCCATCCACTGGCCGTTTCTGATCACCTCTTGATTACAGTCACCTTCAAGATGCCAAAAAATTTCCACCCTCTGGGCGTGACTCGAAATGGGAGGTGCGTGGTCAATGTGCAGAAGTGGGTGGCTCAACTTGAGACCCTGCAACTTTCTATCAACACCGGGGTTGTGAGCAATCCAGCTGCAGTGGCCCAAGACATTTCGCAAGCATTTAAAGTCCTCCTCCGTGCAAAAGAGGAGCGGAGGCCTCAAGACCCCGTGGTTCAGCGCCTACCATCTAGAGCTGAGGGGTCAAATGCTCCAAAAACTTCGCAGTGCCAAAACAAACCAAACACCAGAGACTTGGGAGCAATATGCGATATCAAGAATTGCATATCTCAAGTCTCTGAGGAGCGCCGAGTCAGTCCACCAAAGGCTGGGAGTTGAGAACGTGCTCTCTTCATCTGCCTCATCCCGGATGACGGGCATCTACAAACGTGCCAAAAGGTCCGCCACCAACTCGGAGATTCCAGTGAGTAAATTCCTCCTCCACTGTCAAGAACTGTTTGCATCAACATCGGTAGTGGAGGAGGTCCAGGGCTGCCCAGAAGAACACCATCCCCTTTTGCAGCCCTTCACGGAACCCGAGATGGACGTGGCCTTCAAGAAGATGAAGAGTAAAGCCCCCTCAACATCTGGGGTCTCTCCTTTCCAACTTTCACTTCTCTGGACCCAAGACCAGCCACTCCTCCAAGATCTTTTCAGCCTCACCCTCCATTCTTCCTTCTTTACACCGGCGCGGATGGAGTCAGCCATCATCTTCATCCATAAGAAGGGGCCCAGGGACATTCCAAACAACCATCGGACCATCGCCCTGGAGAACCCCTTCTTGAAGATGATGTCCACCCTACTAGCTGCCCGCTGCTCCAGATTAGCCAAGGATAGGTAGGTATCTCTTTCTCTTGTTCCAATTCTGTTTCCAGAAAACCCGCTCTGCCACCACGGCAGCTACTCTCCTCTATGAAATTGTGGATTCCAACATCAGCAACAAGAGGAGAGTGTATGGATGCTTTGTTGATTTCTCCAAAGCATTTGACAGGTTGGACTGAACGCGGTTGTTCCTCAAACTCCAACTGTGGGGAGTTCCGCGTTCAATCTGTGTCCTGCTGTCCAACATCTATGTGGGACTCAGATGCTCCATTCGTTTTGGTGAGGACTTATCCTCCTGCTACTTCACTGCCATTGGCCTTCCACAGGGGGATCCACTATAGCCAATTCTTTTCAATCTTTATGTATCTGACCTGCCTGCAGCCCTCACCTACCAAGGCCCCACTATCAACCATTTTAGCGTTCAATGTATTCAATATGCAGACGACCTTGTTCTCTTGGCTAATTCAGCCACGGAATTACTAAATGCCATCAATGCACTCCACGGTTATTGCCATCAAGACGAAGGCCATGGTTTTCCATAAAGGTCGTTTGCCTCCCCCTCCTTCTATATTAACAATAGTCCGACTGAAATCGTCAATAATTTGAATTATGTCGGTTTCACATTCTCAACTCAACTCTCTTTCACCCATCATCTCAAATCATCGATAGTCAAAGCAAGGGCCAGGGTTGGATACATTTGCAATGAACTTCCTATAAAGCATCTTCCCCTTCCAATAGTTCTTCAACTCTTCCGGTTCTACATCACTCCAATTTTCCTTTACGGCCTTCACCTGTGGCTTCCCAACTCCGCCCAATCCGCCCTCAAATCCGCCCTCAAATCCACCTTCACCAAGTCCCTCAAACGATGTCTGTGCGTGCCCCAATATGCCAATAATACATGGACGCATTTCCTATGCTAAACCGAGCCCCTTACCATTGGGCAGGCAGGGTTAGTGTCCAACAGTGTTGGAAACCTGACCTTTCCGGAGGTGATGTCCGGACACAAGTTGTCCTTTCCGGTCAAGGACTTGATAACACCTTATTGTTCTTGGCCCGACATCCCCTCGGAGTATTGGCGGTCACGCACCTTTGTTCGGCTCCCGGCCAAATGCAAATGCCACCAACGATGGGAGCTGACAAAAGATCTGTTCAATTTGGCCCATCTTCAACTCTGCAATAACCAAGAATTTCATCATTTACCTTTACCTAACTGTTTTTTACTGTCTGTGATTCCCCTCTTCCCTTTTTTCATGTGCATTGAACCAATCCTAGTCATACTCATTGAGATATCTCTTTCTAGTCAACTATTTTATTGCCTTTACCTTCTTGACATTTTTCTTCCTTTATCAACAAACTCTGTATATTGTATATACATCATATTTTATTTTATAGTTTATTTTTACGCCATGACATGACCAAGGGTCGCAATAAAGATTGTTATTATAAATTGTAATTGAATTACAATTGAATGTAAATTTCCCTTCGTTTTCAAGACATTTCAGCGTCGTCAAAGTAGTTGTACCTGTAGATTCCAACGAACGTTCTTCTGGACCTACAGGACGCTCTAACCGAAGGTTGATTAAAGACTCGAATTTATACGATACATAAATTAGGTTTTAATTCTTAACCCTCGACCATGAGGCTTGGTAGACTCAGGAAACGACAAAAACTTTCGACAGCATAACATCAGGGTGACAAAGGGTTGGGTCACAAATCAGGGTGTCCGATCTGCAATTCGGCGATAACAGTACCCTTATTAAAAGGAATTTTTTCATCTACAAAGTTATCCAGCTTTTTTTAAAGAAACTCACTTGACGCCAAACTCGTTCATGGAGTGAATGACAAGCGAGAGGATGGATAACATCAGGTGATGTCGAACGTACTGTGATGCTAAGCACATACTCTAAAGAGAGGAAACGACACGGCTTTCCACTGACCGTCAAGTTAGGCCATTGCGTTGAATCAAGACATGGGGGTACGGCAGTAGGGGAGTGGAAAGATCTCTGAAACCTCGCTAGAAGACGTTTCAGTTTTGCGTTACCTCCTAATCAAGTGCTTGAACATTCATAGGGAATTCATTGAGCACTCTCTCAGCCGGGTATGCATCGGATCAGGCTCAAAAACACGCAAAGATAGAAAATCAACTAGAATAATTTACAAATTGATGAGGAACTTACACTGACCAATTATAAAAGAAATGTATGGAATAGACAATAAAAGTACATGTACATAAGTGTCAACATATTAGAATATTTGGGATGGACAATTGATAATTTTATCTGAATCCACACATTTGACAAAAAACATAAGGGATTGGTGAAAAATGAATGAGTAATCTTTTTGTAGAGTTTGAATTTCTACTTTTTAGGAAGTTTGTATGAAAGGCAAGCATTATTTAAGGGGCACAGAGTCATACCAAAATACAGTACACTATATTTCAATTTGAACTTTAGACTCCAATCAATTTGTTTTTTGCAAAAGCATCCAAATAGTTCAATAAAACAGGTGTCATATTTCTTAAGATAAATTACTCCATGATTATGAAACATCTAAATGAGTTTGAAGAATATTATGTAGCTCAGAGCTACAGTATGTCTACTTTTGGATTGAGGACCGTTCCCAAAGTGAGAACCATAGTTTCATAACAAGTTCACCAAATTACTTGAAATTTGATCAAGATGTTTCTGAAACAATTTTCTACAAATAATATTATTAGCAAGAATGTATTGACTGATGGTATTTAGAGCAAATTCTTGCTTTATCAAGAACACCTACTTAGCGCTTTTCAGTTGTTGTAGTTTAAGACATGTTTAGTCATTTTAAGTCAATTTATATGCCTGGTTTGAAGCACATACCATGAATGGTTACGAAAATGATATTAGTCACATATTTTGTTCAATACATAAGCCAATAATTGACATTCAAAAATTTCAGGAGCAAAGGTTTAGGCCTTACTTGGTCGAAAATGGTGATCACAACGAAGTTGCGTTTCCTTGCTTTAGTGTCATTGTCCTAAGACATTGATTATCCAGATGAGCATATCTAACACTATGGAATTGACCCTCCACAAAAACTGAAGGTGGATGACAGTCGATTTTTTTTTGGGGGGGGGAGGGATGCTAGGTCGGAGGAATGAGCCTCGCCCGGCCAGCGAAGCCAGCCATCAACATCGTCTTAGTACTTCTTCCGATAGGCAGTGTCGTGTCTGTATCAGTATGGTTCTCCGGCTGTGGGCAGGGTTGGCGTTTAAAAGTTTCCTTGAGAAAGGTCGGGGAAGAGATTCGAACTGGGGACATCTCTCGTATTAGAAAACTGCGCTAACCACTACACCACGTCTCCTCCCTCCTCGTTGGTTCGTTTCAGGCGGAAAATTCAAATTTTATTTAGTGTATAATTTCCAGATATTTTCCAGGCATTTTCAGGCATAGTTTTGGGCTCAAATTTGGCCAAGTTCATCTATTCAACAAGATTTTGTGCTCGTATGAAGTGGTAATTTGGAATAAAGTGAATGATTTAGGAGATGAGAAATTTTTGCTTTTGTTTGCACTTGACATCTCTAGAAGTTCGTGGTATAATCCAACATTTGTTGCAGAACTCAGTCATTGGGGCTCAAAGACTCAAAGGTTTAGAAGCGGCGAGAGAAGCCTTTAAAGGTTCAAATCTGCTACCTTGTCAAGCAAAGAGGAAAACCGCAAATGAATCTATTGCATTACCTATGATTCCAATGTGTGATTAATGAATGCTTTCAAATGCCGCAATTGTCGTAGGTTGTAAGAATGCCTCTCACTTTGTGCCGAATGCAATAACTCTGAAAATACGTGCCTTCACGATAAAAAATTATGCAAGCGGGTAAAGTGGAAAGTGAACCAATAAGTAGAATTCTTTCTTACGTCACCAAATAAGGATCAGGGTCAGTTTCAACGTTCTTACTCATAATTTCTTTGTCAAATAGAGTTTGTAATAAAAATATGTAACTATTTCGTGCAGAGCAATTATCCTTGATTTATTACATGCTGATTTGGCAAAGAAAAGACCCTCAGTTTTAATCTAAAATAGTCGAAAATTTCATTGCTTTGCCCTGACGTCGGAAGGAGTTTGCCTGAGGACTTGAAGGTGACCAGCTCCCCAATTCAGTTTGCAAGCCAAATACGGAATATTGTCAGAATGCGTGACCGATCGCCCGTACCAATGGCAGGGTATCTCACTAGATGGTTTTTCTCAGGTATTTTATGATTTAAAGACACTGAAATGCTTCCATTGTGCTCTTTTCATGCTCAACAAGTTTCGTGGGGAATGCAAATTTGGTAAGGTCGGTGAAAACTATTGATTGTGGAGAAAACACTTGTTAATAAAAACGCTAGTTGTCTGGAGTCAGACACAAAGGACCACACTAGTTTAAGCCTTATTGTGCAGCAAAATGGGTAAAGCATTGCTTTTGAGTTGGTAAATTGAGTTTCTTTTACATTATTATTATTCCAGACGCTATTCACCTTCAGTTTCGTGTAACGTTTTTATCCATTTGAATAGCTTTTTATATCAAAAAGTTTATTCTTATGTCCTTTTTATATGTGAAGTATGTCCAGGAGTGAGTTATAAAAGCTGGTGAAAAAAATCCAGTAAAAGCTCTCGGGAAAAAGCGCAAAACTAATATAAAAACGCAAAATTTAGAGGCTCTGAGTGTGGTCCAGCAGTAGCGATAGGCTGGCTGTCAAAATTATCGTAGTGGCATTTTACTGTCGCATATTTTCTTGGGGGATGGATTTCAGTCGTGACATTTTGAGCAATGAAATTTATGCTTTCACGGGAATGAGTAAGAAATTCTTGATTGAAGTAAGTCAATTCATGAATTAGATCAATGTCGATGAACAAATGTTCATTTGGCCGTTTCATTTTCTTGCTACATTGTGGCAAAACTGACTTGTTTCCGTGCTCATTATTTCAGGCTTAATTTTTCCTTGTTTAAGGTCAGATTAAAATTCAAACGTCCTTTGAGACTAGGACACACTTTTGTTATTCTGTTGAAGTTAGATTCGTGCTTTTACCATATGTTGTAAAAGAAAGAGTTCAATCATCACACCAAAGTATTTATTGACCCTAATATGCTTACAAACGCAAAAATAAGATTTCCTGGTTCAAATTCACTCCAGGCCAATTTGTCATTGTCGGCAAGACTGATTGAAGAGGTTCAGAATTGGACTTATGACTTGTCAAAGGGGTTAAACTCATCACAGACCATATAATGACTAGACCTCGCATAGCGCGAGGAAAAATGCGAACACTTGCCTTCATCAGCTGGTACATAAATTTTGGTGTACAGTGACTCATGCTTTTTCATCCGTCAGCGTGGCCAGATTCAGAGTGAGCTTGTCACTGATAGCGTTCGTTGAAGGCCCAGCGATTGTAGGTCGTTACTACTGATCAGGCAGTCACCCTCCTCTTTTTTGGTGTACAGAGTTGTTGACTTAAAATCCACTTTCCTCTGCCCTGAGGTCGGGCCAATGCGACATCTAGTCGTTATATGATCTGTGGTTAAACTACACTTAAGAGGACACACGGAAGCAGCAGAAAGCTGCGTTGTGAAGAGGAGGAGGTCGGGGCGACAAGGACTTGAAATGGATAGTAAATAGGAGGGAAAAATGCGCGCAGACCACTGTGGGACCGTGGACAACGAGAGACAACCACGTTGGTGGGCACATGTTGAAAAACTGATTAAACAGATGAAGAAATTGGCAATTCAGCAATGGTCAAAGAATTATTACGACTTATTATTCTCAGACTGGAGAATGTATCCAGGAATCGGAAACCCGAAACTATGCAAATGTCACAACTATTTCTTGTTGTGAAACTCTCTGACCAATGGAGTGATTATAGCAAAGGGATTTTCTAATTCAAATTGACTTATAAATTGTGATCTCATTCCATGATAGGTGGTGACACGCAACAGACAATATTCGAAACAATGATGTTGCGTTCTTTTGTTTAGTTTGAGTATAAACCTCACAGTCCTGAGTCAGTTACCATTTATTGTTCATGATTTTTCTCTTAGAAGCCATCACTTCCGTTCGAAGACAAGGGGCTTCTCTGGAAACTAAAATCAGTCTCGTTAATGTTTCTATTTCTTGACCCATCTATGCTCAGCTCCCATCTAACCGTGCCGCAGAGTAGGCTTGTTCAGGCAATTGGCCCCACGTGCTAAGAACCTACTACTGCAACTAGCTCCCTCCTTCCCGTTATGTCCCCCAAAGTGTATCATTGCCAGCCAATCAACGTTCTGAAGCACTAACTCCGACAAAAAAAATTGCAAGTAGAAGATATTCCTGATCAAAATCTTTCGCCATCTAGATCATGACAATTGACTGCAACTGAAATTCTTTTTTGTTTGACCTCCTGCGATAGCAATAAAACTGGAATAATCAATGCTGTTTACGCTAGTAAGAAATTATCCTCCCAAAAGTTCAATAGAAATAAAAGCCAGATATTCCTCCGTTTCACGAGTTTATTCATGAAATAAGGCAGAGTTTGAGTATGCAGATCATAAAAATCAGCGTCGCTGTCAAGGTCACTTCAGGGTCCGCCCTTCAACGAAGAGAGACCGGCTCGCATGATCTCATCCACCAGTAGGAGGTTGGATGCAATCACGGTGCAAGAGTTGATCATCTGCTTCTTGACACTGTAGTTGTCCAGAATTCCCATTTCTATGGGATTCACGGGTTCGCCTGTGGCCGCATCCATGCCTACGGGGTGGCCCGAGTCCGTGGTCTCGGACAGAAGCTTCACCAGAACCTCCTGTTGATCATACCCCGAGTTCAGGGCCAACACTTTCGGGATGACGAGCAAGCCATCAGCATAGGCTTGAATGCCTAGCCTCTCCTTGCCTTTGATGGTCTCCAGAGCCTTCCGCAAGGCCAAATGAGCGGACACTTCGTAAGCTCCAGCTCCGGGAACCACGCAGCCATCATCGAGAGCATTCTTGACCGCTCTCAATCCATCACGGACGGCATCCTAAAGGTAATCAATACACCTTTGTACGTTTATACCCCCACTTTTTATGTTGATGATTACTCACCCTCATTTGAGTCAAGGAATGCTTGTTGGGGCCTTTGAGGAGAATGGTCACGCTCTGAGGGTTCTTGCATTCCTCCACAAAGGTGAACTTGTTCTCGCCCAACACATGCTCATACACGGAGCCAGCCTCCCCCAAGCAACTCTCGTCCAAGTCATCCAAGGTGTTCATGGCCGTGCCTCCGCAAGCTAAAGCCATTCGCTCCATGTTTCGTCGTTTGGCACGACGGAGAGCCAAGATACCTTCACGGGCCAACGCGTCCAAAGACAGAGGGTCAATTCCTAACAAAGCAAAAATCGAGAAGTTAAGTCCAGATCTCATGTTACGTATATCACTAGATCAGGAGCCTTCTTTTAGGTTCAGCGAATTCAAGGGTTTTCATTCTCTTGTGCCGATTGCAATTGTTAATAAATCATGTTGGTCTGGAGTCATTTTTGAGCCTGAATAGAGTCATTTTTTTTTTCAACCAAAGATATGATGAAAGCAGTCTCAGAATGGTGTCCTCAACCATTAGTAAAATACGCAATACAACAAAACACTCAACACACTGACAAACTTCAACTTAAAGTAGAGTCGATTGATTACCTTTCTGGTTGATGATGACGAAAGTCTTGTCTTTGCCATCACAGACTTTTTTCTTGAAATCAATCACCTTCTTGACACGGTCTTCGATGAACTTTCTCTCGGCCGTGATCAATTTCTCGCGCTCACCCGCAGATTTGTAGAAGAAGCCGGAATTCACTTCCGTCTTCTCATACTCCATGCTCACCTAAAATGGAACGGGTCAACCGGGAGAAAAAAAAAAAAGAAACGCAATAACCCCAAAACATGTGTGTCCCTTTTTTTTATCTTACATTGCAAGTGAGGATATAGCAATTGGTCAGCTTCTTGGGCATATCGGGATGCCGCCCACCGTGATCCATGACCAAGCCTTTGACCAAGGCCGTGTCCGAATCGGTTCGATGTTGCATTTCCATGATCTCCACCATGTGCAGATCCAACAGCTTCTGGTCCAAGGACAAGACAGCTTCCACACAGATGTCCGTGAGTTGATCGGCCATCTAAAGCAGTCAATGACAGACCATGACGAACCCGTCCTTTACCGAACAACGATCAAAAAGGGGACGTTTACCTTGGGATGAATCTTGGTCTTGAGTGACGTGGCGGCGATCTTGGTGAGCACGTCCTTACGATCAGCATCGGAGATGGGCACCTTCATGTCCTCCAGGATCTGGAGGGCCTTGTTTTTGGCCACTTCGAAGCCTTCGGTGACGACACGCGGGTGAAGACCCTCCGAGATATATAGTTCGGCTTGCTTCAGGAACTCGCCAATCAAGAGAACCGTCGATGTTGTTCCATCGCCAGTTACATCATCCTATGATCCGAGTTGGAAATTGAAATGGCACATGAAGAGAGAGTGGGCGATTTGAATCAAATCAATGCTTCATTGGGGAAAAAATGACTCCAACGTCTGGGGTTAGATGACGAAAACGTTCAGTATTAAATGGCTCTGGCAGATTTTTTCCAATTTACTTCGATCATTTGGGAGAAAACTACGTTAGTCTTTTAACATTGGGGCGTCACAAGATTTATTTTCAAATTTGATCGGGCCTTACTCTGATATTATAAAGAGCTCATATGGGGAACACGTGAACTGTTCGTTCATTACTGAGACACAATGAGGTGTACCTTACTCGTTCACCACCATCCTTCATTATCATGTTATACTTTCGATAATTGCTAATTTCATCCAGATCTTACATTGAACTTTGACCCATATTACAAATATCCAACCCTCAAATTTGGCATATTGACAGGATCAGTTACTAAAATATAAACAACTCGCTTATCATATCTGGTGCCAAATCTATGAATTTGTTCTTCACAGGGTATCACGACAACTACTCTCCAAGTTCAAGCCATTACAACAGTAAGTACCCAAAGCCATAGATCAGGATCCTCTGCACCATAACCTTTCACTGCCTCAGGCATCATATCCCTGGGGCTGGGCTTTATCCAGATCGACTCATTGTCAGGACACCCTAACAATGTCTCTTTTCATTCAGAGCCTTCAGAAAGGAAGATGGCAAACCGGCCCCCAAAAACTGCCGCATCCAGATTTGCGAATCCGGGTGAGTTGCCACTTGGCAGGCAGGCAGGCCATAAGGCCTTGGGTTTACCTGAGCCGTGGAAGCACGGGCGATGAGCGAGGCCGTGGGATGCTGGATCTGCATCTCGTGCAACAACACATTCCCGTCCTTGGTGATCTTGACGTCGCCCGAGCCCGACACCAACATCTTCATCGTGCCCCGCGGACCCAGGTTGGTCTTGAGCACGTCCTGGATGCCCTTGGCCGCACTGATATTCACGGCCAAGGCCTGGGCCGCCCGAGCCACCTCAGCCTTGGGATTTAAGAGCGAAATCGCCGACATCTTCCGGGGGGGATTCAAACTGCAATCACGACCAAGTCAGGTTTGAATCGATTGAACTGAGCCGTCATACAAGCACGCCTTTTACTTACGGTTAAGAGGCGTGTCCTGGCAGGCACACGTGGGGCGGATTCAATGAAAAACCGGGGGATATTAGGTTATTAGTTGGCACACCTGGTCTGTTAACTAAAACTGGCGTGGACTATGAGTCATCAGTGAGGCCATTTGAAAAAAGGGACGGCCAGGGCCTCCAGACCAGAACAAGAAAGGCCAATCCTTTAATAGGCCTAGGCAATTTCTGTTTAGGGCTGATGGGCTTCTGCCGTGGGATATAGTGCTGGGAAATGACAAAAAAAGATGGACGGCTATCGATTTAGTTTCTCCATTTTGGCCCCACGACTTTGTGATTTGACCATTGATTAGCCAATATGGTCACCCTAATTCTCACCGGTCGGGCTTCAGGGTGAGACAGAATTATTTTGAAAAATACGTTGTGTCTGGATGGAAAGGGTTGAATTGGGCTGGCCATCACATGAACATGCAGTTCGAAATTCAAAACCGGCATTAGAGGTTTTTTTCTATTGGGAATAGGTCATTTTTAATTTTCTAATGTCCAAAAACAATGAAATGCCATTTGGACATTTGGTCGACTGAGTCCGACTAGATTTCGCTCAATGGGGTCACTTTAATTATTTTTACTCTAGAAGTTTCCGTACAGAGAAACGAAAATGCGGAGAGTCCATCCTCAGCCCGATCCGTTGCCAGTTTCATGTTATGGACCTTGAACTAGTCCATGGGTCGGCGGGTGGTTTTTCCGTGGATGAGGCTTTGAAATTGACGATTGATATTGAATTTCTTTTCCCAGTCTTCGTCCATTTTCTAGGGTAGAGCTGGGTGACCATGGCATTGAACAAAAATAATCTTCGTTCATTGATTTTGGATATTTAAGTGTGTACTGGTCAAACTTTGCAACTCAAACTTTCAAACCAGTACTGCCAAGTTTGATCCAAGCTGGACTGTTTTTGGTCGGAAAATGTAAGTTCCCTTGACCATCAAAAATCCACCTTGGATCAAACTTGGCAGTACTGGTTTGAAAGTTTGAGGCGCAGGCAGATTTCCTTTTCATTGAAGGAGACAGCGCCCTCTGCTTTGTCTAGGTGCGGACAAGCAAACTTAGAAACAAGAGAACACGTTGTAAGATGCCAGATTTTGTCAATGGATTATAATGATGAAAAATGTATTGTATTACGATACAATGAATAACCCCACAACTCATCTGGGACCCTGTCAAAACCTCTATGGGTAAAATTCCAAACAATTATGACATGTAAATGATCATTTTAAAGGAGGTTGCATATTGCATGATTGCCATTTCTGCATTCATTATTTCTAGCAAAAGCGAACTACGAAAAGCGCACCTTCATCAGTTTTTGATGGCCAACTTTCAAAACATCAGTATCTCAAAACTTAAACTTTTGGTGTTGGAATGTATCAACAATAAGATATTCAGAAAAAAATACCTGGTTCAAATCAGGCATCTTAGAACACTTTCGCGTCCTTTTACGTTTGTTTGTCTGCAAGTAGAGAAGGCGGAGGATAATGGATAGGACTGTAGTCCCTCAGTGAGTTTCACTAACTGGATGAGCTCAGCGCTGGAAGCCTCAATCCACAACAGAAGCAAAATGTTGGATTGTTAAAATGGTCTTGTTTGGTTTGACACTAATGCCACCTTACATTGGCTGAACTTTACTAGAATTTCAAAAAAATGCCTAACAAAAAAAGCACAACTGTAGTCAATGGAAAGTAACAAGACATCTTTGGTCCATTTATCCATTTGCTTGATTTTAATGAATTAAAATGAATCATTGCCAACTATTTGAAAATTTGTCATTTTGTTAAACTTGATTATATGTTATCTCAAGTACTGCTAGCTTTTTCAGCAATTGAACAGTATCCAATTATATTTCTCCAATAAAGAAAGGAATAAGGTCCTTCACTGTGCTCTGAGCTCTTCAAGGTTGTTCGTCCTCACCTGCACAAGGCAGGGGGCGCTATTCAGCTCTCGGAAACGCTATAGTATTTCCCTTAATAAATTTCAAGCCGGCTATTTTTCTGTGTGTATATTTTCTGCCTTGAGTTTGAACCATGACCGAGCGGCTAGATCGCGCCACTCCACGAGCATCTGAGGCTTCAAAAGCTGCACCCTCCTTCATATAGCATTCATCGATCCCTGACTGTTGATAAACCCGGTCACCCTGTCCCCACATGAATGAAACATAAACAAATCGAGTTTTGTTCTTGACTTAAGCTCTTGTTGGTCCATTTCTTCGTCCTTCCAGCATCATCAAGGTAAGAAACGCTTCAGTCACTTCAGTCGGTGACCTATTGACATTTCCAAAGTCATATCCGGCTAGATGGTCTCGTCGTCGTCGTCGTCTTCCGAGACGGAGGGCTCGTCTTTGTCGGGCACTCCGCCCAAACCGCACCCCATGTCGACGTTGTTGGGTTACAATCCGGAGAGTGTCTTGGATCGGGTGGCTTATCGTGCCTTCAGCATCTTTTTGGGACCGGCCAAGTTCATCGCCGATCTCACGGACAAGCCTCAGCGGGAACAATACCCCTGGTAAGACTCCGAAAACGGGCAACAAATCACGAATGCAAGTCATTTTTGAGCGGATTTTATAAACAAAATTTTATAAAACTCATCTGTGAGCATGGCCAGGGCTGATGAATGACCCGATTCGAAATCCGACGTTGAAAACTTTGACTCTTTCAACTTTAGACAGGATCTTTTTGGGCTCTAGTCGAAACTCATTTTGTTTCACACCAGTTCAGAATTATTCGTTATTCGATTTATTTAGAGAACCCAAACTACTTGCCTCAAAATTAGGGGGTAACATGCATAATCTGGCAACTTTTTTTAATTCTCGTCAGTCGAGAGTCGAGTTTTCGTTGAAATTCGATAATCGTCGATTATCGAGATAAATTCATGACTGCTGTTGTTTTCGTCAGAGGTCTGTAATGTAACCACCGTTTCATTCTGATCCGAAATACCAGAGCTAGGTATTAGATCAAGTTTAAACTGAGCTACAAGTCGAGAACTTACAATATGTATGAAGTCCGCTTAAATCTCGAATACGTCATTCTGGGGAGACCAAGCGCGAGCAATCTGTGTCTTCACCTGGGCTTTGTAGGTATCATCGGCGGTTCCAACGGGTGCCCACCATCGATGAATGCTACACGGATGACAACGTGTGTCGCTTCGAGGCCAATCAGCAATTCATCCGGGACCGCCAAGTAGATCGAGCCATTCTGAACATCCTCCAAAATCGCTTCTGGAATTGCTGTTCCCATAACATGGGAAAAGAATTTGCGGCCGCCGATCCTCGATCCCCATGCTACCAACTCAAGGTAAGGCCCAGCTGATGATACGTAGGTGGGCCTGTCTTGGGCCTAAGCGATCGCTATTGATGTGCGTTTACTTTGTGCTTCAGCAAGACCATGCCACCGCCACGACGAACTATTACATCAAATATGGAGATACGTCTGTTCAGGCCAAAGCTGAGGATATGTTGATGAAGCAGAAACACCGAAT
Source organism: Tigriopus californicus (assembly GCF_007210705.1). Taxonomy (NCBI): domain Eukaryota; kingdom Metazoa; phylum Arthropoda; class Copepoda; order Harpacticoida; family Harpacticidae; genus Tigriopus; species Tigriopus californicus. The sequence goes on from NC_081444.1 coordinate 4,550,688, forward strand.
GATGTGGGAAAGACGCCATGGACCCGTGGGAAGTGGCAAGAGGGTGGTGGCCGAACAGGAGTGAGGTGGGGATTAGAGCACGCCCCCAGAGGAGACCAGCTGATTGAAAGTCAAGTCAGTCGTGTTTTTCGTAGTGGATTTTGTCTGGCGGATTGCGTCAGTTATCTTGAAGAATAAAAAACAGTATATTTAAATCTGCACACTTCAATATCTTTCAAGTTCATTCTGTCGATTACGATGTGGAGGCTTAAATCTCCTTTGCCTAAACAGGAAATTCAAACCGTTATCTATTTTCATTATTTTAAGAAAGCCCATTCAATCACAAAGTGGTTAAAGTGGTTTGATAATTTCGGATTTGGAAACAACATCTGCATATTGATGCACACCTAATATGCGAACTAGAATAATCGAATACTGTAGTCTGATTTTATGGCTGTATTTGTCCCAAATGCCAACAATGTTCTAATATTTTTGTCATAATGATTAATTGTACTCCTTCCGCATTATGCAAGAAAAGCAAAAAAGCCGGCAAGCAGCATTGAGCCTGTACAAGGAGATGGTGAAGAGTACACGGTGTTACTCACAATACTGATAAAAGTTGTTTTGGAAATGCCAAGACTTCTAAGAACAATTTTCGTTGCTATTGAAACAAAAGGAACAACTTTTGTATAAAAAAATCATCTTGAATTCTAGCTCAGATTAGAATATCAATCCACTTAAAAATGTTATCTCTTTGTAGGTTTTAAGAACGTAATCAATAGAAGTTGGAAGTAAACTTAGTTGCGTTTCCAACTAGAATTTCATTCAAATCCATGGAGCTAACGATAAGATATCTCGTTTTCAAAAATTGGATTTTCATCAAATTTGACTACAAATTGCTCCGGTTATATCTTAAAGCAATTGCCAAGAAATATGATAAGCTTTTCTATGCCTAAAATATAAATGGAAATACTTCACTTTTCTGAAACAGGTAGAAAAACCCGAATATAGTTTGCAATATAACTTTAAACGTACTTAATGTCAATATTTCACAATTGTGATGCCATACTTATCAATCACAACTTTAATCAAGCTTAATCTTGAATTTTGACAAAATTCTACTAACGTTGA
>NC_081444.1:4551848-4697673 GCF_007210705.1 Tigriopus californicus
AATTTTACGTAGTCTAATCTATAACATGTTAGAATTTTAGCTCTCAAAATTACCTTTTAAGAAATTTATGATGCTTTTATGTGAAAGTGACAAATTTGTCTAATCTTATCCTCGACACCCGGTAGGGACATGATTTTGTGAATGAAAGTTAAGAAGGCTGGATGAGTTTCAATCATGGTAGTTCTTGCAGCGATTGTGGCGCAGCCTGGCTAGGCTAAGCAATTAAAAATCCGAGCCTGAGTTTTGTCAACTTCCCCCAAAAGTTGTGAAGGCGAAGGCCGAATGGGCGAATGGGCGAATGGGCGAATGGGCGACCCAGCACAAGAAAGAGCAGAAGAAAAAAATCGTCGGAACAATGTTCCACGAGACAGGCGTTACGAAATTCTTGATCAAGCTGAAGTTTGAGAAGCCAATAACATTAAGTAAAAAAGAGTGCTTATAGAGACAGTTTGTTCATTTTTCTTTAACATACCCTTGAATTTTAGCCTACCATCATTTTGGCGTTTCTTTATTTTGCAACTAATTCTTTTGAAAAGATGAAAAAGAACCGGAAATACCTGCATTTTCTTACATGTCTTTTTGTTGCATTTATAATTGCACTTTTTATCGGTTTAATTTGCATTATTTGGACAGCCCTCTTAATGAGTGATGACCTCTAAGCATTCGAAATCAACCCTCCATTCAAGGACTAGCTCGGTCTCCCAACTCAAATTCGTTGGTAGACCAAATGTCATATAAAGATTGAAAGGTAATAAATAGACGAATTATAACCTTTCACTTTAATAGTAATGAACATTATATATTCCCTGTAGCGGTTAGAAAAGCCCGTGAAAAACCAAACCAAAAAAACCATTTTGATCTGTAATTACTGGATTATGTAACCGCCCAATTGACTCAATATTAGAGTTAGAGTTGTTTTATATCAATATCATAACCACCTCTTAGTTAACATCTTAAGTCATTAACCATGCTGAAAAAAATAAATATTCGCCTAATTCCAAGATAAAGAAATCGCATTCTATATTTCAAAGCTGTAGAGAGCCATGAACCAGCACTGTTATGAGTAGTATTAAGGAAGGAGTGAGTGACACGGACAAATTGCACCCATCGGCATTGTCACACACGTCGATGCAGCCTGAGAGTCGATGGACTTTATCAGGATCATCAGTGGCATTAGCCACGAAATCAAAGAGACCACAAGAATGCTCAACCCGAGCAATCTCTGTGTCAGTCGTCAACGAGTTACTGTCCACGGCACAGGTCCGAATCACCAAGGTCTCTCCACTATGCCCTAAAGGAAAAGGCAAATGAATAAAACTAAACATGTGATTGAGGAATTCATTCCAAAAACAGCAATGACCAGACGAAAATGATCCAGATTTTCAAAACATTCGAGCCCTAGAACCCTGTCTCTTGCCTTGTGTAGCATTCATTACGAATTACTAGGTTTCAAGCCCTCAAGAATCCAGGCTAGTTCGAACAATGAAATCCACATCTCTTCTTTCTCGGGCTCCTTCATTGTTTAATTTGCTTCTCTCTGATATTCGTAGGGAATATGTAGGCCTTGTTGATCCGGTAGCATCTTTCAAGTCAGACTTGGACAACTTTTTTAGATAGCATTCCAGATTAACCCTACGGTCTGCCAACTCAAATTCGTTGGTAGACCAAATATCATAAAAAAGATTGAAAGATAAGAAATAGAAGATTATAGCCTTTCACGCTAATAGTACTGGGGATTACATTCCCTGTAGCGACTAGAAAAGAACCAAACCCCCCTAAAAATTGAACCTTTCCCTCTCAACTCTCGGCTATTTTGTCTAAATATGTCAAACACAGAAATATAGATCACTGCAATTGAGTTTACTTTTAAAACATTGACTTGTCGAGTGATTTGTTCCCAAGCTATATCGTCAAGAACTAATGAGCTGACCCAGAGTGGGCCGAAAACTTGAACTTCTTTGTTACTTGACCCGACCGAAACGTGCAGTTGAATGTGGTTATTATGGACAGTATATTCGCATAAAGATCACCTTAATTTGCACATTAATTTCCAACTAAATTTGCAAAAGCATAGTCATCAACGCTTTCTGAAGGGCTGTAAGGGCTATTTCTGACTTACACATCAAGCAGTATGTATTTTGATGAAAAGTAAAGTCCTAACATTAGAACTTCTGCCACCGGAATTTGAACCCACTAGCCTAAGGAGAAGATTCTTGCCTTGTTCACGATGCCCCTTAGACTGAGAGGCTATGCCATGTTCATGGCTAGACCAGCATCTATTGGATCTTGAATATTGCACGATAAAAAGAAACCTGAGTTCAGCAACAGCATAGTAATGATGTCAGAATGAAGCAATTACACAACAGTTATATTTTTGTGCTAAAATGGCTGTATTTGCATAATGTATGGCAGGAAAATGTCAAATATTGCTGTTAAATTGCAAAATTTGCAGAAAATGTAGGAAACGCAAATTATTGTTTTTTATTTACAAAATTTCAGGATGCAAGCTTTGACCGATCCTCGTTATAACTTAACTTTGAACTCTTCTTTTGATTATACGTTTTATCAGAATTTAGGCCCAAAGTCTGCAAGTTAGTATGTTTGAGAATATATTTTGATTGGAGTCGATGATGTCTTTGGAGGATTAAACCGTTCTGTTCCATTGTGAGGTCATTTTTCCGGTTGTCTGTGCATGATAATCTTAATCAAAAGTGAACTCCATGCATTAAAATAGGTTAGCAACATCTTTTAAGTCAGACTAGGACAATTATTAATTAGCGTTCCTGATCAAAACTATATTCAAGGTCTTACTCGGTTTCTCAACTGAAATATCAAATATCAAGTGCAGGAGTTAACAATTAGATGAATTACAACCTTTCATTTCAATAATATTGGGGATTACATTCCTTTCAGCAGTTAGAAAAAGGACGTGAAAAAAGGGAAAAACCGTCTGACTAAATTTGTGCAATCTCTCTCCTTAACACCGCCGTGGATGGAAAACGGAAATTTCCCGAAACGGCATTATAGTCGTATACCGTATACCTATAACAATAGGGGCTACACAATCAGAGACCATAAAGAGCAATGTTGCTTTGGGTGACATATTTTTGTGCATTTCAAATTTGCCATAAAGTGTGAAAACACTGATTGAACGGTGGAATATGTTAAATAGATGTAGTAGTGCGATCAATCACGAACTTCTCTATTCACACGTACGGAGGATAGGTTAGTAGGTAGAAATATAGATTATTGCAAATCATGAGAGGAAGAAGATGGAAAATCGTAGCACACATTTAAGATGATATCAACTGGTTTCTTATTTATCGCACTTTGAAATAATCAAGCTTGCTCAATGATTTTCAAGCCAAGCTTGCTTAAGGAATAATCAATCGTTCGATATATTTCAAATTATTAAAAAAGAAGTAAGAATTCGAACCAGATAATCAGCTAATTAGCTTGAGGAACCTCTGTTAGGGCTGCCAATTCAAACCAAATTGGTTACAGGAATGAGGACCAAAGATTAAGAACGAGTTTACAACAGCCCTGGTTCCGAGACCAAGGAAGGTAGGGTCACGTTTTTTTCACTCTGCTGAGCGGTTTTGTGTTATGGTGTGTGTCCTATTTCGCTCGTGATGGCAGTCCTAAACCGAGCTCCTTGAAGATAAAAAGCTGACACTGGTTCGAAGGTAAACGTTATTCTCCACCGATTAGTTGGCGGTACTCACTTTTAAAATTTGTAGCAAAGTGTTAAAAGGTTTAGATAGAGACTTTAAGGGTTGTTAATATCGTTTTAGGTAAGCTTCGATCAGGTTAGGTTGGGTTAGGTTAGGGTTGATTAGCTTAGGTTAAGTTTGAAAAAGTAACTAACGTTTATCCTGGTTCGAAAAACATCACTGATAACCACTTTGGGCCGTCTGATGATAGAAGATAACCCTTTATGCAGCATTAATTGCATGGATTTCTCGACTAGCGTTGACATCTTACGCCAATATGCTAGTCTGTAGAATTGGATAATGTGACAAATGTAAGAATATTTTCATAAATTGAGGATATGTTCACAAACAAAAGAACGACCTTATAAACATAAAGGGAGTCTCTGAAATAACAAAAGGGGGGCGTTTGTGGCTATTTCCCTAGTGTCTGTCGTTCATTTTGGAAATTATCAAGTCAAAGAAAAATGACCAATCGTTCTTACAATAAGTTCCCCTGACTTTGACGCAGGCGGTGGCCGGAAAAAGTCCATTTCGATGTTTTCGCCCTGCGCGACAATCGTCTCGGAAGAAATCCTGCGTGCCATTAGGATAAGTGGCGTTGAATGGATCCTCACAATAGGGATTGTCGCCATCGATGGATTGACACACATAACACCCCAGGCTTTGAACGCCTAGAACGAGCCAATCCACAATATACATTTAAAAGGCATAATATCCATCAACTCGTAGCAACACTTCAAAGGCTTAGCAATCAATCACTTACCACACAACATGCCTGCCACCACCAACAAAAGGATTACCAAGCCACTAAAGCCTGCCGAGGATGAGCCATGAAAAGACATTCTTCTTGGAACACCCCGCAGACAGCCACCAAATCATGAACTATTGGAGTTTTTGTGTTTGGAACATTTACACCTTTTCCAAAGGTAAGCTGGCCTAGGTGGCTTTCCAGTTTGCCATCTACACCGATCACGACAAGTTGCCGCAACGAAAAGATGAATGCCAAATCGTTCCCACTTTACCTAATCTCGGGTCCAAATAGACAAGACCTTTCCTACAGAACGTTCCTGATTTTGAGCTAATTGATTGGCGGCGAGAAGTTACACGCGGTCTACTGCTTGTCTCTTTGAGGCTAGTGATGAGGGCCGTTTCAGCAACACTGACGATTCACATGTACCTACATAAAGGAGTTGTCGTTTCCACGGACGGAACACGGAGAACTTTGCCCTGGCACTTATCTCGCTGTCGCTTGAACTGGAACTGCAAGCAAAAGTGGAGCGAGGGCCACATGGGCTTGATTCAGTCAGTCACCTGTTGGGCCCAGAAGCTTGCATCGCCGAAGACTCGGGACCGGCAGCCTTGATCAAAGGAAAACAGGAACACGCAGTCGTACTGGAACATGCAGCACTTGTTAAAAGATGGACAGATTATTTACGACGGTCTCTTCTTCGTGGGCAAAAGCTTACTAATAATTTTTTGAATAATTTGCCAAAAGAAAATGGGTACGGTTTATGGAGTCCAAGAATAATATACGTCTGTAACTATAGTATGATAGACTGGATTGGAATGTAACATGTTTGGTGTGTTATCTTGTCACCAAACTGTCAGATTTACAATGCTAATTGAAAAAAAAGGAAATTTTGGCGAACAAAAATACTTTTTTGTACCATCTGGCGATGGCTATTAGCCGAATTTTATTCTTCAGCTGACCTTGAGCCACAATACAAGTGTACTTATTTACGTATCATCTATCTAAATTTGATTTCATTACTAACTCGTGAAGAATTATTCTTATTCGTTTGTTTCATTTATTTTCTGATCCATTGATTGATTAGTTGAATGATTGACTAATGAAAATTTCATTTCATTATTTTTCAATAAATGGAATTGACATCTTTTTCACGAGGTCCCTGTCCTGGAGCTTGGCGTTGTAATGCGAGGGTTCTTTCCGTTATCGCCTATTTATCCGCCCTGTGAGAATGCGTAATAATGTTCCAGAGATTAGCCAGGAAAGATTAATCTTGCTTTGCGATTGATTTTTGGGCGAAGCATCAATATTTGTGCACTTCCCATTGACGATGCATTGACCTGCGTTGGTAATCCGAAAGGATAATTGAAAACTAGCTCTTGAGTGGCATGTCAATCGTACACTATGACCGCAAAGTCTTTTCTCCATAAAACTTTCCATGTAATCGTGCTTCCTCTTAAATATGAGGTCAAAATTGGCGTCTTAAAAGCTGCCAATGAGTCTACATAACAACCAGACGTTGGTTTTATTTAATGATGATCATTACTTGGGAACTCCCAATCCTTCATGACCCTCTCATTGTTGTTGGAAGGTTTGATTTTAGATTTCCAACTATTTAGTACTGGAAAAACACTTGGAACTTGAGTAAATCCCAGTGTTAATAGCATGAAGCAAAAGGAAATTGAGAAGGCAATCCCTATTAAACATTGTAACAAAATTCTGTCTGAAATCATGGTCCGTTATTAAGCCTTTTTAGGTAACCCAATAATTCAGTTTGAATAAATTGTAATTGTGGAGCAGATCGATTTTTAAATAGTCAATTAAAAAAGAGAAATCTCGCTAGTCCTTGCCCATATCTTATCTCTAATATTAGCAAGGTACTTTAAGTCCACAGTGCATTTTGGAGGAGTACCTTACGTTGTTCAACTATATTTAAGTTTAGAAGTTATGAGTATGGAAAAGCCATTTTGGTAAAGAGATGACATTGTTTGATCACATAGCACACTTCGAGACAAAGAAACAGCATAGAATGGATATAGTCTTAAAGACTACATTTAGACACTAACAACTTCAAGTCAAGGCTTTTAGGGATAATATAAGACATATGATAACGGGTTAACATATAAATAGCTGTTATCAAAATTACATTGGGTCATATATGTATCAAATTACAATTTTTTTCGTTTCAGTTGTAATTAATCAAAATTGCAATAACTTTCAATTAGTCATTAAATCACCTATTTTTCCATTGAGAACCAGTTTGGTGATAATTTCTGTTAAGAGGTACGTCTGTGAACAACTTTAGGCCTCATCCAAAACAGCCTATTCATAAATGTATTTTGCAGGTTTAGAATGGGATCAAAGTGACGTTTATCATATCAGAGCTGAAGTTGAAGATACAGCTTGATGTGTCACCGATTTAGATTTTTCTCATATTAAAGTATCTCCAATAGAGAGATTTCAGTCAAAAGTTAAAAGCGGCCATTACCTATAACAAAAAAGGAATAGAATGGGAATATATCCAACTACAATTGGAATGCCATAATTCTAGTAAATTACTTTTGAAAATCAAATATTTTCTATCGAATACATTTGGAAGGGTTTCCTTATCTTCCATTTTTACCTATTCTCTTTTAATCACATTGGGTTTTCAAGTGGTTCTAACCATTAGCAAAAGGAATGGTCACAAGCCTGTGTATGCTTAATGAGTAGAATCGTTCAGCCCCTTGCTTTAAACTTGATTCCAGATCCCTCAATAAGCATATATTTACGATACAGCAACGACCAATATCCAACATAGGAGAATCAAGCTCTTGTTTACTTGTTACAAGTTCTTTGGTTTGTGGCTTTGGTCGGAATTGATCAAAAACCCACTCATCTTGACATGGATATTGAAACTTGCAACTACGACACACCGCAATGTGTAGCGTTATGAATTCGTTGATTCATCCGGGGCAGTTCATCTCGACTTTTTGTGGATAATCGTAGTCTGAAGTTTCAAGCTGATGGTCCGTGTAATGAATATGATAATCGTGAGTGGAATCGAGCGTGTATTACTCTCAGGTGGCCGAGTCAGGGGCAAACATGTGTACTATGTACGGACACTAAATATGGCTGAGTTCTTTGGATATCATGATAACAGGCACAAACAACTGAAGAATATTCATTTTGAATTAAGCTCCCAGAAGGTATCAGCGACAAATCCAGATTCTGGAGACACATTGTAATCCACTTCTTGAGTTTTGCCCCCATCTTGAACTTGGAAATTGCCTTCGGTATTCCCTCCAAGAGCTTGAGCTTCCTCTTGGGTGAAGAAACCACTGTTGATGAGATCTACCACGTAATTGAACTCATAGTCAACTGGACCCTCTATCTCTATAGTTTGGATTACGCCAGTATCATCCTCGTTGCCTTGGAACTCGAATTCAAAAACATTCAGTTGGTTATCCGAGGTAAGAGACTCCACCAGATTCCCATTCAAATTTGTCTTTTGCGGCGTGTTTGGATCCACTTCAATCCGATTCCCGTTTTTATCCACTCTGATCTTCCGAACCTTCTTGATCTTTTTATTGGGGCCGGTGAGATCAACAGGTTGGAAGACAAATGGATCTGGTGGGCTCAAATCCAAATTCTTTAGGATGTTGTTAGGATCCTCAGCCAATAGTTGGTCGCTTAACTTCACTTCTCCAGCACTCTTTGTAGTGATGACAAATTGGGAGTTGGAATCTAACGAGGCTTGATTACTATTTGGACCAAGGGAGTTCTTGAAATCCTTAGCTTCCACAGAACCGCTAGAAGACTGGGGAAAATCCTTGTAATAATACACAGGTTCTTCCTCACCTTCTGCGTCTTTGTAGTACACCTCGGATTCTTCCTTGTTTTCCCCTTGTGTTTGTGGAATATGTCCAACATTTTCGACCTCTTCAATTGGATTGATATTTGTAGTAACTTGAGAAGTGATGAGATCAATCGTGATCGACTCTTGACCACCTTGGTCCTGGGTTCCGCCTTGGTTGGAGACCAACTCACTGTCAGAGGTGGAATCCTGGCTTGGATCGCGGTAGAAGATGGCTAATGGGCTTTGGTCACGATTTTTTGACTCAAGACTCGGCTGATTCGGTATTGCCTTGGGTTCATGTTCTTGACCTCCCTTTTGGAATTCCAATTGATGCAATCTTTTCTGATCCTTTTGGATTGACATGTTTGTTTCGGTATTCAGCTTGACTTGAGGTTTTATCAGTTGAGCTTGATTTTGACTCTCTGGCGCCGGTTCAGCCAAGGGAGTTTCCGATACACTTTTTCCCTGGAAAGGCTTCCTTGAAGATAGAACTGGGGACATTTTTGACTTGTATTTTGGAACACTTATGTACTGCTTCGATTCTGGTACGCCATCTGATGGAAAGAGTTGCCGATTTCCACGTATCACGGGCTCACCACCGAGGTTTAAACTGGATTGCTCGTACTCGTACTTCAGAAACATTTCTTGAGCAGTCAGCTGTCTCGCTCTGTCGCGCTGCCCAGATTTCATAATAGACATATATTTTTTTCGGGTCTCTTCATTGTGTCGAAACATTTCACGTTGCTGAGGACTCATGCTCACCATCAATACTTCGGCGGGCGTTGGATCGTCCGGGTTCATGCGTGGCTCCATGAAGGACCCCATCATTACCATTTGGGCCCGGGCATTGACCCTTGTGATCAAAAGGCAAGCACATAGGAAAGCTCCAATAATGAGATGGGTCCTCATCCTGTGTTCAGAAAAAAAGAAAAAAAAGATCCATGAAATTTACCATTGTTAAAGGTTTCTATCCAGATATGACATGCTAACCGTGAAGAAAGAGGTAATCAAGTATTTGCCAAGGCTGGGCAATTTCGTGTCGAGCAAGAAAAAAAGGTAGAAGAAACCGCTTTGAGAGCATTTTTAAGTGATTTTTCTTTCTTTTCTCAAGGTCCTCTGCCTAACTTCTATCACCATTTATTTTCTACACCTTGAAGAGGCTTCAAAATGTCCCCTAAGATACCAAGTCTAGCAAATTATGTACAAATAATGATGAAGTGGACACATGGTGAATTGACGGTGACATGTGTTGAATTGCTGATGGGATTGGTTGCGTTTTACCTGCGCTTCTCACACCTCTCGCACAATCACGAACTTCGATGTCAAATTCAAATGGTTCTTATGAACGGAGGGAACTTCAATTGAGATCCTCCGACCACTTCAAAACTTGAAAGTAGACTGAAGCGAAACTGTCGCTTACTTACTCAGGCATGCCGGTTTTGGATTGACAAACAACGGCATTTGCGATGATCGCATTAGAATTGGTCACCGAAAGCTTCCTCCGTATTGGTTTTGTTTCTTGAAAATGCGTGCTTGTAAGCTAATTACATTGTTGGTCATTTTGACACATTCAAGATTGGTTTTTCATGGCATTTTTGTGTAAGAAAAAGGTTGTTTTGAAGAGGAGAGTGAAATTTGGAAACTCAGTTCTTAGTAATTGGGTTAAAAGTTTGGGTTAAATTGGTTAAAAGTTACCTTCGTTACGCAATTAAATTATGATTTTAAAACGAGAATAGTCTTGAGATGAAATCACTGAGACAATCTACATCATATGGATAGTAACGCACATTTACATACATACAAGGGGTTATTTGGTACTTTCTGTATCCTGAATTTTATTGAATTTCAAGATATTTTTTTTTTAGAAACCAGGAAGATAAAACCTGGAAGTGGTGAATTCATCATAAGCCTCTCGCGATCAACCAGGATTTTTTACATCTGATCCATCACAATCTCGGTTTCGCATCCAGTGTTTTCTCCGTGGTGCATTTGATTATCCGTGAGTAAAAGTTGTCTGACAGGGGTAACGCCGACAAATCTGGATTTGATAAGCTTGCAGATACATCCATAAGATCCCATTATCATTGACCATGGACTGAATTCCGAATCCTGATGTGTTCCCACATCTCCAGATTAAAGCATGGCTAATGAATTATTTATCATATCGAAGGGGCATAAAATTTATTTGACCCCAATGAGGCAAATTCGTTTTGAGAGACAAGATCGAAATAATATCTTGTTGGTTAAACAACTTGGGATATTTTGTGGTTGTTTGGAGTGAATTTAATTAATACTTCTGGGTTGCAGTTCCAGGACTTTGGACGACCAGTTTGTGGTTTCGGAAACAGGAAGATGTTGCATGAGTCTGTCCACTTTAAAATCATTGAGTCATTATGTGGTTCTCTGAGCGTTCTTTTCGTTCAGTAACTTCATCTCTGCCATTTCAGTACTTCTTGAGGAAAATCGACTCAAATTTGTAGATTTTGCTCTATTTGGAAGATTCGCCAAGAATGCCTTCATTCTACCAACTTAATACAACTGAACTACATGATGCGACTTGACTATGGTTCCATTCAGACATTAATTTGGAGTCCTTGGATGGGCTTTTGCTCCCATAATGTGTACTTTGACGACTATATTTACCACCTGATGATCCATCATCGATAACTCCAGCCAAGTTCATTTGACTCGAATCACGAAATTAATGATGACAGTTTTTCTGGGATTTGATTCGTTCCTTTTCATTCTCACTAAGCCAAGAGACACACAACCAATCAGAAATCAGAGGGAGAAACACAAAGATCATTTCCGTCATGTTAATAATCTAGCGCGCAATCGGCAAGTTGTTAGATTTCGACTAATGTCTTGTGATTTATGATCACGATCCAAAAACGCCTTTAGCACCTTCTCAGCCAGTCCCTGGCATGTCATGGAATTGTCAAAAGTATCATGGAAAGTGTCAGAAACATTACGAGCAAGTGCGACTCTGAGAAACATGCAAGGGCAACTCGTGAGCAAATATCATTCGTTTATTTATTCTTCAAAGATAATCAAGCTTCTCATTGTCATCGAACTCAAATGGGTTTCGATTGCCGTTTTGACTCGTTGTCCAAGGCACAATGTGGTTCGTGATACTTCCCCCTCCTACACTGTTACTCAATCGTCCGTCTGCGCTATTCGTCCGTTGGAGAGAGGGTCGCTTCGTTTGGCTTCTTCGCGTCAAGGTGCCTGGATCTTCAAACAAGAAATGATCATCCTCGCTAAATTCCACGCTATCCCTTAAAGCAAATATTTTGGTGGCTCGAGCCACGAGGAGCTCCAGCTTATCTCCGGCCCCTGCAATCAGAGGAACGGCCAAACAGCAATCAAAGTCATGTGTTCGGGTGTCGTTGATTTGGAGGATTCGATCTAGAGGCTTTAGTAAACCACCTAGGTCCGCGGGACCGCCTTTGCGAATCCGATTAATGAAAATACCTTTCTCGTAGAGACCGTCGGAGAGACTGAAACCAAAGTCTTCGTACACCCTATCTTTAAAAAGAATGACCTTGTGCACCTCCAGAGGGGTTGCTCTCGAAGACCCAATAGAGGATCGAGAGGGACTGACTCGAGGTGTCAAGGCCACCATATTAGTGGGCGTTGGGGAGTGATTGGTCTCTCGTGAAGTGGTGGAATCTCGACGGGAGCTAATTCGACTCACGCGAGGACTTGGACTAGGTAACGGGGGTTTGCGATGATTCGAAATGTAAATATCTTCAGCCACTCGTCTCGAAGGAAAGTCCCGCTCAGGGATGCTGATTAGTCGGGCTAACTTCAGTTTGATGACTGTGGACTTCTGTTGGAGCATCGGAATCACTTGATTGAGGCTCTTTTCTCTGACTTCCTCATTGTTAATTTCCACAAGTTGATCTCCCACTTGAATGGTTTTGGTCCTTTCAGCCAAGCCATCGGGGACCAATGCCGATATGAAAATAGGCCCAACACTGGCGGCATTCTCTTCAGTGGCCAAAGTAAGCCCTAGTGGACCTCCATTGCGTTCCAATTCCACGGTGAAGGTCACAAACTTTTGCCGCTCCCTGTTGTGACCAGAGAGAATAGGTCGAAGTGGGGTCCGGTTTGGTCGATCGATATCAGTCATTGATTGGTAACGCACGCATTTTCGGCTCGTTGGACGCATTTTATGGTTTCGTAGGGATGAGAAACTGGGAGAAGGCATTGAAGAACGAAATTGATTGCCTGTTCTACTAAACATCCCTGGTAGGATCTCAAGTTGAACCACCTCGGGAATCGTTTGGTCTCCCCGAATGAGGTCAGTGGTCTGTTCAGACCCAAATCGGGCCACGTGCTGTCCATTAACTGAAAGTAGGACATCACCCACGTGCATGGCACCACAACGATCTGCTAAACTAGCTTGCTTGATGCTCTCGATGAAGATGTGGCCAGAATCCACACACTTGTTCACCCCAAATCCCAAAATATCAGACACATCCCTGCGAATCTCAACCAGAATGGGACCATTTTCCAACTGATCGTGCTTAGCTACATCGTACTCCACTGTGAACACTGTCTCTTGATCTTGTTGATATAGGAGGCTCTGAAGTTCGGGCAATTTTATGTCATTCAAATTGACTCCATTAATGCAACGGATTCGGTCATTTACTCGAATTGTTCCGTCCATGAAAGTGGGACTGTTTGGGGTCAAGTATACCACGGTGAATGGTCTACGCATCTTAACATTCTCATGATGGCCACCTCGAATGACCATACCAAAGCTCCCGTTTTCCTTCTTGAGAGTGACTTGAATCATCTTTGACTGGCACTTTTGTTGAGAGGGTGGCAGCGGAGGTAGTGGATATTTCACTTCCAGCTGAATTCTATCTGACAAATCAAGGGTTTTGACTAGTTCCCCTTGAGACATGGTGGCTGTGGAGACACCATTGACACTGACCACAGTGTCTCCAATACAGAGCACATCACTTCTTTGGGCCCAACTCCCGGGTGTGAGTGATGCTATCCGGGGTTCAGTTCCCTGGTCAGGGATCCCACCTTGAATTTGGACACCCAATCGTGTGCCATGCCGCTTAATCAATTCCACAAATGTGGTCCCAAACAGGCTTCGAGTCAAGGACGGCGATGGCGAGGGTGTGAAATCCTCATAGAGCGGCTCATCTTGACCGCAATTGACGTTGTATCTTCTTCGTAACACCAACGGCGTGGCCGCTTTGACCTTTTTGCCGGACACTCCATTGGTTTTGGGTTCAACTACCACTCCACCAGTAGCACTAGTACCATGGGTGTGACCTTTCCACGACTTCCAAAACTTCATGGCTCGAGCATCGTCAGGTCTCTAAGTGTATTCAAGTTGCTGAAATGCCGTATCTTCTTGCGTGTCTTCTACAGGGAAGAACTCGAAACATGCTGAAGATCTCTCTCACTCTTTCGTCTGTCTTCTTGGCATGCTCATTTAGATTTCTTCAGGCGGCACGGAAGATCTTCACCGTGAGTGAGGCAAGTGGCAAGTAAAAATGAGGGGGTGCACAAGAAAGCGTGAACACTCGAGTAGTTCGTAGTAGTCTACAGTAATACACTCTCAGCACAACACATCCCTCCACATCCAAGTTGCCACTCCGGGGCTCAACTCTCCGTCTTGTGCTTTACCCAAACTCTCCCGCTCCTCGAGACAAAAATGGGGATTTGCCATTTGAATTCATTGGGGCGGCTCCAGAGAGCGGTCTGCTCAAGACTACTGTCTTCTATGCTTCACGTCCATGGACATACAGTTGTCGAGATAGTGATGGTCGTATCTGTCTGTATCGAGAGGGTTTGAGTTTTCTCAATACACGCACTTATCAACGGTGCTGTATCTGTAACGTTGTACAAGACCCATTTGAAGATGAATTATGAAGCATGCTTTTCCAATCTGACTCACGAGAATTTTATCTAGTCACAAAAAAAGACTGACTGGTCGATCCATCTTCGCTGAAGTGCAATTGCAGACCCCCAAAGAGTGATAATTCATGGGCAGTAGCAAAGTGAACGAGTCTTGAAAGAACCTGCATCATCGAGTTTGGGTTATCCCCTCATTTTTCTCGTCAACTACTCGCAGTTTTTGTCCGGCCTCGTTTCGCCATTTGGCGCTCTTCAAGTCCGAAATTGCCGCTCTTTTTTAACAAGCGGGTGTCCTTCCTCCTGAAATGGATTCAGGACGAAGTGCAGTACTTAACTTTATGAGCAATAACAATGAGGAGCTACGTATTTGACGCAAATACCATGTGAATACTGCATACAAAGATATCAGGGGACAGTATTTTAATTTTACTTAAATAGCCTATCAGCTTTTACTTGATAAGGGTTTCGCCATTGCTTCATTAATTACTGATCAATATAACAGGGGCATGCTTTCGTCTTATAAATAATTGCATCTGTTGTTTATAGTCGTGAATTTTTTTAGTACGGTCTAAAATTCGCATGTTTTCTTGCCCCGACTCCATGGATTGAGAGGTCCTGTCTCGAGTTTAACCTTTTTTGCTTTCATGTCAATGCCACTACTTGAAGTGTTTGTTTTCATTGTCCAACATTTGCATATCAGATCGAGCTCGTCACAATAAAGAAGGATGTCTTAACTAAACTTTTACAATAAATGCCAAGGTGGCAGCGCGTAACAAGGAAAACATACTTAAAAGCACATCATGAGGGACTTGACGCTCAATTAAGTTGCATTTTGAATATCTGTCCTGAATCTAAACGATAATGATGGATGCGTGTTTATTTGAAAAATAACGACTGAGTTCAAACCTTATCTAGGGCAAAATTTTGACAACATCATCAAATTTCAAGGGGGATTTCTTTCACTTTGGGCCAGACCGTGAAATACAAGCCGGAACCTGTTCGGTAACGTGAGCAAAATTCCGAGTAGATTATTCCCCGTTGAGTTCAGAAATGGATAAAATAATATGATCGCCATAATATTTCAAGTCGCTCACGAACTGTCATCTCGTCCCAGTCTGAAGTTGGCACTCGGCCAAGTGGAAAACTCTTTGAAAAAAGTCCAAAAAGTGGGACAAAGAAAGGCATCAGGGGCTCAGGAAGTTATCTTTTTATTTAGCTTTGCTTTTTTGCCAGAGGCCCTACTTAGGAATCCATTTTAAACGAGGTAAATCATTGAGGTAGGCACAACAAAAACCTTGAAATAAAGAACAGTTTTGAATCGTCAACATTTCCTGTTTATTGGAAAGTAAATTGACTTTCCAATTTCTTGGGTCATAGGTTGACATTATGCTCTCCATGAAATTAGCCGAAGCACATTTTTTCGACAGTGAGGAAGTTGCAGATCTGCAAAATGAAAGTGGTAAGTGATAACATTGATTCTGATCCGGATATTGGCCCTCCCCAATAACATCTAATGGTGACCTTAGGGCATGGATCACCAAACAAAAGCCACACCTTTGGATGAAGAGGTGAAGAAGTATTTGATTCGCGATGAACACCAAGGGCCCTCAAATGAGAAACGACCCTACAAAATTGTTTACGATGACATTGTCGGACGGTACGTTGATATTTTTCTGACTGATTGCTGGCAAAGTGCGTGTGTTGCTGAATCAGTACAGAAGACATCTGATGGGCTGAAGATTTATCTACTTTATTAAATTCTATTCGACTAATTGCTTTTTTGCTCCACTGGTTTTAACTTCGTGGGTGTTATTGTATAGTTTAGAACTAAATATGATTGTAGAGACGGCTTTGTTGGTTAAATATTGCGATTGTCAACAACTGGTTGAATTTCTTTGTTTACACACTAATATGCAGCAATTTACAGCGTCTTACGTACAATAAAATCCCAAGGAGGAGAAAATTTGCCACATTTTAGGTGATCGTTTGTCAAAAGTTATAGCAAATGCATATTGAAATTTGGATCGCTTGAAGTTGGATTTTCTTCCTTCTCTTCATCAAAATGTGGCATGATTTCAAATTGAGTCAAAGGTGGTATAAAATCATGGTTTAAAGATTCCTTGAGCTACACTATTCAGATCGGATTGCGATATCTGTTTCTGTTCACAAAATCACGGAGGACCACTCCATCCCTAATTACACAAACGTGCTTGAAGATGTACTTACGAACATACTACATTATCTCTTTCTGGGAAATATTTTCGATGGCAAATACCAATTTTCATCACAGTCATTCTACATATTATCTCGTTGTTGGCTTAGGCTTCAATTTGGCAGAAACCAATGTTATCCATCTTACACCTACAAATATTGCATTCTTGGACATACGGTAGTCTTTCAGTCCATACTATATCTGGCCTGTTCAGCTTTAAAAGTCTTTGATTTATGTGACAAGGAACACGGGAGTCTCTCGGGGCTGCAGGCAATTTGTGGCTTCCTTTTATGTGGCCACAATGAGTTCATTAAATCATTTCCTCTCAAGTGAAGCACGGCATGGTCATGCATATTAGGCATACATAACCCTCGAGGCCTAGTAGAGTAGGCCGCAAATCAACCATAATTCGACTTTCATTTCACATCCTGACATGACTAAAAATCGGTTCCAATCCAGCACCAATCAATTAGCAATCGTGTCCACCGAAAGCCAAAGGCAACACATTCGAACCGTTTCAAGCAACGATTAGTCATCCAAATGGGCTTAATCACAGACGTTAGCATTCCAACTCGACCGTATACTACTTAATTGTGGATAAGTGTGGTTTTCCGTTAATTAATTTACACTGTCCTGAGAGGTGTGAAGTTTAACTAACGACAGGTATTTCAAGCCTGAAAAATTACCCTTTGTCGACAGCAGATCCGTCTTTATATGAAGTTCCTGTCCCACCCAGTAATTACTCCGATACTTGGCCTTCGTTTTCAGACATATGGTTGCTGCTCGAGACATCAAGCCGGGCGAAATCATCTTCAAGGAGTCTCCAATCACATTTGGTCCCACGGATGCCACCAAACCGATCTGCCTGGGTTGCTACAAACGGATCAAAAGCCATGGTCTGACCTGTGACCGTTGCCATTTCCCAATGTGTTCTCGCCAATGTCAAGACATTCCCGAGCATGCCGAATACGAGTGCCAAGTCTTCCAAGAACGAGGATTTCGGGTCCGATCTCAGGAGATCAAGTTCGATGATGAAACGCCTATTTATGGGATTGTCTCGGTCATCCGTGGATTGCTCTTGAGAAAGAAGCACCCGGAGAAATGGGACCTGCTCTGGAGTCACATGTCACATCACGAGAAGAGGAAACGTTCGCATTATTGGAGACAAAAGACGAACGTCATTATTGATCATGTGAAGGTTGGTCATGATGGATTAGCTTCAGATGTTGATGGATCTTGTCATGACAGAGACCTAAATATCTCTTAGGCAGCCATGATTTTGGAAGAGAAGGATGTGGAAACCTTGGAAATCATCCTGGGGATTTTTCTGGTGAACACATTTGAGGTGTCGATCGAGGATCGAAGTGTGGAAGTCGAAACAGCTCCAGAGGCCTCCATTCAGGCCCTGTTTGGCTTGGCCTCCATGCCCAGTCATTCATGTGTGGCTAATTGCACCCATGATTTTTCTTCAAGGTAAAGCGTCAGAAAATATGCGCCAACCATATGGTTTTGATGAATGGAAAAGGGCGTGGTTGGTTTGATTTACTTCCTTGACGAATGCCATCTATAGCGCTCTTTTGAAAAAAGCAATGACTTCAAAAAATGATCAGATTCTTGACGAATATTGCATTAGGATATGAATCAGAGCGTTGTTAAACGATTGAATATCGGATGTTAATTTAATAACCTTTATAACAGTTTGATCTCTACTTTGATCAAAGAAATGACCTGAAAACTCATCAAGGTAAACATTTTGTAAAATGTTAAAATGGCGATTCAATTAATAAAAAATCATAAATTTTATTACATACTAGATCGCTTAACAAAAGCCTGATTCATACCCTAAAGTACGGACTGACAAATTTTTCTTTCATCATATCAAGAACCGAAGCTCTAATATTTGTTGTTTTTTCTTTGTGCCTTTACTTTGTCATAGATTAAGATTCGATCTTCGATCTTCGATTTCAATGAATAATGTAAGAATGAAAATATCAAAATCAACTTTGTTCAATAACCAATCAAATTATAGATCAGCGATGTAATTATTGTCTCAGGTTCATGGTTTTTATAATTGCAATTGTTATTATTTACTAGAGATCGGACCCTGAAACTGCTCACTTTAAGCAGTAGAAAATGTAGCTTTGAAGTACATACTTGGTTTCGCTTGCACAGAAAAAAGTCTTTTCTTTTCTTGACTGAGTATCATTCTCTGACGTCCATGTGGGTACAACCAGGACTTTTTGTTGTCTTGAAATCATAGGGTCACTGAGCCATTATCATGATTTTTCAAACGTAAGCTGTTCCCTTTAGTTGACAGGTATATTGTCCAGGCGTTTGTCATGGTCTTGAAGGGGTGTTGCTTATGGACATTGAAGCCTGACAATTGCTTGGCCTTGATGTTAGATGATAGCTGTAAAATTCGTTAAAAATGACGCACCCAATAAGAGGTCTAAATCGGACACAAACCCCACCAATCGGGTCATTGTAGCTATAGCTCTGTTGTGACTAGGGAGGGGCAAAATGGGTAAAATGATTTTTTGTCAATTTTTTGACACATTTGCACCTTTTGCCTAGATTAGTAATCATTAGTTGCCACCAAAATAATGAGTTTTTTTTTAATTCAAATTCTGTTTGCAATCTTATAATCTACATACTGGTAGATGCACGTGCCCTTGACTTCTAAACTCTTGACCTCAATTTTTTTCTTCTTCTTCTGAAACTTGATCTGTCCATCTCCTTTATGAAGGAGTTTGGTGGGAAAGACATTTAGTAGTTCCACCACGACATCATAATGTTCTGTTGTAAAAAATGCATCACCAGCTGCCTAGTAGAAAGCCACACCATGATTGACGAAACAAGTGAATATAATAATGTGGTTGTGAGGTGAAATGTATTTGTTTTTTGTATTATTAGGTTCAGAGAGGTGAACCTTACTTTGCCAGGAAAACTCCGTATCGTCCGTATCTACAGGGCTGCCACAAAGTACGCCGGCACTTAGAGATACAAATAATTATAAAACCATATGAGATGCATTCATTGAACTTTTTTTATGATGATGTTTGAACTGCCAACCTTTCTTATTACTAAAATTTAACATTTGGCCTCCTTTTGCACGAACAATTTGACTGATACATTTTGAAACTCCATTCACTGTGGCAAACTATGCTACCACAAAGTACGCCGTCAATTAGAAATGCAAATGGTTTTAAAAAAATGTGAGATGCATGCATCAAACTTTTTATGGTGATGTTAGAACAGCCATTAACTTTTCTGGTTTGCAAAATTATTCATTTGACCTCCCTTTGCACGGACAATTTGACTGATACGTTTTGAAACTCTATTCACTGTGGCACACACAACTTTAATGGTGATATTTCCCAGGCAGCCTTTAATCCTCTTTCGAGTGCCTCTACATTTTTATATGATCTTTAGGAGCGCTTTTCCTCCAAAATTTGGGGGCCAATCCAACTTGCCAATTTGAGCCACGGTGGATTTAAAAGTCCTAAAAATTATCGCCGGCGAGCTTTGTAGCAACCCTGTAATTCCGATAGGCGTTTTTCTAGTCTATAATAGATTGGTTCTCCTTCTGCAGGCGTAGTTAAGTGTCTAAAAATTTCCTTTGAGAAGGCTCAGGGAGGAGAATAGAACCGAGGACCTCTCTCAAGTTAGGAGACTGCGCTAACCACTATGCCACGAATCCTCCTTTTTCTAAGTATAGCTGTTGCGGAAGTAGAAATAATAGTAATAATAATGATTTGTATTTTTTTTGCTTGACTGCCATTCAACTGTCAAACTAAAGGTTGGGAAAATCACTGGTTTCAACTTCAAAGAGAAAAGTTAGGAGATGTTCAGATAGTTGAGCAGCCAAGAAAATATCCATTACTTTATTGGTCCTGATCTAATGCTTCAGCAAATAAAAAAATGATATACGGTAACCAAATCTTGATCAGTCAAAACCAATTTGTCAATATTGTTCCAAAATTTGTCAAAACTTGGTATTTTAACAAAATGTTTTTCAAATTGATCCTAGTGTGTGCGGCAATATACAAAACGGCTGTTATTTTTTTTATTTCATTTACACTCACAGGTCTTGTTTTGCACACGTTTGTCTCTGAATACCTTTTTTTGCACTTTTTGCCCCTCCCTACTGATAACGTCAGCTCATTTCTCCACATCGGCACAATTGTTCCATCTTTTGTTACTCGCTCATCAACCAATTACCATTTCATTTTGTCTGTTAACAAGCTTGATCAATTTCAATCAAATGTTATAAACGCTTTTCTTTTGAACCAATATCTCCTTAATGATTGAAAGTTAAAAATATATTCTATTTCTATATGTATTCTTCTTTTACATTGTTTATTATTGGACTCCGACAAAAAATGGTGTTCGTAAGTCAAGTAGAAATTCGAGAGGGTTACACTGACCTCCCAATGCTTCGGTTCAGCTCTTTTACACATCCGAACTGTCGAACTTCTGTAATTTCTATTCGACGTGAACACAACATATTTTTTTCGAAGTTTATCCTGATTCAAAAGGAAATTGCTTAAACTATCCACCAAGTTTATCATTGCCTCATTGGATTGCGATGAATAGACATTTTTCATGTTAGGCGATTAATAGACCTTAATGGTTCTTTGTTAAAGGATTAAAATGTAGTTGTAGGTCATCTTAAACAAGA
This sequence comes from Tigriopus californicus, assembly GCF_007210705.1. NCBI lineage: Eukaryota > Metazoa > Arthropoda > Copepoda > Harpacticoida > Harpacticidae > Tigriopus > Tigriopus californicus. The sequence goes on from NC_081444.1 coordinate 4,572,927, forward strand.
AGGTCATCCACCATTACATTTGACAAAATGCATATCCTCCTTAACATGAGAAATATGCGTAATTTTTTTTAGGTCACAAAGAGCTATCATTGGATTAGTTCTGTCGCTTTTGAATTTTCTATTGTTACAATTGATTTGTCTAAACCTTAGGAAATATTTTTGATCGATTAAATTACATTTCTTTCCAGGATCACTATTTTGAAAATCACTCAGTTGCCCTCTTAAAAATCGTTTAAACGTTGCTGAGCGGTCAAATCGTAACTAAAGAAAGCCGTTTTACTGTAATTGATTTAATTTTGAGCCAAGACAATTGAGATATTTTAGTGATTAATCACAATCGATTATTCAAGGACATCTCTAGTTTTAATGCACAAACTTTTGAAAAACTTTTACATATTCATCGTCTTTTAACGTAAAACCTTTGTTATTAATCATTTTGATTCGAGATGAGACATTGAAGCAAAATTCAATTTTAACGGTGTATGGCAAGGTACTGCTGAAAACGCAAAATTGCAAACATTTTTTTCTAATGAAATAATCAAAAAATACACCAAACAAACAAATGGAAGTTCATTGATAGAAATTGGATTCTTAAATGTTAATAATGAACGTTATAGTTCAGTCTTTTCGCATATATGTCCGTAACATCTTCAAATCCTACTACACCTCGAGGAAACAAGATTTTCTTCCATACAGGGATATATTTTAGACCATACCAATTCCAGGTGCATTCAAAAGGTTAGAAATTTACAGCGATGGTGAACTTGTGGACCTTCTGATTGATGAATCAGTTGAATTTAAAGCAATGAAAAGCTCTGAGGCCTGACCACGCTCTGTACCAATGTCCCAGAAGCTCATTCCACTTTATTTGTACCATCACTGGGCCTCCAGAGGGTGATGAACGGGAGCTATACAAATTGTATTGATTTGAAAATGTTTAAAAAAATACTTTTAAGGGCGAAATTTCGTAATACTATTAAATTAAAAAATGGCGATATATATTTCAGAAAATTTTAAAATATTTGATCGCGTGCCAATGAATTTTGTTGTTTTTGAAATGCTTTAAAAATACTTTCAAGTAACAGGCAAAAAAATCAAACCAGATAGTTTTTTTTAAGTTAAATTTTTAAGTTGAGCCAAAGTGATGCTAGGTTGTAACGCTATTTACATATGTATATTACATATCTTAAGCACTGTGAAATAAACGTTTAGAATATTGGTCTTTCGGTGTTAAAGTGTAAATTGTATCAAAAGTGGGCTTCATAAAATGATCCAATTTTTATACTTCTATATCAATGCAGAACACACAAGAATTTGCTTCACTGAATAGCAACCTTTTTGTTTTAACCAAAATTTAATTCCCAAAAATTGTGATTTCATCTTTTTCAATGTGCACCCCTAGAAGTACATTCCATTTAACTTAGCAAATTTGGTTGATTGTTTTTTTTAAGTGTACCCTTTTATAACTAAGTAACTGTCATGTAATTGTCGTTCGAGGTTTGAAACGGAATTAAGTGTAATTATCATGAGTTACATTTCGACCTAATCGAATTTCAATTGTGATCAAAGACATTTAGGAAGCAATTGACACAGCTCTGCCAACTTTAAAGCTTTTAGTGCTCTTAAATCCTCTTGCATTAAGAATTTTTCCCACAAAACGTCATTTTAAAATTGTTCACGTAGACTTTTCCCCGGCTAAACTTTTCAACCATTCCTCACTCAACCTAGAAAGTCCGGCTACGTTATGACGATGAGATCCCTGACTCACATCAATAAGGGTGAGGACATCACCCATTCCTACACTGAGCCCTTTGATCCCCTCCTTCAAAGGCAAGCACTGCTTCAGGTGACGATCCCATTTTCTTTATTACTCTATTCACTTTAAAATCTAAGGCTATGTCTATTTTTTTATAGGTTGGAAAGTTCTTCAGCTGCCAATGCCCGCGGTGTTCCGATCCCACTGAACTAGGAACATATGCGAGTGCCCTTAAATGCAGAAAATGTGGCAAAGGCAATGTGATAAGCAGCGATGTTCACGAAATCGAGGCCAAGTGGGTGTGTGAGAACCAGGATTGTCCACAGGAAATGGGCACAATCCAAATTCGAAACATTTACCAAGGTGAATTAAGTGAGAACTTGAGCAACCTGGATTTACCGGAGTATGTTGACCACTAACGCCACTTTCTTTCTCTATTTGTACCATGACACGTAGGATATTTTTGCAATGTGAAGGGCCAAAAACCCGTTGTGATTGATCATTAGACTTAGGAAAAGAAGGTAGAAACTTAAAACCCTTGGTTTTTACCTTGTGCAGCCAAATTTTGATCAAATTACATAAATTGTCGTTTTGGGGGAAAAATCCCTCTTTTGCACCTTTTTTGACACTTTTTTTCCTTTAAATGGTTCTTTTACATGCAAAAGCAGGAAACAAACTTGGACAATGGTTATAGATGCAACCAATATTTTTGAACAACCTCAAAAAATGGTCATTGCACACTAGATCTAAATCAATTTAAACTTCAACCTTCATTAACAAACGCTAGTATGACACCTTGCTTCCATGTTTAGTTCTATTTCCGACTCAAGCAAAACAAAGCGCACGAAATAAATTCCGCGGGAATTGAAAAAAACCAGCGCCAAGAAGGCAACGTATGATGAGCAGCAAAAATGTCACCTAGTTTAGCTCCCTAATAAGCTCTGACGTAGAAAGTGGTTTCAGAGCAACGTCTTCGTCTTACAAAAAATATCTCAATTATAATGATATGTTAGTGATATTTCTCTCGCTGAAACACTTAGTTCTTTTTTTTAATGCTGTCAAAAACAAATGAAATAAATAAATATATTTTCCTTTACCTTTTTGACAAGCTCACATCTAGTTTTTTACTTTTTTTCGCCAAATTTGCATTTTTTACCTTCTTATGGCTGATTTTGGTACCTTTCTCCTCACTTTTTTGGTAAAATGTTCTACCTTTAAGTTACCGTTTTTGCTTGTTTTTTCCTTCCTTCTTACCGAGGTCTATTGATAATGTTCATATATATCTTTCAAATTTAATCGAGAAACAAGGGTCAACATAGTTTGAAAGGAATTTATCTGCAACAAACACATAAAAGGCTCAATAAACAAGACACCCAACATCAAACAAAATCGTCTCTGAAATGTTAAAACCAGTTTAATACACAACATGGTATAATCCATATGTGTATCAAGAATCGCTTTTCACGTTACAGCCGCCAAAGGTCAAGCAGAGAGTTTGGATCCGTCAGAATCCAATCCCAGTGGAGCCACCATCCCAAAATTTGAGGCCTTTATTAAGAAGTACGCCAACATTCTTCACCCGAACCATGTCATTCTGACCGACCGAAAATACGTTTTGGCCAAAATGTACGGCCGTATGACCGGGTATGAGGCACATCAGCTGACTGACGAACAATTCAAGCGTAAACGGGATCTTTGTCGAGAGGTTCTTCAAGTCTTGGATCAAATCATGCCTGGACGGACACGAAAACGAGGTTTAGTTGAAGGTTCAATGGAACAAAAAATGCTGAGGATAATGAGTTTTGTTCGATCATGAATTAGGGATGATGATGTACGAGCTGCACTTGCCTTTGGTGATGCTGGCCAACAGAGCGTTGGAACGTGGTCCAAATCCAGGAACTGATCCAAAGGAGATAAAAAAGAACCTGAAGGTAATCATTAGAGCCTCGATTTTGAATTGGTGAGATTTGGGCCAAAAATTGCATAATTATCCATGACGAAGAGAGTAAAACTTGAAACAAAATAATTCAATCAGCATCTAGACGTTAAAATGCAATGTTATTGTTTACTCTGTGTTATCCGAACATTGGATTATCAATTTGTCATTTAAAAGTTCAGACACACACGCACTTCTGTTTTTAGGAAAGGCTTGTATTAAGGATGATTAATATGACATCTTGAAATATACAATCAGAGAGGCTGGCGAGAGATCCACTGATAGTCTAATTGCCTTAGCAATGCGCTGACCTTGCTAAATTGAGCCTTTTTGTATGATTTTGAAAAGTTGGGAAGAAATTTTAAACATCAGTTGAGGTAGATTCTAAAATTCTTGGAGTCACTCCCCCAAAACGGCACGTTTCTTCAAAACAATTGCTCCCAAAAATGATCTTTTGGGGGTAAAACATTGTGAAATTAGATTTTAGGTGTGGTCCATAAAAGTCATAGACTAGTTTTACTTGCCAAATGTAAAGCTTCATGTTGAGGTTTCTTATATTTCAGGATGGACTGTCGTATTTACGAAAAGGATTGGAGATCTTGTCAGATGAGCCTGCAGGAACTTTTGAGCAAAAAATTGTGGAAGGTTCCAAGGAGAGCTTGGTCCAATTGGAGCAGTGGGTTACCACAGTGTGTACCAATCTGAAATAGTTGCTTCTTATTTCCAAATATACTTGAACACTCATTTGATTTTTACATGTACTGACAAAGCAAAGGTTTGATTCTGAAAACAGACGATTGAAAAAAATGGATTGAAGAGCACCTTTTCCGTCTTCCATTTACTTTTCGTAGAAACGAGAACTCATTTTTGGTCATCAGCTTTGTTGAAAGAGAGGCAAACTTGAGAGCGAACACGAATGCATTCCAATTTCGTTTACGTATCTGTTGGTAAAAAAGGCCTTAAGTAGACGCTAGGAATATCTATTTACTCAATAGACATGGCCTTCCTATCCGTTTTCATGACCATGCATTGAACAATACTAGTTCTACTTACTTTGATATCACTTTCTAGTCAATAATTTTATTGCTTTTACCGTTTTGACATTCTACTTTTATATATTAACAATGCTTGTGTAGTGCTTATAAACCGAATTTGTAATTATTTTTACGCCATGACATGGCCAAGAGTGACAATAAAAAAAAACCATTGATAGGGACAACTTTCCACTTACGTTCTATCAAGCTTGCAGATTAGCCCGAGTTTCTTTCAAAATAAGGTGGTGAACGAGCAGGTTGACTACGTGAAAATAAGATTTGAAAACATTTAATATGAAGAGAGAAATGTCCATGGAATCTGAAAAACAATTCTTTTTTAATGATTCAAGTTCTAATTCAAATTCTAATTAGAAATTTACCACGTTAGATTTGGCGTGTGGAAACGTATCTTCTATTCGTTGGTGACTGAGCAATTGTTAGTGCATAGAGAGAAATGTACATAAGTAAATGCAATTTCCAGCACTATCCTTTGGCTTCCAATGCGTTGACGAGATCAAAGATCATACCCATAGAAACCGTTTTTCATGAGAGAAAAGCCTCTACCGCATGGATGAGCCCAATTCAATTCCAAAAAGTCTTCGACTGATGTCGCATTTAGCCACTTCAGTAACGTAAGCCATGCTTTGTCAAAACGTTGTGGAATAACCTGTTTCAATTTTCAAGTTCGATTGTCATTTGCATTTGTCTACAACCGCTTCAGAGAAGAAAGAAAAATATCGATGGAGAACCAGAATTGATCATTTTGACTCGTAGTGGAATTGATGAAAGACACCAAAAAGCAGGCCTCGAAAACTTTTATGGTTCACTTACCTTCTACTATGACTGAACTTATTTTGCAAATTTACGCAATTGTATACATTCCATCAACAAAAGTACTTTAAGGCTATCAATTCAAAAATGTTTTTTTGAGTGATTGCTTCAAAGGCATTGTTTGAAAACAACGCATTTTTCGTTGTATTGTCCTTTCTTTGTAACTCTGACGGAAGACAAAAAATTGCCCCACTTCTTTGAGTCCTCATTGTAAGATTCAATTTAATTCCAAAATTTTGCACAACTCACTAGTCGTGGTTGTTTTTTATTTGGTTGACATTTTTTTTTTCGATAATTTAACGAATGAAATCTTTGTGTCCGAGCATTTCGAGTCAATTTCTTGGCAATAACGGCAATGCATTTTCAAAATGAGCACCTTAGAGAGACAGACAAGCAAATATTCGTTACAAAGCGAGATTTTTTTAATCAATTATTTTGAAAGTTGGTTTGAATAATTATTAGTTTATTAGTTGAGGTAATTATAAGGAATAGATAAGCAAATATGGGTACCATTCGTTACAAAGTCAGCTCTTTTCATGCTATATGTACCTACTTGAGCTATCTACCGCCGAAAAAAAGTAGATGGACCTTTTTTCTCAAAGTGCAAAAGTAGGCTTACAGAGTCCCTTCAGTTTTTTCTTTCTTACAAAACTGTCTTTCACAGCTTTTATCAGAGCCTTTGCTTGTGTTTGTGTGGCTCTAGATCAAACATATATTGAATGTTGAAAAATAACATTTCCCTGGACATGTTCCTTCTAGCATTTACATCAATTACTATTTAAACTTTAATGGTATCACAATTAAACATATCTCTCAACGGAGCAAGTGCAAAGTACCACATGGATTTTGCAAATGCACATTAGAGATTCCAGCTACGAAATTAAATCACATTCTTAAAATTTCACCTGTAGTTCCAGCCAGAACAATGGCAAACATTGATTAGAACAGAGCTTTGCGAATTTTTATCTTATTGTCTATTGGCAATCTATTTCTATTTATCGTTTCATGTCTAGTCTTGTCATTTCCAAACACAATTCCATCATAAGAGGCTTGTCTCATTGCAATTTGCCAGACAATCTGTGTTATTGAGAACGTTGCATTTGGAAGGGCACCGACAAGAGATTGACTTCACTTCATTACCTATCCATTGCAACTTTGTTCCTCTTTGAAACGCGCTTGAATGTTGTTTGCACCATGTTTATTGGACAAGTGCAAGGCTAATTTTGGCCAATGTGTGGCCCACTTGTCTTCTTTGGGTCGTCAAGAATTTGATCCAAGATTCCAAGTCATGCTTGACAAGGTTCTTGGTAGTGATTGGCATCGGGTCTCCTTCGCCTTTAGCTGCTCAGCTTTTCGGTCCCTGAGTCCTTCCTTCGTTCCTTCCTTCCCGTTGAGAATGGTGTGCTAATGTGAGTTCAAGTTCAAGTTGGCCAACTACCGCCCTGACATTGGCTCACGCCAAGGATTCGAGTGCAAAGCATGGCGCATGTCTGTAGGTACATATACCTACCGATTTCAAACACTGTGCGTGGTACTTAGAGGGCATACGAGAGGCGCACGTCATTGCTGCACGAACGAACTGAACGAGAAACGAAGGAACGAGGGAACGAAGGAACCTCTCCTTGCTCGTTCCTTGCGCAATCTTTTCCACAGGCATCGTCGACATCTCGGCTACTGTACTCCTGCCACATACACTCCCTTAGAACAACATTGTTTTGACACGACCAGAGTTGAGCACAGCACCAGTGTAGTACCAGTTGCTAGGCATCTTTGATCTATCTCGCTAGAGGGCGCTAGGTTGTGTTGTTGGAAACTTGAAAATAATTGAATGCATGGAATCTGGTGTTTCTAAATAAGTAGATGAATTATAATTGAATATTGATAAGATATATGTTGCTCAATATTTTGAAAAAGCTAGAAAACTAAAAACTAGAAAAAATGCGTTTGTGTTTCTGATCTTTTTTAAAACTTTCTATTACCCTATTAGTTGTTCAAGGTGAGGGAATAGCTAAATGAACCTAGAGAGCGATACAAAATATTCAACAAAGTGACCACAAACACATAACTGAAAGAAAGTCCATTAAATAGAAAAACAAGTGTCTTAGCCTAGTACATTTATAACTATATCACTCATTAAATCCATATCATTTTACTCCTCCTTAGAGTCATTAATGACCAAAATTAGTTTTTCTCTTTAGTCCCCAAATTTACTCTTTGTCCACATCAATGAGTTTGCAATTTGATTAATCATAACTGCAGCATACCTATACCGGTACAGCAAATGACCAACTCGAACAACCAGAACACCAACTTGGGTGTGAGCATGTATGTGAGCAGCAATGGTGCTCGTTCACAACTTGGATGTCCCTCAGTCCAGGAGAAAAATTCAAATCAGACAGAGCTCTGTCGACTCCCTCGCTCCATTCGACATATCAGGTTATCGAGCACTCACCCGTTCCAACCTTCAAGTGCCCTTCGATAATTGTATTTCGTGAATCTCGTGTATCTCGTGTGTTAAAACCAACCTCTCCATCAGCCCTCAGAATGAAGCCGTTCCTAGGTCTAATCTTGTGCAGTGCCATCCTATCCTTCACTCTGGCCGAGGATTGTACCGAGGCCGAAAAACTCGAGGAAGACAATAACCATCGCCAATGCATGAGGGAGGTCCAAGCCCGTGTTCACGCAGGAACCGGGTTCCACGAGGTCTGCGACCGGTTGGACGAGCAAATCGAGCGATGTGGAAGGCACAAGGCCAAATGTCTCGAGCAAGACGAGCTCAGGTAAGAAACGCAGCCAAAAAAAAAATCATGGTCAAGGTCAAAGAGGCCGATTGAAACGAGTCGACCACAGTGTGGTCTGATACAAAAACGAGCGATTTCTCCGAAAAACCTGGCATTGAGAGGGAATATCAGTCGGGACTTGACCACATTCACGTCGATTCGCCTCCCATGGACCTTGAAAGAAGATCAAATGGCCGAGAATCCTCTTTCGAATTTGATCACTGCTGGTATTTGTCTTAAACATGACGCAAGAAGCGCAAATCACTTCTTTGCCTTTCATTTCAACTGAAGCTACTTGATTAGCACTGGTTTTGACAGCCTCTAGAGTTCGATCAAAAACGTCATGGCTGCTTCAAAATTGGTTGGGATTCATTCTTATTCAACCAATCGAGCCATCTCACGCTCTCACGCTGTTTGGCCAACAAAAAGTAAGCACAAACATGAATTTAGAATGAAGACGAGATCGCTTCCAAGAAGATGGACCTTTGGTAGAAGCATTCATGAACCGCTCATAAAACCCACATTCAGCCTCCGAAAAAAAACATCAAGAACTTGTTTCAGGTGTGAGGGAAAAATTATACCCGATGACGAATCTCTAGACTTGGTCCAATCTACTCGTGACTTGGACTACTGGTTTGGGACTGGTTATTACCGGTGTGTGACACTATTAATTGTGCCTCAAAAGGTCGAGTATCTCTTGGCTGAAACCTGAGACACATCCGCTCTTTATTTAGAAACATGCCTTTCTGTACCATTGTAAAAAGAGGCAATAGAGGCGCATGATGAACACGGTAAGTGTCCCTTTCAAGTGGGTATCAACTGCAGATTGATTAAGTGGATCAAGCTTCAATGTTCCATTGTCGAAGGATCAAGTGAATGTGTCTACTACGGCACATCGTACTTAGCCGGAGGAATAAAAATGAAATCCTGGCCCGTCTTTGAAGTCGGCATGTTTCTAGTTGCCCATGAAATATGATGGGATGCTCTGAAAAGCCATGACTGTCCATTGAGGTTGTCGTTGTCATCATCATCATCTGTCACAACGAAACAATTTTGGGTCATGCTCAGTCCAAAGCAGGAATTCAGTACTTCCTTGAGGAACAAGTCGAGTTTGAAGGAACAAAGAGGGCTATTTTTGAAGGTACGAAAAAGATGTCTTCCTTGTCAGTGCTCTCGTCAAGAGTGAGAATCAAAATGAGTTGGCCCTTGACAGATACGTTCCGTCATTCAGTAAGCAGAAATGGGCGTTGGACTGATAGACTTGTTGTATTGCTTGATTTTACTTTATTGGGAGATCCATTCGTTTTATTTGAAATCAATTTATGAAGCAAGTTTGGATGAAATTTGGACTCTGAAAAATTGAGCTTTTGCTTGTGTTACCCCAAAATTAATGATTCCTCATTTCAGCTACTTAAATTTAAAGAACAAATTACTATTTGTCTACCTTGCAAGAACATGGCTTAGATGATGTTGTGTTATCGAATTCCAGCTCAGAGACAAACGTATTTGCTTTAACACTTATCAAAAGTGATAATTGAAAAAAAAAATGATGAAAAAATCAAGCACACCTAGTTATTTGGATCCATATAAGTATAAAGTCTAATTAGATGCCAGTAAGTTAATGGGACAATGAAAAATGATGAAATCTTAAGTTTTTGGGAGGTTGCAAAAGGCTGTTTAGTTTCAGGTCATTTACCCTTTTAGTTAATGGCTTTCAGTTTTTGTTTTGTTACAATAATATTTTCGAAACCTTGTGAAACCTTTTTGGGGCCTGTTTTGGCTCATTATAACCTGCACAGTTTTGACAATTGAGCCAGTGACCTCCCAAAAAATGTCAATGACTCATTGGAAAAGAGGTGGTAAAAGGACCCAAAATGGGATTGAATGATGCCATTTCATGGGATTAGGCACCAAAATTTGCCCGTTAGATCAGTACCTCAATGACCAGGCAAATTATAGTGATCTTAAAATGCAACGAAATTGAAACACTGCTTTCCTTCTCTTGCATGATCTTAAAATAGCTCAAAATGTCGCATGCCATTGCTCAAAACTTAAAATTTTATTTTGGATCTTCTAAAATTTCACAGGGCTATTTTATCAAACAATGAAGGAATTCAAAAATCATTGGGTTCTGAAATATTTCAAATATTTCAAGTTCTGTTTGGCTATTTCCGTCAAAAGTTGAACAGTGATCAATTTAAAAAGTTGTCAACGGAAACAAGTCCTATTGGTATATGTATGATAATTTTGAAAAGGCCTTAATTCATTCAAGAATATATGAAGATACATGTGACAAAAATGATTTCTTGCAATCACGTTTCCTATTTTGTCCTGACTTTTATCATTCCGACAAATGTGCCATGTCTGTTTAATGACTAGCGCTAAGATGATTAACTTTCGTGGCATTTTAATAAGAGCAGCCGATCAAAGAAGTTACTCTTTGGTTCACGACGCCCACCTATGGTATGACGGCAGTGTGACACAAGCATTCTCCGTAGAATACATGAAGTGTGATAGCCTGATTTTGGTTGGTTTAGAATACAGTTTTGGTCGGAATACTTTACTACATGTAGATGTTGTTCCAAACAGAATATTCTAGATTCATGTCGTGAGGAAAGAGTCGAGTTTTTTTCGCCTCAGATTGATTCCATCATTGTGACAATGTTATTGATTGAACTTTTAAAAAGTAAGATGGAGGGATTGGTCTACGAGATATCCTGTCGGATAGAATTTTATTCCTCTGGAAGTTTAAATGCCACAACAAACAGCTTCCTGTCCATTTTTCTCGACTTGGAATTAGCCTCTATTTGCAAATAGCGCCATCCAGCCAATAAGGTTGGATTGCGAAAAACCAACTAAAACGGGGGAAATCACGTGCCAAGGATTAGAACTGGCTTTGTTTGCAAGTAAATGACTGGCAGGCTTGAATATTGTCACACATCTCCTTGAAAGTAGTGGTGGTGGTGGTGGTGGTAGTGGTTGTGAGGATGGTAATTGCATTGTGGTTGCAAATGAGATAGTGGGAAAATAGAGATCCCTCAACCGATTCTCTAACGATGTAGTTACCCAGTAGTTCATCAAGAAAAGGGGAATACGAAATCGCCTTAAAACATGGCTACCGATGAAGCCTTGGAAGACGAAATTAAACACCACTGGGAAGGTATTAAAGCCTACCTTTGACTTAACGTGAATTTTGGGCCTTCCATCAATATCGCAATAGTTATTGACAACTACTAAGGACGAATAATTTCAAAACTATTTTGTAATTCAAAGTTCTATCAGTGTTCGACCTTGAATTTTTGCAAGTGAATAATGTTTTATGATCTCTTTGGTTTACTTTCAGATTATTTAAAGATATGCAGTTGGAGTCTCTGATCAAGCTCACGGATGGCCAGCAAATTGGTGAGATCTATAAAAAGTGCGAAATAATCAAGGAATATGTGGAAAGTGGAAGAAAACCGTGGAAGTCCACTGAGATGTGCAATCTGCAACAGGTTGGCGAAGCCATGGAAAAGTAGGTTCAACCCTCGTTTATCTCATGATAAATGCGGACATGAATCCTTTAAAGCTTCATTCATCAAGTGCTCTTAAGACTATCAATCAAATACTGAAATTGCCACCGACAGATGGAGCAATAGTCTAATAATATCAGGGTGTCAGAACTTGAACTTTGAACTCGCTCCTCAAATGGCGGTATCGTGGGAAAATGTTGACACCCTGAAGTGACATAGTAGTTGGTTTTAAATAAGAACGTGGTTGAAATTTGCCATTTTCCATTACCAAAGGTTTCTTTAATCCTTATACCTTAATGCGAAAAATTGTTCATGAACATTGTTTTCGGCAATGATTTATCGGAATTTTCGAACGTAACAAATTGTTCCAGATTGATACGAATGAAGATCCTGCTTCTATTGTTGCCAAGAAATGGCTTTGAAGCCAGAATAAATGCAATCAATTTGTCACCAACCAAGAGATTTCGAGGAATCAGAAGGGCAACTTGTCCGGATTTCATTGGAGAATTTTCAAGCTTTTAAAACATTTTGAAAAGTGACGTGGCATCACGAAAGCGCTTATTATGAAATATAAAATGTTATTTCAGTTTGTTGGGTTCTTGAAAATGCTGATTAATGGTGTGATTCTCATAAGCTTGCTTCTAGATTTGATGAGAAATAGTACAGTTTATTTGGACGCGGCAGTTAACTGATTTTATCAAAATTTCGGCCAAAAATGTTGAATGAAGTTAGCATGAATGAGTCAAATGTTCAAAGTATCAAAATATTTTTGTTGAAATGCTTTGTCAAGCGCTAGCTACAAAAGAAATAAGATAGCAAGTAATTTCATTCGTTCTGCTCCATTTTATGGCAAACTTGCTCCATTAATTGATTTCAGGAATGATATAACGAAAAAGCATACGATGCACCTTTTGCATGTCTTCGTTTTAGTGTTCGAATTTTGCGTTGCCATAAAAGAAATTTAACTAATCAGTTACTTAAAAGCAATCCACGTCATCTGCAGAAACCTCCCACTTAAAAAATAGACGGGTTCTACAATATAAGTAAATTGCAATGGGGTATTTTAGTGCATCAAAATCAACAAACCGGCGACCAGACATGAATTTCGAATATCAAACTGATCAAAATTCGATATGAAGGCTACAAATCTTCAAGTTTAAAATCTTGGGGTCGAAATTATCATTCAGTGTGACATCATGGTTTGGATTATCATGTGAAGTAACCTCTGCCTCTTTTTTGAGAAAAGTTAACCTATCGGAGATTCTTCTCATAGTTTTCAGGTTGCCATCGAATCTAGCCAAAGGATGGTATAACATATTTATTTTGTATTTGTCTTGGTTCCTAACCCAATAAATCTCGGCAATTCCGTACATAAAGATTAAAGCCAATATTCCCTACGTTTTTCGGCACGGAAGACAAAAAAGAAAATTACATCCCATCCAACTATTTTGCACAGATTCATTGTGGGTGGCAGAGCCACCAGTGAACTTTCATAGAGTAGGTATTTGAGCCTCCCATTGTTCTTTGAACTTTTGGTCTCTGTGGGTCAAATGTTATGTTTAGACATCCAAGGTGTGCAGTTTCAGGTCTGTGATTTAGTTGCTGTTATGATTAATTACATTTGAAACCAAAGCATATATTTGGCGGCATTACAACATCCTTCATTGACCTTTTGATTTCTATTTTAAGAAACTTGCTCTAAGAACTAAATGATCTTTAAATTGCCTGGACATCAACAAGCAATGTCATTGAAATGTAACTAGTCGTAATTGGATTACAAATCGAAAGTAATTGTAATTTGTAATAAACTGCATTAAAAAGTGATTCATTGTGCTCAAAATGAATTGGAAGCCCCTGCAATTGAAATCATTTGCATCTTAAAAGAAATTGCTATGGACCTCATGGTATAGTTCTAAAAACCAACGGGATCTCCCATATCCTTTAGATATTGATTGGGCAAGATATCCGACGATTCCATCTCATTTCTCATTCAATTTCATTTCAGACGTCAGCAATGCATCGTGGAGGCCCGAAACGAGTTGGCCACCAGCAAAACCGAAGCCCGAGCCCGCCCCCTTCACATAAATCTCATTTGCAATTTTGTGCAAAAGGTAGTGCAGAAAGTTCCCCGGAAGATGAACAATAGATAATTGTTGTTTCGCCTTCTTTTCAGTCATTATACGAATGTGCATCGGAAATGAGGCACTGTTTCTCGGAGGATGACTTCAAGAAGATGCTGGACAAGAGTCCTGAGGCCCTCAATAAGCTACTGGACGTGATGGGCTCTGATTTCGATTTGACCACGTGTGGCAGCATGTTGAATGCTCAACCCATTACAGCAGGATCGTCCCATTTGAATGTTGGCTTAAGCTTTACTCTGGTTACTACTCTTATCTTGTCTCGATTGCTGTGATCTTCCATGCCAAACTATATCTGCATCGTCCCTGTAAATCCCTTAGAAAAAAATTACTCGTGGGAACTCCCGCCGTTCTAACCAATTATGAATCACTCTCACTTTCAGATTTCCCACATTGCCCCCACGAAGTGTGTAATCAGGTTGAAACTTTGAAAGTCCCGTCCTGTAGTTGTACGAGTTGTACCTTGGCCCATTTTTTCGATAATAGTATTAACACCCGTGGGTACTTGAATTATGCTTAGAAACTAGTCGAAAAAATTGTAGCTACCCCTGTCATACAAACGAGAATAAAGTCCAAATTCATATTTCCGTGTTCCTAAATTGGTCTCTTTTTTTTCACGCAACCTAACGAGTATTGCGCTACCTTAGAGAGTTGGCAGGAGGCATAAAGCTCTTCATAAGAAATACAACGGCATGAATTATCTTTCAAGCAGAAATCTCAAAGGTTGGCAAGAATTATCTTTCAAGCAGAAATCTCAAAGGTTGGCAATATCAAAATTTATTGAGCGAGGAAGCTGATGTAATGTCACTCGATGTATCTAAACGTTTTCAACACGAAAGGATGACCAAAGACACTAATACTGTAAAGAGGTGTATCTTTGCATTTGGCAAAGTTATCAGTTATATGAAATATTATGGCCAGAAATCGATATAGGGAACAACTCCTTGAGATATAAAGGCAATAATGACGATTGATTTACGGAACGTTGATTTTTGGGACGTTACGATTGTCATGTAGCACTCTATTGTGTAGTGACTAAGGAGAGAGGGATCCAATGACGACAATGGCAGGGTTGCCAAATAAGAGGATCATAGCCATTTTTATAGGTTTCCTGATTTCATGAAACTAGGTTGCTCCTTCCACACAAAATTAAGTCAAAATTAGACCATAAAATGAATCCTTGCATCTTAATCCGTACCAAATAAACTGGCCGTCACTCGTTTGGTCTATCAATGTAGTAGGACTGAGGCATCACTGGCAGGCCGTTTTTAGTTTGGCGTTACCTTCAAGGTTAAAGAGACAACTTAGACTGAGAGGCGTAGGGATAAGCAACTTCGGAACGAGTTTATTTCGGGTTTTCGAATTTTGAGTCACCCGCCAGGCTGAGGGTGGATCATGGTATTATTGGCTTACATATTCAACCTTTATGTCAACAATGGCGTTGCTAAAAAGAAACTTGTTCAAATTTGAGCCCAGGCATTTATTTTGTTGGGATGCTTACATGAATGCAATAATTTTTGGCTACCTTCCACATTGTTCGTTGCCCAATTGATTTTCGTGGCTAATGTTGATAAACATTATTCTCCACCGATTAGTTGGCGGTGCTCGGTTTTAAATTTGTGGCAAAATGTTTCAGGGTTTAGATAGAGACTTTCAGCGTTATTAAAATCGTGTTAGGTTAGGTTAAGTTCAAAAAAATAGCACCACCCACTAATCAGTGGAGAATAACGTTTATCGGGTATTGCTTCGCTTATTCCAATCTTTTTAATGCATACTAGTGTGGATCAAACCTACCCCTAGTTAAAAGGTAAAAAGGTCATTCCCGCCCGCCCTAGAACCGTCCTAGGCCCGCCCTGTCCCGCGCTTAACTCTCGTAGACCACGAACCGGAAACCGGTCTACCGCTTCCCGGCCTAAAACTTCCTCTAATTGAAGGTAATCAGGCCAAAGCCATTGATTGGCCACCGTGACTTGACACACACTCACCCCCAAGAAGACAGACCCCCCCATCCAACCCGAGGACCCCGAGGACCCCGAGGACCCCGAGGACCCCCCCGTCGTCGCCGCCCATCGCCCGCCCACCCGCTGTGGCTGGGATCCTCCACGCCCATCCAGCGCAACATGATGTCGGAGGTGGATCCCGAGACGTTATTGGAATGGCTGCAAATGGGCAGCGGAGACGAGCGGGACATGCAGTTGATCGCCTTGGAACAGCTCTGCATGCTCTTGCTCATGTCCGACAACGTGGATCGATGCTTCGAGAGCTGCCCGCCACGCACTTTTCTGCCCGCCCTGTGCCGCATTTTCCTGGACCAACAAGCGCCCGATCAGGTGAGCAGCCCATGGGCCCGCCCCGCCTACCTGGAACCGCTGTCCTTACTCGACACTTTTCACCTCATTGGAGCCCGTTAACGTAGTCAGGGGTCCAGGACATTGAAGTCGATGAGGTTCGAGGTAGACCGGAGGCTTGAACCATATCTGATCTCCGCGGCCTTTGGTCCGCCTATTGGTAGGTAGAGTGGTGGGTGACGTTATTCATCCAGATGGAAAGCCGCCCAGTTTCGATTGGCTTGGCCCCCTTCGAGGAGGTTAGTCCGATGGAAACGAGCTTCATGGATTGGCTAGCTCAGCTGAGACGTAACGCTTATAAAGTTACTTCTAATCTGAATGAACCTCCCCATTATCTGAGTCTGCCACAGCCGAACTAGAGACGCCCTCGATCACCCTCAGGGTGTTCGACCGATCCGTTCAAACCCCGTTGTCACGTTGAGTCCAATAGGCCAGACATCTGTAGCCATAGGCATGATGGGTGGGTGGTGGGCAGACTCTGGGTGGTCCAGCCCACCTAAGGATGGATGGAACGAAATTGGAGCTCGTATCCCGAGGACGATAATCCTCAAGTTTTGAAATGAGGAGTCGTAGCATCAATTCAAAGTCATGAACGGATGGGTTCGAAATCTGAAGGCTAAAAAAGTTGGGTCTGTACAGTGTTCAGCGAAGGTACGAAAGGGATTTGATACTGTACGTTTTCAAAAGCATTCATGAGCTTTGTCCCAACCCAGGATTTAGGGTCAATTCTAGTGACCATAGAGGCTTAATGTGCGTTTTGAGAGCACATTCAAGCCCTTGAGAATCCAGGCTAGTTAAAACAATGAAGTCCACTTCTCTTCTCTCTCGGACTCCTTCATTGTTTAATTTGCTTCCCTCTGATATTCGTAGGGAATACATAGGCCATTTTGATCCGGTTTCATCTTTCAAGGCAGACTTGGACCAATTTTTAGATAGCATTCCTGATCAACCATATTTTCAAGGACTAGCTCGGTCTGCCAACTCAAATTCGTTGGCAGACCAAAGATCATATAATATAAAAATTGAAAGGTAATAAATAGACGAATTATAAGTTTTCATTTTCATACTACTGGGGATTACATTCCCTGTAGCGGATAGAAAAGCCCGTGAAAAACCAAACAAAAAAAAAAGTCCGTTGAGTTGTCTTCATTTATTTACCTCGGATGGCAGCTCTGACAATGGAAATACCAATTCAAACAATGAAATTCCAACCAAAAATGTAATAACTTGAGCTCCAGCGTTTTAAAAACTGGCCAATAATGTCGGGCGGTAATGTCAGTGACACAAGAATAACTACCTCGCCCGAATTCCCTCAGACACATTTTGGGCCCACATAGTTCATTGATCAAAAGGCTGATTTTGAATTCAAGCGTTCCGGCCATGGTTCCGGCGATACGAAATGCGGGCTAGCAGTCTGTGTCTCCATGAGGATCAACTTCATTTCTATTCCAGGTCTTGGAAGTGACGGCCCGCGCCATCACCTATTACTTGGACGTGTCGGCCGAATGCACCCGTCGCATCGTGGCTGTCGATGGCGCCGTCAAGGCCATGTGTAACCGCTTGGTCATCGCCGATATCGTGGGCTCGCGCGCCTCCAAAGACTTGGCCGAGCAATGCATCAAAGTCCTGGAATTGGTGTGCACCCGCGAAGCCGGCTCCGTGTTCGAGAGCGGCGGTCTGGCCGGCGTGCTCACGTTCATTCGCGACAACGGCGCCTTAATCCACAAGGACACCTTGCACTCGGCCATGTCGGTGGTGTGCCGTCTGTGCACCAAAATGGAACCCACCGATGAGAGTCTACCCAATAGCGTGGAATGTCTGTCCACCTTACTTCGTCATGAGGATTTCCATGTGGCCGAAGGGGCCTTGAAGTGTTTTGCCTCCTTGGCGGACCGGTTCATTCGCAAGAACATTGACCCGGTGCCGTTGAATGAACATGGTCTAACGGATGAGCTCTTGAATCGATTGCGGAACGCCCACATCACCTCCAATGGGGCGGGACCAACCGCGCCGCTGACTCCCGCTATGGCTGGATTAAACGTGAGTGGCGCTGGATCGGGTTCGAATTTGGTGGATGCCGCTCATGCGGGTGGACCAGCGGCCAGTTCGTCGTCCATATCCACGACCATCAGCTTGTTGTCCATCTTGAGTCGAGGCTCCGAGGCCATCACGCATTCGTTACTCCGGAGTGCCTTGCCGGATGCCATTGAGCACGCTCTTCAAGGAGATGAGCGATGCGTTTTGGACACCATGCGCCTCACGGATTTGCTGTTGGTGTTGTTGTTCGAAGGCCGACCCGCATTGTCCAAGTCGGTGCCCAGTGTGTCCGGTGGGAGTGGCTCAACTTCGAGCTCGCGGATTTCCAGCGGCTTAAGGCCCATGGATTCTACGGGCGAGCGGACCCATCGACACTTGATCGATTGTATTCGCTCCAAAGACACGGATGCCCTCATTGAAGCCGTGGATAGTGGGAACGTGGAGGTCAATTTCATGGATGACGTCGGCCAGACTCTGTTGAATTGGGCCTCGGCCTTTGGCACCCAAGAAATGGTTGAATATCTCTGCCAGAAGAATGCGGATGTCAACAAAGGTCAACGGTCGTCGTCTCTACATTATGCGGCCTGTTTCGGTCGACCCCAAATTGCCCGCGTTCTACTGAGACATGGGGCCAATCCGGATTTGAGAGACGAAGACGGCAAGACTCCCTTGGACAAGGCCCGTGAGCGCAACGATGAAGGCCATCGAGAAGTGGCGGCCATTCTGCAAAGTCCGGCCGATTGGCTGTCCTTGGCTGGATGCCCCGAGACCACCGAAGAGTCGAACCAGGCCAACCGCACGAAAGAAGACGAGGACCGTGACGAGACGGCCTCTGAGGAAGAAGATCCAGGTCCCAAGGGTGACCCGGAAATGATCCCAGTGTATGTGAAGGCCTTGATCCCCATGTTTTGTCAATCTTCTCAATCCACCATGATCCAGACCGTCAAGCGGGCTAGTTTGAGCCTCATTAAGAAGATTATCCACTACTTGAACCAAGAACTTATTCAAGATGCCCACAACAGCAACCCAAGGTTCGTCGGCGACATCGTGGAGGTCCTGACTTCGGTCCTGGATAACGAGGAAGATGAGGAAGGACATTTGACGTGTCTGCTCATTATCCAAGATCTCATGAGCAAAGAAGACCAAGAGGGCGTGTTCCTGGAGCAATTCGCCAAATTGGGCTTGTTTCAGAAAGTCCATGATCTGGCTGTCGACGACATGGACGACGATATTTCATCCGCATCCTCATCCGCCAGCGGAGATATCATGATTGCCTCTTCGCCCACCGAGTCCACGCCCACACCCGCCATCGCCACGCCCAAAGAGGACGCGAAAGAAATCATTATGGGAAAAGGATACACATGGCGCGATTGGTCTTTAGCCCGAGGACGAGATTGTCTGTACATCTGGTCGGACGCAGCCGCATTAGAACTCTCCAATGGAAGCAACGGCTGGTTCCGATTCATTTTGGACGGAAAACTGGCTACCATGTATTCGAGTGGTTCGCCGGAAGGAAATTCGGATTCCTCCGACAACCGCGGCGAATTCCTGGACAAACTTCAGCGAGCTCGTGCCGCCGTCAAATCCAATGTGAGTTAGCCCATTTTCACCAAGGCCTCCGAGGACATCATCATGGTGGGAAATTGGAATCTCAGCTCCACCGAGGATGGCGAGTTGACCATCGTCAATTCTGACGGCTCCCAGCAAGCCACCAGCCTTAAAGAAGATCTCCCCGGATTCCTGTTTCAGTCGAATCGCGGGACAAAGCACTCCTTCACGGCTGAGACATCCTTGGGGCCTGAATTCACCACGGGCTGGGCTGGGAAGAAGTCCAGTCGACGAATGCGAGGCAAAATGGAAGCCGTCAAGCAACGGATTCGAAGCACTGCCCGAGACATCTACGATAACCACTTCCGGGAGGCTCAAGCCAAGCCCCGCGGTATTGTGGCCACTCTGGGAGTGATCGTGACCAAGATCGAGGGTGCCCTTCATCGCCAAATGGTGAACAACACCAGCAATGAATGGAGAGAGAGCTTAAAAGAGGCCCTGATCGAGCTGAGTGCCATCTTGGAGGATCATAGTAAGGTCTCGGCCTTTGAACTGCATAGCTCCGGCCTGATCCAGGTGCTCTTGAAGCTCTTTGCCACTGTGGGCACGAATGAGAACCGTAAATTGGCCAAGAAGTCGGCCAAGCTGCAGCGTCAACGAGTCGAGGTCTTTCAAGATCTCTTCCGAGATCGAGTGGTGGATGGCGACAAGGTCATCTCCCCGGCCACCGAGCTCATTCGGAAGCTCATCGCTGTCCTCGAGTCCATTGAGAAGCTTCCGGTGTTGTTGTACGACCAAACCACCTCTGGTTATGGGCTTCAAATCCTCACTCGTAGGTTACGCTTCAAATTGGAACGCGCCCCGGGTGAGAACAATCTCATCGATCGGACTGGCTGCACATTGAAGATGGAACCTTTGGCCAGTGTCAAACAACTGGATAGGTTTCTGCTGAAGATGGTGGCCAAGCAATGGTACGATCACGATCGGTCCACCTTCAACTTCATCAAACAGATCGAGGAGAAGCGCCCGGTGAGTTTCAAGCATCATCACGACTTTGACGAGAACGGTCTGTTCTATTGGATTGGATCGAATGCCAAAGCATCCTCGGAATGGGTGAACCCCGCCCAATATGGATTGGTGGTGGTAACCTCGAGTGAGGGTCGAAATCTCCCTTACGGTCGATTGGAGGATATCCTAAGTCGGGACGTGGCGGCCCTGAATTGCCATACCAATGACGATCGACGAGCTTGGTTTGCCATTGATTTGGGAATGTGGGTGATCCCGTCTGCTTACACGTTGAGACACGCCCGAGGATACGGACGCTCTGCCATTCGATCTTGGCAGTTCCAAGCCTCCAAAGACGGCATGAACTGGACCACTCTGGTGGATCACACCGATGACACGAGCTTAAATGAACCAGGATCGACCTCCACTTGGAGAGTGGCCGTCGACATGAACGAACGACAAGGCTGGCGTCACATTCGGATTCAGCAGAACGGGAAAAACGCCTCAGGTCAGACGCATTATTTGTCCATATCGGGTCTTGAGATTTATGGCACCATCCATGGAGTGTGCGATGAGCTAGGCAAGGCTGCCAAAGAGGCCGAAGCCAACCTCAGACGCCAGAGAAGACTCATGCGAACTCACATCCTCAAGCACATGGTGATCGGGGCGCGAGTGTGCCGAGGTCTGGATTGGAAATGGCGGGACCAAGATGGAGCTCCTCCCCGAGAAGGCACAGTCACTGGGGAGCTCCACAATGGCTGGATCGACGTCACCTGGGACCATGGAGGAGCCAACTCCTATCGCATGGGCGCCGAGGGCAAGTTCGATCTGAAATTGACCTCCGGCCTCGACCTCAATCCCACATCGATTGGTAGCGGAGCGGCTACCGCCCAATCATCTTTGGGAGTGTCATTGGGCGCCACCCAAAAGTCCCAGTACACCTCGCCAGCCCCCAAAGCCGAACCAACAAGTGCCCTGGGAGCGGGCGTCAAGTCCACGTCCAGAGTCCAAGGCTTGAAGGCTAGTTCCACGCCAAGTTTGAGTGAAGGACAAGAGGTAAATCCTCAAAAGCCTCTGGCTGAGTCCTTTGAACAAACTGTCTCTGCAGATAATCTGAGTGCCCAACAGGTATTTATTGAGCCTTTAAACCGAAAGTCATGTACTCTCACTAATTTTACTAAGACACCAATTCATTTACTTTTCCAGTCCGCGGAACAAGCCAATCAAGTCGTTTTAACTGAAAAGCAAGAGACCTCGGCTAAACAAGCTGCTGAGACTGTGGCTCAATCGGTTTTATCGGAAGCCATCTTGAACATCTCGGGTGCTTCTTCCTCGTCTTCGTCGGCACCTCCCATTAGTCAGACGCCGAATGCACCGCCCCCAAGATATGTCAAGAGTAGCTCAGCCTCTTCTTTCCAATCTTTGTCCACTAGGGATAACGACAATGAGCTTCTTCCGCCTCTGTTTGAAGTCGTGGACAACATTGTTCAAGAGGACGCTGAAAACGATACGGAGATGGTGTCAGTTGAATCAGGGAATATCTCCGCCACAGGTTAGTCTACCATTCTTCCACCACTGAGTAATGAAAATATTTGACGGTGATAAATTCAAATGGATACGTCAAAATTCAAAGCTTGAATTTTTTGGGACAGATTTTGGCGTCAGGCACCAACGCTATGAAATGCTTTGAAAGTGATTTTTAGATGTTCAGTCACTAAATAGTCCAAATCATTTGATTGCATTGGATCGTAGACTTGACCAATCACTCCTCGATGCCAAATCTTGTTCCAGAGAGCTCAAGAATCTAAGAATAGCATGTCCAGTTGAACTTATCGCCATGGTTATTTGGTAGTTAGGAGTGCCTTGAGAGCAGGCCAATTGTTACCTTCCCTCCCTGATTTTTTTATCACAGCGAGGGCCAAGATGAACAATCACCCTCTTGGACCGTTCAGGTCGAATATTTCGAGCTTTGAGGCCCGTCTCGACCAGGCCCTGAGTCAAGCTTGCGGGATCGATGTTGACAATCTCGCTCTGAGCTTGTCCCAGCAATTGGCTGCATCGAGCCGCACGTCCATCGGGTTGGGCCGTGAGCTTCCTCTGGTCCCAAGAAGTGAGTTCTTAATTGTAGCTTGCCAGTGAGAGGAATGGTAGTATTAGACTACCTTATACTACACCACGCACACTGTCCCTACCAGAGATAATGAGAATGTATCTATGTCCATGGTGTTCTAAGATGATTCAATTGAGCGAAGGAACAAAGATGTTTAGTGCTATCTTTAGTATCGCCTCTCACTCTTAGTCGTTGTGGCTTTATGGCTTCAGCTTAGACATAGAACATGTTCCTTTATCAATTTTCAATTTGTGATCAAAGACTGTTTCTAATTCAACAGACTCGTCGGAAACGAAGGCCCCGGGTTCCAGTGCTCCCTTGAATCCCGAAGAGATGCTAACCATGCCAGGTGCCAATCCAGGACCAGCTCTACCCCCTCCCACCTCCCGCGATCATCTTGAAGCATCATCGGTTGGTCGAGGGCGCTCAAGGGCTCGGAACAACGCCAACAACCCAATGTCTGAATCTCCAGGCTCGAACTTGTCCTCCAAGCCTACGTTTGTATCCTCAAAACTGCTCGATTTTGCCGACCTCTCCACAGGGGAGATGAACTTGGGCTTTGCCGATGCCAGTGCTTGTCCCATGACCTCGTCTGGGCAGCAACAACAACAACCTCAGCCACCCGTGAAGGCCGCCAGAACCACCTCCAATCCCACAGATGTCACGGATAAAAAGAACTCCGCCAATATGAGTGTGAGTGAGCCCAATCTCTCGACACCCGAAGCTTCGGCCGTGAGTCTCTTGGAGACGTTCGCCGCCGTTGCTCGACGTCGATCTGGCACCAACACGACATCCATGGCCTCCACCAACACGGTGAACAACAGCAGAAATCAGTCGGTCTCCTCGAGTAGCGGGTTGTTCGGCACTCCCAAGTCGGTATCGAGCTTGGTGAGGTTGGCACTCTCGTCCAATTTCCCCACGGGACTTCTGAACGCTGCTCAGAGTAATCCCACACTGAACTCGGGGGTCCTCACCTCGGGCTCCAATGATCCCAACAGTTCTGCTCCCGTGGTCAGTCTTGGAGGAGCTGGACTCGCATCGAATGTGGTCATGTCAGACACGGATCAGGTGTCTTTGGAGGAGTTTTTGGAGTCCTTCAGGGATACATCCTTGTTAGCAGACTTGGAAGAAGATGAGGACCTGCCCGATGCCGAAGACGACAATGACGACGATAACGACGATGATGACGAGTTTGAGGACAACTTTGAAGAAGAGTTCGAAACGCCCAGTGGTCACACAGTGACTAGTAGCACCACTTCGTCATCCACCTCAACCCGTGGATTGTCCCTGGGACGCAGGAAGATCTGGGACGACGAGCATGTCTTAAAGAGAAAATTCTCGGCGCTGATTCCAGCCTTTGATCCTCGGCCCGGTCGGACCAACATCAACCAAACCAGTGACATCGAAGTCCCATCCCCTGATAGCATCTCGGCCGCTGCAGCCTCGGCTCTTGGTATTTCTGACACCACCGACTCAAAGAAATCCGAGGCTGGCGCTCCCAAGATCCATCTTATGCTCCGGGGACCCAATTTGCCGGGGGTGAGCGACATCGAAATTGACCTGACTGAGCCGGATTGGACAGTGTTCAAGGCCGTCCAGTACATAATACAGGCTTCAAACATAGGGAGCAAATCCGAAAAACTGCGGCGTGTCTGGGAACCGTCCTACGTCATTGTGTATCGAGAGGTCAAAAAGGGCCCGACAAGTGGGAATGACACCAACGATGATGACGTCCCTCGACGAAGTTCGAGCTCGACTTCTAACCCGTTCCCACAATTGTCCATCCTGAGTCCGGGACAATGCTCCATGGACGAGGTTCTCCAATTGATCCGACAGCTTTATCTCATCAACACGGTCAATCCCGAGGGTGAGGGTCTCACGAATCAAGAGAACTACAACTCAAAGAAAATCACCAACAAGTTGGTTCAACAAATCCAAGACCCATTGGTCCTATCGGCCAATGCCATGCCGGATTGGTGCCAAGAGCTCACCTTCTCTTGTCCAATGTTGTTCCCATTCGAGACCAGATTAATATACTTCCATTGTACCGCCTTTGGTGCTTCAAGAAGCATCGTGTGGCTTCAAAATCAGCGCGATAACAGCTTGGAGAGAAGCCGAGGCTCGTTGGGACGAGGTCGAGAAGACATCCACGAGTTCCGTGTGGGACGAATCAAACACGAAAGAGTCAAAGTCCCAAGAGGGGATCGTATCCTAGATTGGGCTGTTCAAGTCATGCGCGTACACGCTGACCGGAAGGCGATCCTTGAAGTCGAGTTCATCGACGAGGAAGGCACCGGTTTAGGTCCAACTTTGGAATTTTTCGCCCTCGTGGCCTCCGAGCTTCAACGTAAGGACCTCTGTCTTTGGATGTGCGACGACGTACACGTCAATCACGAGGAAGTGGACATGGGCGAGGGGAAGAAACCACCTGGTTTCTACGTTATGAGACCCACAGGCCTGTTTCCGGCACCTTTGCCCCAAGAGAGCGAACTTTGCGAGAAGGTTTCCAAATTGTTCTGGTTCTTGGGCGTGTTCTTGGCCAAGACCCTGCAAGACAACCGTTTGGTCGATCTGCCCCTTTCGTACCCTTTCCTGAAGCTCTTGTGTCAAGGCGAAGTCAGCTCATTTGTCAGGGAAAAGTCTTTGATTGTCCAACAGAACCAGGCCAACGAAGACGAGCTCATGAGCTCCTCCATGTATTCGATCGTGTCGGAAGAATCCGAAATGGACTTGGCGAATAAGGTCGGCGACAAGAGAGAAGAACAGTCTTGGTTTGCCCCTCTCCTGGGACTTGAGGATCTAGCTCAAATTGACACGGATCGGGGAGAATTCCTCAAGCATCTCCAAGAAATGGCCGTTGAGAAGCAGAACATCCTCGCCAGTCTCGATTTGAGCGAGGAGGAGAAGCAAACCAAATTGGAATCCCTCACCGTGCAATATAACGGGCATGAAGTCGGACTCGAGGACCTCGGCCTGAACTTCCAATACTCGCCTCCATCCAAAGTCTATGGCTTCGCATCCGTCGACCTTGTACCCAATGGAGAGCACGAGGCGGTCACCATTCATAACCTCGAGGACTATATTCAATCCACTTTGGAATTCGTGCTCCACGAAGGCATTCGAAAACAAATGAACGCTTTCCGTTCGGGCTTCAACCACGTGTTTCCTTTGGACAAATTGGGCACCTTCAACCCCTTGGAGGTCCGAACCATGATTTGCGGCGAGCAATGTCCCATATTCACCCGTGAAGAGATCATTCGTTACACAGAACCCAAGTTGGGCTACACGCGAGAGTCCGAGACTTTCCTGAAATTTGTCAACGTGCTGGTCAGTTTCACAGCCTCAGAGAGAAAGGCTTTCCTTCAATTCACCACTGGATGCTCCAGTCTTCCTCCAGGTAGGTTTCTCATCATTGGTGAAAAAGCTAGGTTATCTCCTATTTCAAATGACATCCAATCTAATCTTTGTTCTTGGATTTCAGGCGGTTTGGCCAATTTACACCCCCGTTTAACCCTGGTCCGGAAGATCGAGGCGGGTGATGGTTCCTATCCTTCGGTGAACACTTGCGTTCACTACTTAAAGTTGCCCCCGTACTCGACGGAAGAAATCATGAAGGAACGTTTGCTCGTTGCCACCCGAGAAAAGGGATTCCATTTGAATTGATGCGGGATGTCACTTGTTGGCCCAGCGAACTATTTTTGTGATATATTTACCCACGATTATTGCTAATACTTCTACTACTACAACTACCTTATGTATAGTCATCTTAAACAGGTTGCAGGAGCTTTGAACAAAGAAATTACAAACAAAAAAGAAAGAAAAAAAACCACACCCCAATGGGATATCTTGATTCCAACAAGGATGATCGACTCGACCCAGGGTGAATGAGCATATGCGATATTGAATCCGTAACATCCTAATACCCTTACGTCCATTGCATTGGAAACGGTCTGGATTGCCAATGTGTGCGTGCTTTTTTCTCTCAAGATAATAAACCTTCAAACTGCGAAAAAGTTGCTCAATCTCTCCTTTCCGCATCGACCGGCCATTGGATTATTCAGAAAGGGAAAAAAATACAAGCCTCTCTCTCTCCTCCTCCTTAAAACAGCCCCTTCTAGATCCCTCACTCCCTTCATCCCAAGGACTCGTTGCCTCAAGTGCCTCCTCGTGATGGGCCACATTCTGAAATCCTGGCGTCCGGCCTTCCGCCACTTGAACGGTTCTTTTGCCGCCCAATCTATTTTCGGAACTTCCATTTTCGGCGAGCGCGCTTTTTGTCCTTCAAGTCCTGGTTGGGACGTCGCGAGCCAGTCAACGGCTGGCCCGCCGGCTCCTCACATCCATTCCCCTTTTCGCTCGTTCGTTCCCGGTTCGGTGCCTTCGTTCGCTCGTTCGAGGAGTGCCGTCCGAGTGACTGATTCTTGTTTCGCCTCGGCGAAGGCGCGTCTGGCCTCGTGGAAATCAGGGCCAGGGGAAAAGAGCGGGAACGGTGGTGAGGAGGTTCTCACCCGCCCACAGGGACCACCATCACCATTCGCGAGGGTTGATCATGGTGATAGTGGACGAGGTGGTGGTGGTGTTGGATGTCGAGTGAAGTAGTCGACTTTAGTCCGTTTTGGTCCCGTGACATGGTCGAAAGTGACGACGTGCTTCCCCTCGTTGTGTCCTAGTCGATTGCTGATGGTGTTGTTGCCTGAAGGAGAAAATCCACTTCATCGGACTTGATCACCTCAGGTTCCCACAGGTGCCCCCCCCCCCTCCGCCCTTCTAACCCTGAAAGAGAGTAGAGAGAGAGGAAGGGAACCTCAAAGTGTGCTTGGGCATTAATGCCCGAATGAATTAAGGGACTGGATTGGATTACGTTGATGTCAGCATGTTAATGAGCCAAGTGTCAAGTATTGAAATTGCAGTTCAAAGAGAAGCGGCGATGTTGCCTTTATAGTTAATCATGATGCAAGAGCATTTACTCGAGAACTCTGTGAGTGTTGGACCCGGCGGAGTGGACGCCGGACAATTTGGATCCTCCGGTGGATCCCTCCATCCCTCCCAACACCAAATGGAACATTTAAACGGCATGGGCTCACATGGGCGGATCTTGTCCCCTCCGCCTAACGCGTTAGTCGACCATCCCCCACCTTCTTGGCCAATGGATGGCAACCCTCCCCCACCCAACGGCATGGAAAGCACGGCTGCCTTCATCATGGACGCTCAAGCCAACAGTGTGAACAATGGTGGAAGTCGGGGTGGGGGCGGGGGTGAATCTCCAGCCACTTCCATGAGCGGTCCTCCCGAGGTCTCCAGCTCAGTGAGTGAAGCCACCCTCCTCGGAGGTCCCGGATCGGACGGGATCGGGGGCCCACCTTCTTGGCCAATGGATGGCAACCCTCCCCCACCCAACGGCATGGAAAGCACGGCTGCCTTCATCATGGACGCTCAAGCCAACAGTGTGAACAATGGTGGAAGTCGGGGTGGGGGCGGGGGTGAATCTCCAGCCACTTCCATGAGCGGTCCTCCCGAGGTCTCCAGCTCAGTGAGTGAAGCCACCCTCCTCGGAGGTCCCGGATCGGACGGGATTGGGGGCCCCGGGGGTGGGCCTGGAGGAGGTGGGCCCAATGCCAATGCCAAGAAGAGCTCCTCGAGGCGAAACGCCTGGGGCAATATGTCATATGCCGATCTCATCACTCAAGCCATTCAGAGTACGCCTGAAAAGCGACTGACCTTGTCGCAGGTCTATGAGTGGATGGTCCAAAACATTCCTTACTTCAAAGACAAAGGTGACAGCAACAGTTCAGCCGGATGGAAGGTAAGCAGTAATGTATTATATATGAAATTATATGCACTCGTTGTGCATGTATATGACAAGGTTTGGGGTTATTGATTGAATATTGCTGAGTTTTCTCATAGCATTTCAAGGGCCAGGAAATAAGTTAGAGGGAGGACATTAGGAGCGCTAGCGTCTTCTGGACGATTGTGACCCAATCTCGTGATATTGCTATTTGTCTATCTGGCTTCTCAACGAAAACCAGCTCGCACATTAATCAAAGTAATGAGACCTTGTGCATTCTTAATTCTACGTAGGCTTTGGGGTTGTTACAAAAATCGTCAAAAAAACAAAGAAATAATCTCATATTTTCCTTCGCAATGGAGTTGTGAAAAGAAATGCGCTTCCTGGATCGGCGTTTTGAGACCATTTGTATGGTACAAAATCGAAAGTGGTTGTTTGCTCTTAGCTGCACAAGGATACAACCATTTCAAATCAATGACATTTCTCCAAGGCAATCCATTTTGGTTGGCTTGAAGTTTATCAATGTGGAAGCATTCTAATTTGACCAGTTTCAGGAAACTCTCATGTAAATTACAAGGAAAGCTGTTTTCCCCTACTCCTGTATTGTTCCAAACCTTGTCCAAAATCATCCTCGCAGTTCCCTTTTGCCAGTCATGAGTGGATTGCCATATCGATGTTCAATTAAAGCCTAGTGGTTCCACATTTCCTTCTACCATTCGCAGAAACTATAGCAAGGAGTAGTCCATGTCATCATGAAGACATTTTTTTTCAAAAGAATCCCATGCGTATAAACAAATGTGAGGGCAAGCAAGCAGTTTTCCTGTTTCCAAGTTTCTTTGGAGGGTACATGTTATTATTCCCCATCGGCCCAAACTCTGTTGGCACCCGAAAATCGTCACTGAGAAGATGAAGACAAACTTGGATGCTGCTGCTGATGAGGTTGGCCCTAATTTGATTGTGAGTGTAGTATGAGTTTCTCCTCGGCTGATATCCTTCCCAATTAAACCCCATTGACATCACCTCTGTCAAGAACCCTCGCGTGTGTTTGGAATAGCCGTATACTGTAGCAGTATTTGTCCAGCTCTCATGGAAACCTTTGGAGTGAGGTCAAGCTGCGCTCGTTGGCTTTTCGAGCAGTTTCCAAGGGGTCTCTTGATGCAATTCCGAGACGAGAATGCCTTTCTTGTCGAGGAAACTTGGCAGAAACGTCTTTCCAGTTGTCAAACCGAGAGAGTGACCTCTTAATGGGCGCTAAGTGCTTCCTTGCACTTCCAGAAAAGCAACTCCATACAGTGTATACATTGGTACTATTCTAAGGCCCGCTCCTGCCGTCGATCAGATCAATAATAGTCAGCCTTTGCTATGTCCGTACTACGAAAAACAAAAAAAAGGCATACAGGTCAAGGAAGTCGTAATGGCACGGGATCCGATAATCGGGTTCTAGACGGGCAATGGCAAGGCCATCATGTCATGAAGGTGCAGGAGTTCAAAAGTCGAAAACAATAATATTTGTACGCGAGGATATAGTACAGAAGTCAGTCGTAACCCTCGTTCCTTCGTTCTTCCCCCCCAAACCACCAACAAGCTCCAGCGAATGCTCTTCTTTTTTTCCCCCTGAGTACTTTTGCCCTCATATCACACGTGACATAAAGAAAGGGAAACCGATTTTGACTACTGGACAACAGATAGACCAGTCAAAAGTGAACGAGTTGATTATGAAGGTTGAATTTGGATCTCCACTCTTGGTTTAATTCCAGTTGATTTCGAAAATGAGGCAAGAGTTTTTTTGGGATTAAATTGTAATTAGAGAATGATTAGGTTTGTTATAAGCCTTACTTGTTCAGCCAGAGGATTTTGATGGCTCGTTTAGCTTTGAAAATACTCAGTGGAGGGGGAATACGTATATTAGAATGACGCTTTCGTTTGTTTATAACCACTGAAAGTGCTCTCTAAGCGTATACATACAGTTATGTAGAGCCACAAAGCCCGTTGGGAGCTCGAAGCTCTCTTTCTCTCTTTTCTTGGTCAGTTCTAATGGCCACATTAAATATGAATGGGTGCATAGTGGCAATCAAAAATGTGGCTGGCTACAATAAATGTCTTATTGATGAGCAATGAAACAGGCACCATGAATGAAACATCAAATTTCGTGGACATGTACCCTCTCTCAGTGTTCATTGCTCACCATTATGAAATCAACAGCAGCTAGGGATTGAATAATTGCACCCACAAATGACAATGCGAAAACGCCCCCTAACAACAATAATCGCACTATTTGATTGTACTCTCACCCGAAATTATAGACTTCAGGTGCCGAGGCCATGATTTGCAAATTAATGCCTGGCCTTATGAATCACGGTAATTTGGCAGAGTGCCTGCCTGGGATTTGATGTTGATCCGTGATATTGCGATCAGCTAGGTACTCGGGTTTGAATCCCAGACATGACAAATTATGCAGCAACACACGTTGATGACTTGAAAAAGGCGAGGAAAATGACAAGATGGTAGGCATGGGCAATTGAAAGCCGTGTTCAAAATGACTCGGAGAAAAGAGATGGAAGGGTTGAGCTCAATTTTGATTCAATGATAAGAGAATCCTCTAAAATTTGAATGACAAGTCGTCTGGATCTAGTTGAAAGGTTCCGAAACGGAGGCACTTTCTTCGTGAAGAAACAGTTCTACCCATCTTACGCAACGAACTACGTGCTTGTATTTATGGCCAGAAGAAGGCAACCAATGACCGACCGTCATTGGTTGAAGGGAAAGAGGGGGGGGGGCATCTTGGTTATTCCAATATAAGTGTTTTTTCCATGGAACCGAATCGATCTATTCCAATTCCTTTGAGGGTCCATCTCGGAGAAAAAAGCCCCCAAAATCCATCCGAAGGTTCTAGCCTGCTTGGCGGTCCCCCCCAAGGGGATAAATGGGGGGCTCAGAAGAAAAAAGAAGGGGGTCCAAGCCATTCTATGCAAAGAGTTCATTGGGATGCTGCCCTTTCTCACTGACTACGTAGCTTGCCAGGTCTGGTGAGGGTGCTTTTATGAAGAACATGGTGCACTCTTAATGGTGCCATATTGATTTTAGGGCGAGAAAAAAAAAAGAGGAGCGAGAAAAGATGGTGGCCACGTTCAAGCAAGCAGAAGCCCGCTTTCGGTTGGTTCGTTTTATGGTAAGGCCAGGAGTAGATAGCCCACATGGGCAAATGCCGTTGCGGACCTCTTCTTTTTCGTCTTTCACCCTTTGAACACAGGGTCAGGCATAGTTGACTTACCAGAGCAGGTCCTCTCCTATTACCTGAAATGATGAGCATTGATCCAATCTGAGGTATTGCTCTTAATCCTAATTTTAAGGCTCTCTCAGACACACACTCGCCATTGGATCTCGTAGCTATCATGTAGAGTTTAGTTGCGCCCAACCCAAATCAAAGCAGAGTTGTTTACTTCATACATCCGTCATTGAAAGGGACATTTTACCCAGCTCCCAAGGAGGACCCAGGACAGAGTCAGTCGACAGTCGACAGTCGGGGGATGGGTGTTCAGGGCCACAATCCAACTGGTAAATACGACAAGGCAAGCAACTACGTACAGAAGGGCTGAGGACTAGGAGCTCTGGGCAGATGAAACCCCCCTCGTCATCCCAAAGAATGCAAGTGTTGCCCTCTTCACAGCAGGGTCGCCATTTGGGTCGTGGCATCTTTAGTGGCTCGCTTCAGGGTGAGAGATTTGATCCCGTCCAGAGCAGCCCTGAACGAAGAGATGATCCGAGACTACGATTATTTTCGATGTCGTTGGGTTGAGCAAGACAGAATGTGTCCATCCAATTCAGAGATGTGGAATCCCGGAGAGTTGTCATTAACAGAGCTGCTGGTTTGATTGGTCTGGGAGATTGGGGACGACGAGGCGGAGAAGCGGATGGTCGTGTCAAGGGACACAATTACACTCGATATTAAAAAAGTGTGTCCAAAATATGCGCCATTTCCGTTGACTCGTGGATTTCCTTGGTCTCTTTGGAACATCCATTCCGGGGGCTTTGGCACCATTTCAAAGGGAACGCTCGCTTGACAAAGGAAGCCCTTTACTCCAAATGATCCTATTTATCGTAAACAACTTCATCATCGCCCAAGACGAGCTGGAAATTTCAAGCGGGAACAATGCTCCTCACAAAGGCTCAACCAGCCATATTAATGACTCCTCAGCGTGATTGACCCAAGTAATTGAGTGTTCTCTCGGCATCTTATAGGTGTGTATCCCCGAAAGATTCTTCCCCACAGTTCA
This sequence comes from Tigriopus californicus, assembly GCF_007210705.1. Classification (NCBI taxonomy): domain Eukaryota; kingdom Metazoa; phylum Arthropoda; class Copepoda; order Harpacticoida; family Harpacticidae; genus Tigriopus; species Tigriopus californicus. Next base: position 4,606,021 of record NC_081444.1, read on the forward strand.
TTCCTCCTGCCAACCAAGCCACCAAAGAGATAGATAGACAGTGCGAGATTCGAAAGGCACATTTGCTCTGAAAGTAATCGAAGACCCGAAAATGGAAAACACGGGAACGAGTCGGAGGTTTGAGAAATGACTTTCAAAATGGCCTAGATGTATACGATCCGGGAACATTACCAATGTTTCTCATGTTCCTGGCAACAAAAAAGGAGCCTTTAGGATTCACTCACTTTATTGGAAAGCCGAGATTTTCGCCTCCTAGGGGTTTACCAATCGACTACTACCTTCACTACCAAATCGTTCTGACGAGCATTTTTGAAATCCTCGAGAAGCGTCTTCAAAAACATGAAGCCGATAAATCAATTGAATTAGGATGAACCCCTTCATTCCTCTAAGAGCCCCGTCAAAGCCACAATAACGCGAATCAAATATTAAGCCTCCCCCCAGAGTAATGACCATCTTACCTTACTTGAACTAGGTCCCGTTTTAACAGAGAGGTCCTTCTTGTTCTGAATACGTACATTCGTAAGCAACAGGGTCCAATGTTCACCGTCCATTGTCCATTGTTCCCCACTACGTTCCTTTAGCGGACGTAAAGCGCCGACAAACTCGAAATGGGAATCCTTTGGATGATGAGTTAGGTAACAATGGTGACCAACTGACCATGCATAATGTACATTGATATGATACTCCGCGTGTCAATAGGGGATGGATGGATCTGAAAGGTGACATGGATCCCCTAAGTCGGTCGTAATCGCCAGCTGTTGTGAAGGTTGACCAGGGAAAACCCGTTCAAGTGAGGGAAAGTTGCTGCGGATGTACTTGGGAAGGCGAATATGATGATTTTTTTTTTGGTGAAGTAATTAAGCATAATGATGGCTTCCACCCCGATTTCTCACCATTATGAAACCTTATTTACTTAGAGTGGCTCTCCTCCGAATTAGAAGGAAGACGGCTCAACATGGTGCTTAACTCATTGTCTCGAAGCGTCTGCGAGAGACGAGAAAAACGAAACACTTATTGGTCTGGTACCGAAGGTGTCATTATCCGGGGGAAAAAAGCTAATGACCTGTTTGTTCTGGGTGATAATGGAGATTATAGGATGGATAAGACCCAAAGGAGTCACGGGTCCCTTGTGCAACAAATGCATGTGTGAACAACTGAACATTCATATGGATTGGCCCAGAATCGAGGTTCCACTCAAGCCTCCTGAATCCTCGTTTTAGAGGTCGCTTTCTTTCAATTTGGATTTTCAGTCAAGTTTCACTCTCATTCGCACAGAACAAACAGGAGCGTGTTACTTTGACTTGTGAATTCATGACGGAGAATCAGGGCGCATAAATGATGTTTGTTCTTCGACTCGAACTTGAGCTTTAGAAATTTCAACAGTTCTCAAAATGTGCTACTCTAGTCCAAGGGCTGACGAATCCATTATAAAGCAATTAATTCCTTCAAATTCCCACACCCCCTATCTCTATCACCTACTCTCTCACTGGCTCTGAGGGTGTCTCTTAACACTGTAAACCTGACTACCAGAGCAACGCATGAACAACCCCTTGTCCAAAGTCATTGTGATCAAGAACAGGAGCGATAATAATGCCTGAGGAAAAGTCGGAAAATCAAGGGACACCATTTCTTCTGTAAAGTCTTTTCCTCCACGTTCAACTCGTACCTTCACTCTACTGCACTGTGTCTACCATTCATACGGAGAGGGCCATACGTAATCCACACGTTCACCCTCCACGTCGTCAGTTTTCTAGTGCCCATGAATACGCAAGACGTTTCAAATATCTCAACCCCCGCCAACGTATGACGCTCCCATCCTCTCAAGTATCCAATGTGCATGCTGGAGATCCGTCAATCTGTTCTCTCGAGAAGCTAACCCATTCGACTCTCGGACGATCGTGGAATTTTTGATCGATTCCTCGAGCCCGAATGTCGGCTATCAACAAATTTTACCTCAAGTTCAAGTATGTCTTGCCCACGTGTTTTGGCACCCCACCCCAACCCCCCGATCCAATACGCACACATACATTTTAGCAGAGTGCAAGGAAAGGAGGAAGAATCATGCATGATGATGATGATGATCATGACGACGACGATTGGGGAGATCACCTTTCATACGTACTTGAATTCAAATGAGGCTCGACAAGCCATGATTTTGCGGGAGCTTGGTGGCCATGTGTCCTAAGGAAAATCATCCCTGTTGTGTGGTAGGTATGGGATTATCGCTGATGTCCTCAGAGGAGTCTTGCAAAATCACTTTCACGTACCGACGTTCGAAGGTGCAGTTTAAATAAACCACGGCGATTTAACCCCAATTCTGGAGGATCATGATGAATATGAATCCCGGACGTATTCTCCGTAAACATACAAGGGGTTAGAAGGAGCAAAAAAATGAATGTTCGCAGACTTCTGCTTCTCCTTCGGCGGCATTTTTTATGTGATGAGGGGTGTCCCAGGTTTGCGCTTTATGTCGCCGAAAAGGCGCTTTGTTCTCCAGATTAAATTGCAATAAGCAGCCACCATTTTGTGCCGAGTAACGACGACATTACAAGCCAACAACACTCACTCACTCATATTCTACAAAATTTTCATTGCCATGATACATGCTTCATGACTTGCCCAATTTACCATTAAGTAGGTCCCCCTGGCCCATAAACCTATTCAAACATCAAATGGCCACTTCTCGAAAAAAAACCGCGATCTTATGAAATAACATTTTACTCTGGCTTGTCGCATACACGTGATTTGATTTTTTATAGTCTTCACTAAAAGCCAATTCAATTCCACGGGTTTATTTGAAACTAGGTAACATTGGATATTATGCCATGGGCCTGAATTCATTCTCACAGTGAAACAAATCAAAATGCATGCGGGGAATTGCCTGAGCATGATGTTTCAGATTTTCGCGAAAATGCCCAACCATAAAATATGTGTATATTTGATAGACACGACGACCTTACACCGGCTTCTTGCATACATGTAGTTTGTGGTAGACTTGTATCCCTGGGTCTTCAAGGTGGCAAATACCGCCGTGATTGGCTAATTACATTTCATTACTGGCCAATTGGGCTCTGTCGTTGGCTGGTTGGTTGGTTGGTTGGTTGGTTGGTTGGCTGACTGGTTAGTTGGTTGTGAGATCATAATGTAGTTTGATGCGGAAGAAGACAAAGTAAGTCGGTCCCAGGATCTTCCTCGACCAGAACCGGGAAATATCTGAACAAATTTTTCGTCCTTCAATGACTTCATTTGCCAGAAATATTAAAGAGGGTAGCAGCAGGAACAGCACCAGCAGCAGGAGTGCTCAGTCTTCGTCTTTGTGGCCCTGCCGCCTTCATCAAGCCAGTCAGTCTCCAGGAAACCTACCTGCACCCCCAAATGCAAGCAGAAACCTACCCCTGGACTGCATTGAGCTAGAGAACACTGGAAGAGCCACCCTCATCATTCGCCGACATCGCTACTCGCTTCATCCATCCAACCATCCATCTATCCAGGGTGTCGTTCCGTTCTTATGGACGATGTAGTTGTGCCACCACTAGACGTCGTAGGTACTTTTAGGAGATGGTGGCATTCTGCGTCGTATTGAACCGAGTAACACAGCTTGTATCACAAGACGAACTACCCCCGACAATGTTTTCGTCACCAGGATATACTACTACGTAGTGCATGAATAGATCTAATAGCTCAACGAGTTCCGATGGCAAATCCTCTGCCATATATTTGGGAACTCAATTAAGAAGCAGGGTTTTAACTAATTATGGCCTTTGATTGTGCGGATTATTTCCAATCAGAGGCCACTTGTAAGGGTTGAACATGTGCTTTGGACCCAAATTCCGTTGGAAGTGGCTTTGTTAAGGGGCAAGTCTCGTCTTCGGTCGCAATCACTCTTGTTACTAGCCTGGCCATCAAGGCTTTTTCACAAGGTAAAAATTTCCTGGGCCATAGACTCTATCGGCAGGCCAGTTAGGCTCAGCCAAGCCACCATCCATCCAACCAACCAACCAACCAACCAACCATCCAACCATTCTCAGCCAAAACTAACCAACCATCCAACCAACCAACCAACCCCCACCCCCACAAACCAGCATTGCTTCATGAGAGGAAAAGATCAGTACAGAGAAAGGCTGGCAACCCCTTCCAAGGCAGCCAATCTCCGCTTGCCACCCTGTGATCCTGTACTAGCACCCTCGACCATGATATATTCACCAGAAGGAGTCGTCCTAGCGCTAATACTTCAAGTCTAGAATTTGTCTTTGCCATGGATATATTCAATCTCGTCGCCAATAGAATTTCCAACGAGCGAGAAAAGAGAGGCAAAGCAAAACTGAGGCCAAACATGTATGAATATTTAACAACGTCATGGGTTGAGTGGAAATCCCACAGAGGAAAAAAGAATGGTAAAGAAATTACAAACTGGGCTCACTTTGCGAATAATGGTCAAGGTCAAGCTGCGATGGAAAAATCCCCAGCTTCGCTGTTAGTGGGGGTGGTGGGGGTGAACTCATTTCCTTGTCACCCTCCGAAATGATAACAGTTCCTAGACGAACTTGCTCCAGATCAACAGAAAAACAACTTTCAATTTCATTGGAATAAACCACCACCACCACTACCAGTCCTACCACAATCACTCGGATGGATCCTTCCTCTCTCCAACCAAGGAACCAGCTTATTTTCACCCCTTGCTTACTTACTAACTTGCTGGCATGGCTTGGCCAATGAAGTTGGCCATGATGTTGTTGCTGTCGTTGGTGGCAATTGCCACTTGCTCGATCCTCGTCTTCGTGCCTCCATGACTCGCGAGCATGTCTCCTGATCTGCAGACCGGTCTGTGCGGAATCGGAACGAACAGCGAGCAACGAGCTCCATCCAGCTCAGCACAGCACACAAATGAGCCAGCAGACTCAGGGAGGCGAAAAAGGAGGAGGCTCTGGAATCAGAGTTCCGCGCAGACGACAACGTCGACGATTCGTGCCCAGTCTCTGCTCTGGAGATTCCAAATGGGGCTCTCAGACTGTCTTTGAAGCGGCGCGAAGCTGATGGAAGTGGACGCCTGCGGCAATGTCGGGAATGTCGTCACTTACGTTGCGTGGGGCTTGGAACTGGAAAAAAAAGAATCCACTCCCTGGATGGGGCAACCGAACGCCTGGCCAAGCAAGCAAGCTCTGGATCGAAATACGAATCTTATTTTTAATATGAGAAGGTGACTTAGGATGCAACCAAAGTAGAGGGTTGCTGAGGATCGGAAAGGGGAGAGGATGACATTCTAGAAATTGCAATCCAATTCATCTATATGCATTACAGACATAATAAGGATGTTGTTCAAAATAGTAAAAAGATCTTCTTGTCAGTTTTGAAGAAAAGTCTCTGCATCTCGAACTGTTCCAAACGCCTGCATTGAGACTGACAGTGATCAAAGCAACAGAATACCCCGAGTATTTCGACAAAGGCAAGATTTTTATCACATCGGGAGAAAAGTCTCATATTTTTATCTCCCAAATCTTTTTGTCCTACGCCTCAACCCATTCTCAAGCCCAGCGCTCAGGAAATCTTCTTTCCACCTCCTTGGCATTATTGAGCTCTCCAGCCAATCCTTCCCCCCCTTTCCTCTTTACCCTACCTATGATCCTGGTTGGGCGGCATGGTCCAACTACTGCCAATGTGTATGGTCAATCCTACCCACCCAACTGGGATCTACAATTGAAGCTGTCTTGAGCCATTGGGATTGTCCAGGTACCGTTACTTTCCAAAGATCGTTAAGAACACTTTTCCCGGGGGTCTAGGGGTCGGTCTCACGCTTTTTTGGCCCAGCTTCCAGCGACTCTCGGCGTCTAGACTATTTTTAGACGCTGGCTGAATAGGTGGCTGGATGGATACAGAGGGTCTCCCCGTCCCTTTGCCCCGTTTCTCCTGTACCCCCTCAAGTATAGTAACCTGGCGTTGGTGAGCTGACTTGCAGGGCTTAAGCTGCTGGGGTTGGCTGGGCTTTTTGGGACTCAGCAGGGCGTGAATAGAAAGACGCGATAGGATGATGAATAGTCTGTGACTAACGATAGCTCATCAACATTACTTGGACTATCCCATCCGCCTTTCTTCTCGCTTGCCCTGTCAATCCCGACCCTCTAAAAACACCCCTATCACCGTACGGTTATACTACTCACAATAGCCCAATGATCCAATGGACCCATCCAAGGCATGCATTTCGAAGATTTGAACCTTCCTTGAATCCCTGAAATTATTGAATGCTTGATCAGACACTAGAAGATTCCATCACTACTAACGCCTGTTGCCACTAGCTTCGACTCTCTACAGGTCTACCTTTCAGCTAAAACAAATCCCAATCCTTCTGAAAAGAGCGATTCCACGTAGATTCTAGCGCATTAGTGCCAGCTAGCTGGGGTCTAGCCAAGCATGAACCAGACTGGTCTGCCCACGCTGACCGGCTGACTGACACAAAAACGAACGACCAGCCAGCCACACCATTTGCCAACCGTTCGCGTTACCGTTGCTCATCTTTAAATGCTCTCACACATGAACAAGCAGATGATTCTGTTCAAATATGTCAATCTTTTGTTTGGCGAGCTCATTCTACTCGTCTCCTGGCATCGCTCAAAGCAGTGTGGCCGATGATTGAAGCGAACGAGACTGGCAGACAGGAATTCGAATTAATGCGCCGATTACAGCTACTTTCAGCTTCAGAGGGGCCAGCTAGCAGCTCTGTGACTGAGAGTGGCTACGACGAGGCCAGTCAAGTTAGCTGCCCTGCAGATAATGAGAGGGCAACATGGTCCGATGTTAATGATCCATGGGGTTGAATTACCGACTTGTTGCCAAAGATGACAAATTGTTTCCCTTTTAGCTTCTATCGGGATTACATTAGATTTTTCACAAGATGCAAGTGACCAGGGGGAAAAAGAAGGCAACTGCAATTATGTCGGAAAAAGGCCCTCAATGCGTCGTCGAATGAGGGCGATTGTGTGTCTTCCTGATGTTGTTACGCAGATCCACTTGCATTCACATGAAATCTGCAGTTCTATCCTGGCTAGTGCTCTTGTTGTTGGGTTCGTCTCATTCTTATTTTTGGGACTAGAGATCTACGAAAACCTGGATGAACTCGTTTACAAAAATATGGTTTTTTTCCAAATCGTTCTTTCGTGATATGTTCGGGACAAATTACAAAGGATCTGGCCAAAAAAAGGGAACCACCTCGGCCTAGAAAGTGTCGGTTCTCAGGACTAGCTTTCTAGCGTCAAGTGACTTCTAAAATGTATTCCTTGCCAATAACAACTCTCGCTCCTACTTCGTGAGACTTTTCTCCGGGTTCCGAGTACATTTGACTTCTTGTTTTTGTCTCAGATAATCGTAGGGGGAATCCGACGTGTACGGCGCAATCATGTTTTTTCGGCCTTCCCTTCACGGGGAAACTTGGAGCATAGATTTGGATTTCGAGGAAGACTTGCTGAGGAACCAGCCAAATTTACCATAGTTTCGGGTTTGATGAAATACATAAGCTTATATATCTTAGTTCCTGTTGAAGTTCTGTTTTAATGAAACGAAAGAAAATGGCTGGAGAGAATTGATCATTCATCTGATCTGGGATTGATATCGATGAGAGGTCCAAAACTCTCAAAAAAGTCCAAAGCTAGTGAAGAAAGGACAAGTCGGAGGGCATAACCAGCCACCTTGTTATTTTTCACTTGCGTCAAAATATTTTTCTGTACGCAAGACCTATTTGACGCAAAATGAGTGTCTAGCCAATGGAGGGAGACCAAAGGTTCGAAAAAACACCTTCAAGCTATAAGCATTCATTTTTTAGGGGGCGTCCTTCTCAGGTGAATCAATCCAAAAGTGGGATTTCGTTATAGAGGTGTGTTGTTTTTCAACTAGACAAGCAGAAAGCTTGGCGCTGAAAAGTGTCATTCAAACTCTGATTTCGAATTCATGAAATTAACCAGTGCCATCAAGTTAGATTCAGGTTGTTCTCGCTCAGGATCAGGTTTTCTGATCCACTTTCGTTGGTCCCCAGGTTCTCAATTCCTGGTTTTCCCCTTGTTCCTTTTTCGTGGATCCCTCTTTCTCTCCCGATTGAAGTCAATCCTCTTGGAACGTGCTTACATTGCTGCGGTTCTGGAGCTCTGAAGATAACCTCTTTCAGACGTTCAAGGGATGCCGAGTATTCACTGAAATTGACGTGGTACAATAATGAACTCATCCCAATCATAGATTCATCTCGTTGGTAATGAATGATTTAATATTGTGAACTCCATGTCCAATAACGAGTGAAATCTTCATCGGATAACGTACTGATTTACGCAACCCTGACTTGGAACGAGACGGTGTGTTCCGAAAAAAACAAACATGTTTTTCTCTCCAAAGTCTGAGGTCCTTCAGAGGCCTCCACGCTAAATGAAGATTGTATGAAGTAGAGGAGTCGGGAGGACCATTCCTCGGGTATCGAAGAAAAGTGGAACATGGTAAAATATCGTCTGAAATAAGGGCCGTTTTAATTTGCACGGTAGATATATATCCAAAAACCGCAAATTTGAAGAACATTTTCAATTGTGCCTTTGATGGTGATTGAAACAATGTATGGCCAGAGTATGAGAAAAAATTAAGACGCACCAATTCTTTCACCTCATTTGGGCGAAAACACTTTCGAAAATGCAAGAAGGCCCTGTCGGCCTTGAATGCACTTATTTGATCACGCCATAAATCATTTCTTTTACATCGTTATGGCCAACTGGTCAACCACAGGAGTGAAAGTTATAAAGGTATCATTTGTGATCCTCGAACCTCAATAAACACGATTAAGTTCTCTCTTTTCCCCTTTTTATTGGCTAGATTTATATTTTGCTATCGCCTTTTAGAATGATTGTTGGTTCATACAGAGAAAAGTCGATTCTTTAACAATTGTAACCTATTTTGATTACGAGTACAAAAAGTTCACGCTAAAACAAAACCAACTCCCTCACGTGGCTCTGAAAGGTTAATAATAGAAGCCACTTTATGGCAGTTGTTTCTAAACCATCTGATCGGCCATTTTTGGACCATAAAAAGTCTTTGACACAGGAACTTGGAAGATTTCCAGGGTCATTTCTGAGGTGATTGACTGACTTGTGGAAAGGAGGGGAGCCAGCCCATGAAGGTGATCATCCGGACTTTTCCACAAGTCCGCGGACTGTCACGCAATCATAAAAAATCCAATCATATCGGAAAACACGAATGAAGAGCAAGACTGAGATAGACTTGGGTCTTTCTTCCGACAACCTTGTCCAAGTTTCCATTTGAACCCCCGCAAGGCTACTTCTCAGGGCTGCCAAATGTTGGAACAGGGCCTGGATTCATCTTGATCCCGGTCCCAACTTAACCCACCTTGAAACTATAAGACAGTTTTTTTTCCAAATGAAACAACACCTCCTTTTTTTCAGAGGATTAAAAAACAATGCCAATGGACTCTAGAGATTGATGTAGAAAGACTCGTTCATTATTATGGCAAGGCTTCTCCAATCAGTCGTAAGTCTTCCTCGATCCTCGTTGCTTCAATGTACTGAACATGGGTCAATACTGATGATGAAAAGAAGGGAGAAGCAGACTTGAACTTTATCCCCCCTTCTTCTAGAAGGAAGGACTATAGGGGTCATCGGCAAGTCTTTCGGGGATTAGCCTTTTTTGTCCCTGTGCTTTACTTTCTAGCCTTGATTTTTGAGCAGGAGAGCAAAACATAATCCCTTCAAAAGTTGCTACTGTCAGGCTGGGAAAGAATCAATAAATGACGAGAACCTGGTGATGTTGCCTGGTCAACGTGATAAAGCCGAGACAAAAAGTCGCCTCAGGAGTCAATGCGAGGAATTGGAAGGGAAATGTAATTCAAAACTAGATCAATCAATCAAATGTGTCTCAACTTCTCTCAACGCAAAATGAAAGTGTTTTTTGAAACTCGATTTTTTATTTATCTAGAACCTCAAGAGGAGTTTTTGTATTAGCATTTTTTGCACAAATAATACCAACCAAGGGAAAAAGTGTCCTCCAAAGAATTTAGGAATAGATCAAGTGCGTTGGCCTATGAAAAAGGTTAGTTCTTGACCTTTCATTCGATATCCCATTGTCATTTCAGGTAAGCAGCGTGGAATAATGACACCTCTAAAAAATATCGTGGGTGTGACCTCACAGCATTATTCTATGCGACTCCGTAATTTGGTTCAAGTCTCAAGTAGCCTGTTTTTGCCCCCTATTCACAAGAGCTTTCGACCAGAATTTGGGTTTCAAGTTATCTTATTATTTACCAGAAGTACCCGGTTGTAAATTGAAGCTTGTAAAGCAAATTGCTCAGAACAAAAGAGCGAATAAATCCGCCCTCCAGAGAACTTCAGACAGATCTTGAGAGGAGAGCCAGCTTAATACTGGGCACTTGACATCGCCTTTGTACCAAGACATGGCACTAGAAAATGGAGAAGACGAAGCCACCAATACCTAACAGCCCTCCCTAATATCTTGAGTACCACATTATCGCAACCTTTTCATGGCATGAAGTGGCTTTTCTCCCTAACATGATCTCAGGGAATTTGGCAACCTACTCCCATTTCCACCACCAAAATTAGGAGGCCCCTTCACGCTCGAGGGAAATTGATCTTGTTAACACAATATCAAGACTTATATTGGGCATTTCATTTATTTTACTCTAAAGTACGATGTCGTGGAGTTTATATACCTACTTGGGGCACTCTCTTTGGACAAGCAGTGATACAGAGATATCATCCACTTACCAGGAATGATTCTCCACTCTTACGTCCCACTTTGCTTAGGGATGGTGTGTCATTATCTCAATTCTATCCACTTGGTACTGACGGCTTGTGGTCCTCAAATTAATAGGATGGCCATTAGCACATGAGCATTACATCTTTCTATGTGCACTAGACAGTAGAAAGTACCACGTGATCTAAAATAGCGGGGTTGTATGAGACAGAGAAAGGGACCAAGTCGAGTTAGGAGGGAGGTATTGGAATCGTGCCAAAATGGATCCATTTTCAATTCATGATGAATGGCACTAAAGGCCATTGAATTGGGACAATCTTCTCGCGTTTACCATAGAATAACAAAACAATTGTCGTGCCACGGCTTTTTTGCGGCTGAATCTGAGGTTCTCTCATCACGCAACTAAGTGGGTGTCATTGGTGGTCTACAGGGTGATGAGATCTCATGTCGGACCGTCAGTATCCTAAGCCACCAATCCTGCTTTAAATGGAAACGCCCCGTAGATTAAGTCCCAAGGATTCTCCCTCTCTCTCTCGTTCTGTACCTTTTTGTGAATGGCTATAAAATGATAAGCACTTAGTGAATGAAATTAGCAGTGGGAGGCATGTTGATTCCGTGACATTGCGCTTGCTCAGCTCTGAGGCTCAATTGGAGGTGGCACGATACAAGCCTTTCGTGGAACTAGCAAAATGGATAAATAAGACCATCTCCGACCGGGTCATAAAACAGTCACGGAACAGGATCAAGGCTTCTGGGAAAAACATTGAATTTTTTAAAACATTTCTTGGAACGAGTTGGGCATTTTCGTATTTACAGACCAGGGTGACCAAGTGCGATGGGTAGTATGGAAAGTGTAGTGGTCGAGGTGAAGTCCATTAACGAGGTTTAAAGGCTATCACATTAGTCTTGCCTGAATAGTTATCCTCGGTACTTGCTGAGGAATTGATTCTCTTTGTAGAAGCCAATAAAGTGAATGATGTTATGCTGGGACCTTTTTTCTCTCTCTCTTTTGGATCCCTTCGTATACCCATTGGAATATAAAAGAGATGTCGAAGCTTGTCAGGGCTTGTCGATCAGATGATTTTTCCTGGCCATGACTTGCGAAAAAATTCACACCCGATTCCGGGTTTCCCCCTTCCTTCGCTCTAGTGCATGCACTTGGCAACCCTTAACAGAACTCTGTAGTCCCATCATAATTCACTCACGAGCCCTCATTTTAGCCATTTTATAATATCACTGCATCAGCCCAGATCCTCCCCCAAACCCAAGCACTGGCTTTTACGCCAGAAACATCTTTCGAACCATCCTTCCCGATCAGCCTCAGAATGCTGACTGAAACCATTCATTTCCGTAACCCTGTGGGTTTCTTGGGCTTCCATTTCGATTCCCAGACAACGCTTTCAATGAGGAAGAGTCAGACAAGAGGAAATAATTATGGGGAGAAGCACATCTCATCCATGCTCTTTGTGTGGACTCCTGTAAGTGTGTAGTGATGCCTCTATTACTTGTGTATATTGTACATTGCTACTGTACATTTGAATGGGCACATGGCTGGATCGGAACCACCACCTCGACTTGATGATCTTTTTTTGTGTCAGTCAATCCACTCTCACAATTTGGCGGGAGAGCTGTCAAGACTGATGGTAAATGCATCAAAGTTCCTTTGGGGTGAATCTTTAATGGGCTTGATGTGACGGCGGTCGCGTTCCAAGAGAAAAAGGGGCTCTTTACATTTTAATATTGGTAATATACTTCCGTAAGAAGACTCCCCGATTCATTCTGAACGAGAGCAAATTGGAAAAGAGAGTCGTAAGTCAAGCGAGAGCAAGAGGTTGGATGATTTGCAAAAATTTCTGGAATCTGGGTGCACCCTTCCTTCCTTTTACTCGCTGTCGACATCTTCCCTGGAAATGGACCTTAATTCCTCTGAGAGGTTTCTATTCTTCCATGGCACATGGGAGGAAATCATACCAAATCATGGCAGAGATAAGGATTAATGCCATGTCCTCTAACATACTCAAAAGTCAACAATATTCCCTGGCTTGGGGAACAATTTCAAAATAAAATCGTGAAAACGACCAAAGAAGGAAGACCCGTAGTTCATTTCATAATGAATAGCATGGTTCTAATCGTATTTTGGGTTTCCAACCTTTTCTAATACCGATGCATTCTAGTCATCATGGCTAAGAGCAATCACTCGAACTGATATCGGAATTGTTAATCCATTCGTATTTTATAATCTTTGGCCTGTCATAAATGGAGCCAGAGCTTCGGTCGCAGGAATTGAGTGCCTGCCAATATACTAGACGGTCACAATTTCTCGAGTAAAATAATGACATTTGAGAAAGCGCACGCACCTTGACGACTGAAAGTTGATTTATTTACAATCTCCGAAGGCGCTTATTATCATTTGCTTTAACATTACGTGTGCAGGTACACTGCTCCTCCAAACAGCGTTAGTATAGTAGTATTAGTTGTAGGAGCGTTATTAGGAGTAATGAATGATGGCTTTGAACAGCCCTGCCTTCTTACACGAAAACGGCCAATCAAGGTGGGCCCTTTAAGAAAGAAGTGCAATAAATATAAGATCCACGACACCGAAGATATCCGAAAAACAGAGCCAACCGCTTCTTCGAGCTATTTGGAGCATTTTTTGACTCTTTTGCTTTCCGTTCTGTCCGCTTAAAGTGTATCAACCAACTTTGTTGACAGTTATGGATTTTGGATCCTTGCTAATAATGGCAAAGAAACTTCCCTCCAACTTTGTTCCACCTACATTTGCATGCATTCATTTTTGCTGTCACGTTTTTCTCAACTCCACCTCTTGGTCCAAAGAAATGAGCAATCCATTATGGACTTTTTGTGCGAGTAGATCATTGTCCCCGACTGTCAAGGAACGAGAAGGTCTCTTTGGAAAAAAAGATTGCCAGGAACATTGCGAAACGGTACTGAAAATGCAGAACTGCAATTCTGACTTCCTCGTCCCAATTGGTTTTTAATACAAGTGGACTTGAGAAGTGATGAGCCAAGAATTTGCTGAATACTATTCACTTGTCCAAGGCCAGCTCCTTGGAGTTGTTTTCAATTACCGCCACATATGTACTATTTGTAAAGATCTTCTGTGGGTCCTATTGTAAATGCGAGACTTCTCTTGTCAGTTCCAAGCGAATGCGGTTCATGTTCCACATTCGAGGGAGGAAATTGACGTGTAACTCTGGCAGATACTTTGGTATTAATACCCCTGTTGGGAGATTGCCACGAGTGATATGTCAATTTCAATGGCTCACCCACAGCAGATCCATGCTTACGACTCACCTTGTCCGTGGGCTTGTCGAGTGAATAGATGACAAATGTCCGAAAAATATCGGCTATATCAAGACAGGTCTAAACTCGTTGCATTCAAATATGAAGGGTATATGCTGGATGTGCGTGAATTTCTAGCTCTGTGTAATTGTTTATAATTGGTCCAATTTACGACGAATCCAGGGTGACAACGCGTGAGATGGATTGCCACAAATATCATGACTATGAGCAATTAAGATTTACATTAATGTGTCAGAGCTTGACCGTAAATTGGCCGTAAATCCATCATTCAGGCACCCATTGGCATGCCTGTCAATTGAATGCATTCTAAGTACAAGATATATACGTAGAGTTTGCATGCACCTCATAAAGTTGGTGGTTCGTTCTTCTTGGTCACACAGAATTATTCTAGGTACAAAAAGAACAACAGAGCTAAGCAACCACCCTATTGTACCCCACAGTTAAATATAACAAATAATCTCCCCGGGTTGCTATCACCAAATATAATAATAGGTCTACTGTTTAATAAAAGTATTAGAAAGAGGAGGAGAACCATGTCATCAAGTTTTGACGACACTGCAGTTCCACAATCCGGCTTGACATACCAATTTACAGCTTTCAAAAGGCACTTTGACTCGGTCCTTGCTCCGAATTTTCTATACTGGAACGAACTCGACAGTACAATGAAGTACAGCACAGTACCACGAGGGATAAAAAGCCCACGGCTCTGAGACATTTGACAAAATTTCTCTTCTCAACTTGATACTTACCAAATATTTGCATGTTGCCCAGCGCCCAGAAAACGAAAGAGAGACGAAACTTGTTACTAACTACTCACTTGCCCCCTTTTGGAGGATTTTTTCCTGGCAATAAAAATTGAGACGAACGTCTAGCATTTGTTCCAAATCAAAAATCAAGCTTTTATGAGTCCGCTTCTTACCTATTTCACGAGTCATTGGGGGGAGTGGTCGAGCCTTTATGTATTGGGACTTGATTGGTACTTACATCTGAGGCCAATTGATAGTTGCCAAATTAAAAGACTCGACCTTTTTTTGTTGGTGCTGTGACTAATGTGATAAAAATTAGAGGGCACCCATGGAATCAGACGGGTTTGATGAATCGCTCTCCCAAAAAGGATTGTGAAAGCTGAGAAACTTAGCAGCTGCTGTACGGCCAAGGCGAAACTTAGCAGTCATGGATTGGTTAAGTCTCCGAGAAATGACTTGCAAATAGAGGAAATAGATTTTCGCACCAGTTAGCTTGCTTGGCCTTTCGCATGAGTCAGGGCCATCCTTATCTCTTGGCCACGATCTGCGACACCCGTTTTGAGACCAATTAAAATGACACATGATTTAACAAGCGTATAATTAGTGCCAAAATTGCTTTTGACTTCTCGACTTTAAATATTCATGACCCTTGAGCACGGCAAACTAGTGAGGCACGTTCCCTCCGAACTGGGAGCTGTGGTCACGCAGTTCACCTTACTTCTGACTCGTCATTCAGGTACATTGTCTTGAGAAATCCCTAACCTAGAAGGGTTCATATGCGTAAAAACTAAGAACCAAACTGTTCTTTTTTGCATTAGAGCGGGAAACTTGTAAGGTTGATACTCAAAGTTTTGATCAGCTTCACATTAATGAAATGATCCAGTCAGCGTTTTCGATCTGCATTTGTGTTTTTCATTACGGAAGGCTTTGGTATATAAGTGAAGCTATATTTTGGTTACGTTGGTATTTTGAGTCCAACTTTGGTTTAAAAAAAGGGCGGGCAATTCAAATCCCTCAAGGGGCAAAAACTTCATGTTGGCCTAGTTACCGAGGTTCAAAAGGATTAGAGGAGACCATTAGCTGGCACAAAATCTTGAAGAGTACCTCACTTGGACACGGATGAGGATCCTTAATGAATTTGCAGGAGATAATAATTGCAATTTGGAGTCATTTCCTGAGAAGAAAGGGAAAGAGTTCATAATCTTTTTGACAGGAGTCCTCGATCTGGAGATGGAAAAGATCATCTTTCTCTTTTTTTGTACCGATTTCAACCCAAGGTTTACCCAACATTTCCAACAGGAGCTAATATGTATAGGCCACTCTCTTCTGGGTACAATATCTTTATTGAAAGATCGTCCAGATAATTTTTCTGTCGAAGGCAGGCACACATACACACAAGCAATGATTAGATCGTCATTAGATTTGAAGTGCTTTCATTAGGCTGTCAGAGAGTGACTAATTGTGCTTCGTAGCGAGTTCTTCTATCAATCCAAATGAAGAGAATCAAGATTTTCTGACATTTTAAATGACATTCAAAATGACATTCACCCAAAGGTATCGTCAAGACCAATTCCTCAGCAAACCCTACTTTACCCAAGACTTATTCAGACTTTCGTCATTCTCGTTCAAAGACGTGGGCCACGACTTTTAGCCAAATGTTGCCCACCCTCTTTTTGGTTAAGAAAAAATATATGAGTCTCATTAGGCGCCTTGTCAGCTGAATCTTTAATTCAACGAAAAGGGAGACGAAATCTGCGACCATGATTTATCGGAGAGAATTTATGAAAACGAGCTTCAAAAATTGGCCTTCATCTCCATGTCTCAAAGGGATTCGGAAGAGCCAAGGAAACCCCCTTTTCTCACTAAAAAGGAAATGCGTGCCATAAGTTAACCAAATCAAGGGGAAAAGAATCAAAAAGTGTAATTGGCAGGATCCAGGACCGAATGGATATCAAGCCATATATAGCTTTGGAGAAACCAAACTTCTGTAGCTGATAGGAATCAAGGGCAAAAACACATTGATGGGTGGAATCAAATACAAATTGAAATTCTCTTTTAGAAGCAATTCTCGTGAGTCACTTATCACAGTTGTATTTTAGAGTACTCAATAAGTACTCTTCAATTCAGATTGAAATCCAGGTTTCCTCCCAGAGATGGGAATGTCAGTAGTCAATGGATTGCTCGCAGATGGTTTTGATATGGTAATCTCGATTCTCTAGCTCTTTTTCTCAGGCTTTGAACATCCATGTCGAATGGTCAAATCTCCACTTCCCCCTCTAATCCAGGAATAACTCCAACCCCACCTTTCCTTTCTCGTCCACGTCCACGTCCACGTCCCCGACTTCGTTCGTTCGTTCGTTCGTTCGCTCGCTCAAGCAATCACTCTCTCTTTCAATTTGACATTGAAATAGGACTCCTATTCACCCACCCAATCCACCCCCTCCTACCTCCAGGATCCACCTATTCAACCTAGGACTCAGTCTCACAAGCACCAGATAACCCTTTGGAAGCAGCAAGGAAAGAAAGAGCATGACCTATTTTCCCCTTCTCGAGTACGAAAAGGTGGATTTTGGCTCAACAGTACAGGGTAGGTTTGGTAGGACAGGACGTTTATCCTGACGTCGTTGTTGGCGGAGCTTGCATCTATTTTGGGAACCCATCATTTCCAAATTTCCAACGAGAGCCGTGATTGTTGGAGGTGCATTTTTGAACTTGGAGAAGAACTTGCTGCTACCAATGTGTGGGTTGCTAATGATCGAGTCTTGATACCTGATTGGATTGATCCAGGGCTTGATGGGGTGATTAAGTGGATCATTTTTGGAACTCGCTCCCCCTCAGCTGGCTTGTTTGCTTTTGATAATGATCTAATTGATCCACAAAGTGACTACATACAGGCCTTGAGTAAATCTTTATGGGCTGGCTACCGCACTCCAACCACCACCTATATGCATTAAAACGGTAGTAAGATCCAGTCTTGGGCAATCATCGAACCCCTCCTCGACTTATTGTACCCTGCAATGTTTATTTCATATTTTATATGAGTTTGTATCCTACGAGGCTGTGATTAGTTTTGGAACCAATCTGCCCACGTGGTGTTCCAGAAAATGAAGGCTGACTTGAAGGGGGAGAATCTGATGCAGCAATTGCATGTTGGTTAGAAGTGAGTATCTTGTTAATGGCACTGTAATTAAAACTCAAATAAGCACCCTATCAATCTTGGTCGTTGCACCTTTTCCTTCGGTTCGAACCAATACAATTAGATCCATCCTGTTCCATGACTGAAGTCTTTGCCACAATAACATTCTTGGAAATGCACCATTCAAAACGAGGTTTCAAGAACCATAACAGTAGTTACTGACGATTGACGAGTTGTGTGGTTTGATGATGGCAACATATTGTCGGGTACTCCAATCACATGTATTCGAGCTCTGTATGTTATTCGAAATTTTGAACCCATGTAACTGGATTAGGGGAATTCAGACCTTTTCTCTTTTTGGGTCTTTCCAGTGTCTTGAAAGACAATTCAATTTCTGTGCAAGGAAACAAACCACTATCAAAGCATGTTGAAGAAGTCTTCTGACAAAGTTATAGACATCTTTCTGCCTTTCGAGTCCGGCCCACTTTCTGCCTGACGTATGGAGGATCAGGGCACCAAAACTTTCCTCCCCACATTTTTGGGGGCTTTGCCCGAGTCCAGATTTCTTAGAGTACCTACATTATCCCAGTCAGAAATTGGGGAGAGGGAGCGAGGAAGTGGAGAAAAAGTTCCACGAATGAAACTAAAATCTAATCAATTTGTGTGATTGCTTCAAAGTTCGTTTTTTTTCGACTCATTCCACTCTTCCAATCCTTGAGAACCAGACAGCCAATCAAGCTCAATTTTGAACAACTTGCTTCCCCTCAGAAAGGCATAACTAATTGAATCCATGAATTCCACATATACAGTTAAGATGTGATCGTATTAAAGTAAGATCCTTGTTGCTCCCATAAATGACAAACTTAAGCTCTCAGTTCCAGCTGTTTCAATTTTCATGCATGAAGCTCACTCACACCATTGATCTTTAAACTTTGGCATTGAAATTACGCAATTGCCCTGGAAGAACGGGGGTGAAATACGAACAGAGCAGTCACAGTACGTCTATCGTACTCTCTCCACTGGAAATGGATTGCAGTGCCAAGGCGGATGTACGGTACAGCTTGGTAACCTTCTGATGTTTGGCCACCTAAAGATTGAGTCTTGAAAATCCAGATTTCGGTCGTCGGCCCTGTCTGTTCAAAAAGGATTTATGGCATTTCCATGAGGGTCTCCACTTTCCAATGGTTTGAGGATGAACACTGATAGGCTCACCAACGTTACTTTGTCTTTACCGGCCTTCAGGATGCCCTTAGCCTTGGTTCTGACCTTTAGACTGCACTCACTTGAATTTTCAGACATTGTTTTGACGGCACTTTATCAGAGGGTTACCCATCGCCTCCAGGATATCGTTAGACCATTTGTAATATGTCACTAGGTACTTAACAGTTCCTCTTAATGAATGCTTGTGGTTTAATGTCAAAAAAAATCTTTGAGGAGGGAGCAATGGTATGAAAAACAGCCATGGAGGCCCTTAATTTCTTTACACCCTGTAAAAGCCATAAACTAGTCTCTATTATCGACCATATCGTCGTAAATAAATGGAATTATCCTTCCTTCCCTGGAGATTCCTCTGAAAGCGGGAGGGAGGCAGATTTTGACATTCGAAATGTGGAATGAAAGCCCAATAAATCAGGGGAATTTAACTCCAGTCAGTCCCCATTACCCACTTGAAGACAGAGGAAAATCTCAAGAATGACCAATGCGTTTCCGGGGAAACATTCTCGCAATCCAATAAATCTATCCCATACAAAGACGTGTTAAGTCCTGACAATCCTCATGCCATTACAAATCGGTCTTCCTGTCCCGTGAACAAAGTCACTTCATAATTGTCTTGAACCCTGGCCCTCAGAAACGGGATTCAACCAACCACCCCCCAACCACCCTCAAAACTCAAGAAGTCATAAGTCACCACCCTAAACAGCGTAAGACCACTACAAACTGTACAGATCTAGTGCTCCATGTCCTCCCCCAAAAAGGATATTCGAGACAAAGACAATGAATCAAAACATGGCGAATCAGAACCACAATTTGTTGTGATCTTTAACATTATTTCCTGACATCATTATCCTCGCTCAGTTCTCTTTCGACGAACATTTGACGGTTCTCCGGCAGAGTTCTCCGTCCACGGTTAGCGCCGGGTATTTAAATCACCCACGTGTTGCCCGCTCCTTTTCCGGGCTTAACGTGTTTCAAACCGAGAATTGGCAAAACCAACCTTTAAGTATAAACAACCTAATGCGGTTTCCAATATGCGTTCACTCCACTTGCTTCGTTAATGTTCATGTATAGGTAGAGTAGGCCTTGATGACCAGGATTAAGTGTTTCCTCATGTGAGGAAGAAGAGGGAGCAATTCATTGTCCATATGAGGGGTAGTACGTACACCATAACGTTGCACAGAACAGGACAGGGTTGCAATGCTCCATTGCTCGAAGCCTCAAGTTGACCTTGAGTGGCAAAACCACCCCCTGTCTAGTAATGACATAATGATCCAGCATGATATATCAAATGAAACTCTAATTCATCCATCCATCCCTCTATTGATTCATTGGGACTAATCAGAGACAAAAATATCCTGCTTAAGCATGTCATAGATGCAGCAAACGAACAAGTCGCCAACCTTTTCTACCAAGATCGTTAAAGGCGATCTTTTAAGTCTGACCCCTATGGGCAATAGTTACCATTAAGTCGATGGACACCAATCTGTTTGATGCCAGATTTCGGCTCCCACCACTTCATTGAGCGACCACGTTGGGCCAAGTACCATTTAGTCAGCCACCCTTGTCTTGTCCATTGACCAACTTGAATCACTTCTGAACAGAGCAATTCGTATTGAACCCAACTTAGTACAAAGTACTTGAGGTCGTAGTGGGGGTAGTAGCGCTTCCATGAAGCGACAAGAGACCGCTATTGGGCACATTACCAATGTAATGCACATTTTGCCACCCTCTTAATAGAGGGGTGTTTAAAGACACAAGTACTCATACTCAGAGTCTCTTCCTGGCGAGCAAAGACCGAGTTGGGAAAAGGACAAAAGCCACCCTCATGTCGAATCACTTCCTCGTTTAGTTTCGAAGGTAAGAACTGGCCGTCAATTTCTCTCCTCGCCCTGGCCATGGATATGTAGGAACAAAAGATTTTCACTTTTCTGGACGGGATTTATCCGAATCACACGAGCGTGACTTTTAAAACAGATTCAAATTTTCACCCTCAACCCCTTGAAACGTCTCTGTTTCTCACTCGTTCCCCTTTTACTAGCGATCCTCCTCCTTCCGCTAATTCTGCCCTTGCTTACAGTATACGAGTATGAGTAGTGCTGGTTCGTTTGCTGGCTTCTTGCTGGCTCTTTTGGCTTCACCTCCTCCTCCTCCTTCCTCGTAATAATAAAAGTGGAGCCATTTAAGCCTAGAAATGAGGGTGATCAATCCTCTCAATTAATTCAAGTTTGTCATAATTTGTAGAGAGAAGGCAATTCATTGCCACACATCACATCGAATTTCAATTCCAAGGGTCTTCTTAGGACCAGTTGGCTCTGTTAGTCATCAGGGGGAAAGAGACCTCTGTATCTCAGTCCTCCAACAGAGTATTAGTCTGGGTGCCAATGACCAAGAATGGTCACTAAATGTCGTGAGAGGGAAGACAGAAAAAAGTCCAAGAGAGCCTGAAACAAGAAACGAAAACCAAGGAAAACTTTTCCCTGCCCTCTTGAAGCTAAAGGTTGGCTCGGCTATTCGCTCTATTGTACATTGGTGTAACTGTTACATGAACACGCGAGTTTTTTGGCCTCTCTCCCTTTCTCTCTCTTTTTCTCTCGAAATTGTCTCTTGACGAGAATCGGATCAATTTTTGCTCTCGACCTGGACCATCTGAAATTGAACTTGGGACACTTCCAATACAGGAACCAACATTGCTGGAGCATGCTGATGAGGCATTATCATAACTCGGGAGAAACTTTTTTTTACGCAGGAATGAATGACCTTAAAGGGGGAAGCATGAATCTGCTAATTATCCCAAAATAAGAGGCGGGGAGGCGTATTTGGAAACAATCCATTGGGACGATTATTGCGATAGGAAATGGAGTCATTCCTTCCTTGGACAGGGATGAAGTTGCTGCTTCTCATGCAAGATGGAACGGGCTTGTTAAATATTCCAGGGGATCTTGGCCTCTTAATCGGTCAATTTTCCCCTTGAATTATTGAGCAGACTCGCTAGCTTTCCCTTGGTTACCTCACTTTCATACATCTGGTTGGCAAAAGGGCTTTTCTTTTTGTACATAACTGATTCCAGAATAAATCAAATCTAGGGGGTACATCTAGATTGTAACCAACCTGGCCAACAGAGTTGTACACTGAACAGAGTACATGACCATCCCTGGTTGCCACGGGAATAAATATGGTTGCAAGGCACGTTCTTTTCACTTCCTCTTTTGGGGAATTAATAATTCCGCTCACAGATTTGAAATTCGGGGACTCCAGCTTTGATTGAGAGCTGGCTTTTTCCCCTCCTCTTTCTTTCTTTTGCTTTTTCATCATTTCACGCATTCGTCACTGTGGAAAATCATTGAAAGCTTACAACTCTTGGGGCGTTAAATTTTTCAGTCAAAGGTGTATAAATACCTTTTAAAATACATACATTTGGGGTAAAATCACAATAACATTTGTACGATTCGAGCAAAACTTAGTCTGAGTTAGGCTTTTTTCAAGTTCTTGTCCAAATTCCTAAAGCAAACCTTGAGGGATCTCTTTCATGATGACGATGACACACCCGCTAACTTGATTTTCCAATTAGGCACCACAAACTCGAAGACCCGAGGGTTGCGAGTTAGTGTTGGTGACCCCATGTCGACGAAGAGAAGATCTGGGCCCGAATTTTTAGCTCGAGAAGAAGAAGACAAATGTTAGGCTTGAGATGGGAGGTTGCATAAGATGAGGGTATTTTTGTCTTCTTTTTGGGGACAACCCTTATTTTGCAAATCGATGTCAATCAGTAGCATAATCAAGGGGGATGATCAAACAAAAGGCCTGACACAGTTTTCAATTTTCCATGTTTCAGAACTCCATCCGGCACAATCTCTCACTTCACAGTCGCTTCGTCAGAGTACAAAATGAAGGCACTGGCAAATCCAGTTGGTGGATGCTCAATCCAGATGCAAAGACTTCGGGAGGTAAGTCATCCCGAAGGCGAACACCTTCCATGGACTCGGCCAACCGAGGGCCGGAATTCAAACGACGAGGCCGAAGCAAAAAGTCGTCGCTGACCAATATCAATCGAAATGGGGTTGGACCTCGTCCAGGGGTGAGCCCAATTAGAGGTCCCCCGGGGATGACGGACATATACCCAGACGCACCGAATTTTCATCAATTCCCATTTCCACCTGACTTGAGAGGTCGAGGTAACCTAGAATTCCAAGGGGGATCCGGGCACCCTCATGGAGGGGTGGGAAGAATATCTCCCAACCTCAGGAATGGGGTCATGGAAGGTCAATATGGATACCCAGGACCGCAAGAGTGGGGCTCCGAATACCCGCAATGTGGTGGGCAGGGCTACTATCCAGGTGGGTCTTTCTATCGCGTCCTGGGCATACTTTTGTCACCCCCTGACGACTGTCTTATTTTGATTTCAGGTGCCATGCCGCGTGATCCATATTGTGATCCTTTGTCTGGCAACAGTGGTCCTGAAGAGTTCTCTGGACCTCGGGCAATTTCTCCAATTCATCTCCCGCATAGGTCCAATGGTTTTCCATTCCGAGGGGCCTACCCAGGAAATCCAAATGAGTTTCATGCTTATCATGGTGGGTCGGACATCAAGATGCCTTCAAGCCCCTTGGTGTCGAGTGCAAACCAACATAGCTTGAGCCAGGAAGGCAACTCATACACCAATTCCCAGGTCTCGTCCTTGAAATGAAACACATATCCTTCTTAAAGAACTCGGTGTAAACAATTGATCTCCTCCTTCCAGGTTATGTCCCCAATGACGGGCGGCAATGCCAACGTTCAAGGCGACATGTCGCCCTCACCACGATCAAGTGGAGCCGGGTCCAGAATACCGAACAACGCGAACTTCCCTTCGCCCGAGTCTCATCATGGCCCGACCACACCAAGTGGGCCCGGGGACCAACCTCCTTTGCTCTCGCCCCATCCCAAGGGTGGTCACACCTTCTTCCCTCCCTGTAGCATGAATCCACGGTCAGCTCAGGGCCTCCTGAATCCTCCCCCATCTCAGACGTCCCCTCGATCCAATAGCACCGGGTCGAGTAGTTCCATTTTGGAGCGGGCTTTGGCCACTACCATCAAGCAAGAGGATGGAAATCCAGTCAGTCCAGGTGGGACCCATATGGAACATGCCCATCATCCCAATCAACAAGGCAATTTCCCATGGCCTCAAATGGGAAGCAATAGCTTTGCTGATGTTAACGTCGAAGATTATATTAAACATGACATGTCAAATGCAATGGAGGGCTTAGAGTATATGGGTCCAGCTGGGCCCGAGCATGGTCCTCAGGGAATCAATGTGGGTTACAACGCCAATGGAACGAATATCCCGGATGCTCACCACCCTTTGCACCACAGCCATCATCATATGGGACAACACCATCCTCATCATCACGGTCATGAGGACCTTCGTGACAATAGCGTCCCACCGCCACCGGCAAGTCAATACCAGGCCATGACCCAGCCACCCTGGGTTAGGTAAAACACCCGAGGTAAGAATAAAAACAACCAGATTTTTCCCTTACCGCTGCTTTATCGTCCGGGATTACCTGGATGACAAATGTGGTTTTTGAAAAAGAAAACTTTGTTCCAAACTCTCATAAGTTACTCACTTAAGTTTGGCGACATTTTATGACCCTTCCTCGATTTCCTTGGCTTTGAAGCATTAAGTCGAAAGGGGGAAAAGTTTATCGAGAGTCAAGTAGAATTACTTTTTGATTGAGAATGAGTAATTACAAAAGGCAATTTGGAATCCAGATTGGCTCTCAACACTCATTATCATAGAGTTTGTTCATATAACCACTTGGAATGGTTTGGGTTCTTGGTTCCTGCCCATGGTTTATCCCAATCTGAAGCTCCTTCATATGCTCGATTTCGGTCTCTTAGCTCGAGCTTAAATCAAGAGTGCTTGCCTTCCAATAAATATTTCAGCAATGTCTCCATCATCTTAATGGAGCCTCCGATCCGCATTTACTGAGAGTGCTTTGTGCCGTAGTTCTGCGAATCGAACCATTGCCTCATTTGCGGAGGGGGAGATATACGGAGGAAAAAAAGGAGACAACCCCATACATACGACTACGAAAAGTCGGCATTTCCCTTTTTTACTGTACTCCATTTCTGGCAATCAACTTGGAAAAATTGCAATTGCAAGATCCCTCTCTAGGCGTTAAATGAAGCAATGCAATGAGGATACAACCATGAAGAATGCCATTACTGACTTTTGTGAACGAACATTTGTATACAAAGTATCTTTCCACTTCTACCTTACAGAGTGTATCTGGCTACGTACTAAGTGCACATTTCGGTTGGTGGGGAGGTAATCATGTTACCCGAAACCTGTCAGGTTTTTCCGTTGCAATCTCAAGACAAAACCGCATTAATTTTTCTATTTTGTCAAGAGCTGACAAGACGGGATGTCAACTGGCATCTTTCTCACCTGAGAGCACAAAAATGAAGCTCTAGGAGCATGTCATTCAGTTTCGCATTCACCCCACATGTGTTTCATCCTATTTCCATTCTGATTTCAGGGATCCACTCTGGTCCTCGGGACTCGGAAATTCAAGACAAATGTGAAAACCTCTTCATCTATAACCAACGCCCCTGCTTCCTCTGCAAGAGAAGAACTCGGAGCCCACTACTGCATAATTTTCCTTTCCGTTGCCAGATTCTGTTCCTTTCCCATTCCTTTTTTTTTATTTTTCCAATTTCACTTACAAAGTCACAGGGTTATTGCAACTATCCAGACTCGTTGGTTCGCTACTTACCCTTGTGGTTTGCAGGCTTTGTTCAGGGATCTAGGTTGCATTTGTAGCGACAAATCTATGGCTCATCCCTCATTTCATTCCGTGGAACGGAGGACCTGTAAACGCCTTTTTAGAGGGTGGATGAAGTGTGTGCCTTTCCTTCTCCATCTATCTATCTTTCTCGCCACGGTAATCCTGGGAATACTTTTTGCAAAGGTTCCCTGGATCTTGATCCACGTCCTGATAGAAAAAAGATTACCACTAAATCTTTGCTCAAATGAAAATCTTCCCTATAAGTAGTTGTAGCAATTGGGTTGGGTACTCGTCCTCTTTCTCTTTTTGAGACACTTCCCCAGATACACACACAATGGAAAATAAAAAAGAAGACAGGCCACGTAGTGTTGAGTTTCACCGAATTCTGGTAGATTGGAATTCTTCGATCAAACATATTGGCATTTGTTTCCCGGAATTCACAACTCTTCTTACTTGCTCAGGTTCCGTTCAAAATTGAGAAACTGGTTTAATTCGGGAGGAGCTCTTAAAACTAGAGGGTGACGAGATTTTGGGAATCTTGAAAGTGAGAGGATTTTCGACAAGATTCGGGATTGTTTAAACAATCAGGGGTTATTTGGATACGAATCATTCATGGCCTGCAGCCGCTTTTTGTGGGATCTAAAGGGATAAAAAGTATAGCCTTCGACATAAATATAGCCTTCCTAGAAGCAAGAGCTTACTTACACCGTAGCTGAGGTTTGTTGTATAACCCTGACTTTCCTTCGTCTTCTGCCCCTTTCACAAACGTAACTCATTGTTATAATTCATAGTTAAATTCTTGACTCAATGTTGTCAGAGAACAGTTATTGGAACTCTAAGCCATGCACACTTTAATTACGGGTATTTTTTCCCTTCCTCCCCAATTTCACATTTTTCTCTGAATTTCTGAATTCCCCCAAGCTACTTCACCAACGATAGTATTTATTGCAAATCATTGGGCATTTATTTATCCTGTCACGATTGTGTTTCCATTAGAAAGTTGTATTTAGACTCACTGTGATACAAATCATGTATAAAGTGAACATCACCCCCATCATCACCCCATCAACATCAACAAAGATAAGAGCAACACCATCAACAACTACCACCAAGAAGAAAGTGAGGGCGGGCAAGAATTTGAACTTTCCGCCAATTTGTGCCAAGCCAAACGAACATGTTAAAACCACGTTGCAAGTCTGTAAATAGGATTTAAAATGAACAAAAACTATCTTTAAAGAAACATAGACTTCACACACGCGCAAATTCCAGTTACAAGTTGCAAATTTATCGTTGTCCAAGAGACTGCTATTCCTCGAAAACTCATTCTCATTCAATCACTTGTTTCGCGTAATCCACAAATCTATCTCAAGCTCTCGGACAAGATCGGAAGCTAAGCAAGACGATGATCACTTACTGGCCATCACGAAAGCTCTCACACTTAAATGCATATATGCCAACCACTGGATGAATGAAAAAGTAACAATAAAAGTTTATTATCAATCTGGAAGTCTTCTCATTTCGCCCATTCATTAGCAGCTAAGGAAGCCAGTCACACTGAGATCGTTCTTGGAGTGCCACGCTTGTACTGAACATCCATCGCTCCTCAAAACAGAAAAGCTCCATCCAGACTCGAAATTGTGCTGAATCACTCCCCACCCATCATTTTTTGGAACCCGTCTGCCCAGACAATCTCGTTAAGAGACAGGCAAAGCCTCTTCTTTTACGTTCCTGCTGTGCATTTCGCCGATGTTTGAAGTAGACCAAGGAATCACACCTCGTCTCCTTTAATGGGGCACAAGTTAATCTTGGGATTGACAAAAAATTGTGCCATATTTTGTCGTGAGTACGGAGGAACCCCTCCGGGAATTATTTCCGTTGCCTCTGGGCTATTCAATTCAATGATGAAGTTAGAACAGAAAGGATGAATTATTTGTTGACTTTCTGCCGAAGATTCTCTAAAGAAATGAAGCATGTGCCCATATATGAACTGGAGAAAGGGGATCGAATTAGAAAATTAACCTCTGACGATGCATAATTGGCTGCTCATGAGCACTGGATTTGCAAAGGTTTTCCAATAACCACTACACCTTAAGCCAATCTTGTCTTAGTCATGGTGGGTGGTGAAGAGCCCTCTGGAGAGAGAGCGATTTGGAACTTATTTTTCTTCAATTTCCAAAGACCAATTTGGTGATGAGTACGAAACTCAATTACCTTCCAAGTGCGCTTCATTTTACATTTATTCACTTAGTTGGAAAAAGCTCATTCGAAGTGAACGAGAGAGGGAGCAAAAAAGCGAAGACGACAATGTTGTGAGATGAGTATCATATTTCGGTGCCCAAGCAATTTGGAATTTGAATTAAAGAAAAAGGGAGGAAATAATCTAGGTTGCGTTGATAAGTAATCAAGCCTTCCGTTTTGCTGCTCACAAATATCTGAGGGAAGTTCGTTCATGTCCCGGTTTGAAAATGATTCCATTAATTACGATAACCTAGTTAGTACTCAATGCATGTCCCATGTAGCCGATAGTCTTTTTCATGCTCTAACTGGACATGCCAATCATTTTTTTCTTCAGGCGTTTCCAAATCAGAATATTGAAGCATCTATGTAAGTGCTAATGAGTGGCACTCAATGCTTGAGCTTGCACATGATTGCTGCTTTAACATCAAGATACTTAAAATCCTATCGAAAGAAAGAAAATGACGGAATTTCTGTTTGCCCAATAATGTATTGCAAGCAAAGTTCTTATGCATTTTCAAGTTTAGGGTGAACACCTAATAATATATTCATAGTACATTGAAGTACAACTAAATACATGGAATTTTATTACTAGACATAAAAATAAGCTGCCTTTTTGGGCCGTAATTTTTTTAAGCCGGGAAAAATGTTGAGAAAATGTGGAAAATGCGAACAAAAAAGTTGTAAATATGCGAAATGTGTTAATTTTAGCTAGTTTGCCGCAGTTTTTTGTTACAAAATGCTAGGCACTCGAACTGCATGTCAGAGTTTCTTCATTTCATTTTCAAGAAATTGAGATGTCTTGCAATGCTGGACATTAGGACACTTCTTTTAATTGGAACGGATGATATAGTTTAAAATTGATTCTCTTCTGGAGCCTAGTGGGATTCCTGAGGGATCTTTTGTGCACCAAAGAAATTTGGTGTTTTTGGTTTTATCAAACCTGTGACTGCAGGTTTTAGCGCAACAACAGCTCGCTTTTTTGCCGATTTTCCTAAACAGAAAACAGGCAGTTGAATTTCGTATTCCAATTATTGGTGGATCAAAAGTTGTATAAAGTTTATGAGTTAACAATTTGACGAATCATAATCATTCATTTGAATAGTACCGGGGATTAATCTCCTTGTAATGATTATTAAAGCCTGTGAAAATCAAAACCAAGGCAAACCATAAAATTGCCAAAAACGTCTAGATGCTCTACGGAATTAAATGAAAAAGGTCCTCAACAAGGCAAACTAAACTAAGGAGGAAACAGATAGTATGTCCTTTGGGGGCGTAGGGTATTCTGGCACAGTTTTGTTCGGTAGATTAGATATAATATGAAACGAAAGTAAAGTAAAATTGATAAGGTTTTTCGTCTTGAAATGCTGAGAATTCCATTCCCAGTAGTTGTAAGAAAGTCCCCTAAAAGTAGAATCTATTTCTAAAAAGATATTGCAGTAAAATGCGCTTGAAAATGGACTTATCGTAATTTGATTAGTCTCATTTAAAAACAACATAATTGATTTGTAACATAAAAAAAGTTCTTGACATAAGTCTGCCTTTTAGTTTGAAACATCGACAGAACAATTGTCAATAAAATTTAGCTTAATTCACAACAACACCTCAGGCACCTTTCTGTTCCTAGCCTCAGGAGCAAATTTTCAATGACTAACATTTTGTGTTTGCTTTCTTTTTTGATAAAGTGTGAGATAGTTTATATTTAGCATATCACCTCCACAAGCTTGGTAAATTTAAGCATACAAACGTTTGTATTCAATTGATAACTGGCAGTTGTGTTCGAATCGGTTGAA
This sequence comes from Tigriopus californicus, assembly GCF_007210705.1. NCBI lineage: Eukaryota > Metazoa > Arthropoda > Copepoda > Harpacticoida > Harpacticidae > Tigriopus > Tigriopus californicus. The sequence continues at coordinate 4,635,986 of NC_081444.1, forward strand.
CGTCCATAGCCGGTGCCACGTGGTTTAGTTCCATAACTAGCAGGCTATTCGTAGATGATGACCTGGTCATCGAAGTTGTTCGCTTAGCAGCAGCGCTTCGTCGATAAAATGAAGTCTTGGTAGCGGAGCTCCTAGTTGAAGAAAGATTCTCTCTGGAAGCACTGAAGCTCCGCCTTTGAAATCCACTGCTCGATTGCATTTCCAAACGGCTCAATGTTGGCAGTGGGAGGCCAAGTTTCTCAATTTGGGACTGGCAATTGACAGAAAAGTTTGGATCTCCAATGGAGAGCTCTCTCAATTTGATTAGAGTCCCGCGTTGTTTCTCCTTCTCGGTCCTTAGATCCATATCATGCTCATATTGGTGAGCATTGGTCACCTCGGCCTTTAGAGCGTTGGACAACTTGTCCTGTTGTCTTTTCGCTCTTTCGAGTTTCAATTCCTGGTCCTTGATATCAATCTTCAGAGCCTTCAAATCGGCTGATCGCTCATCGGAAATACTTTGAGCCATCTCGAGCTCGGAGTCTAGCTTGATGATCTGGAATTCTTTCAATTTGATCTCGGCATCCAAAGCCTCAAGTTCGTTCTTGGACTTCTCCATGGTGCCGTTCAAGCCCTTTATTTTCTGTTGAAGATCCCGAACATCGTCAGAATCTTGGTTGTCTCGTCGGAAATTGGAAGCTCGGTATTTGTCATTGGAGTTTCGAAGTAAGGCCATCGTTTTCTGAAGATCCAGGAGCTCTCGCTCCTCTTTCTGCAAGTGAACGTCTAAAACATTAGCCTGATCCTTGAGCTCAGCCTTTTCTTGAGCTAATTGAACCAGGTGGAAAGCATGCGAAGGTGCCTTCTTGTCATCAAAGGTTTTAGAATCTCCAAGGCTCTTGACTAGGTGGTCATATCGAATTTTGATGAGATCACTTTGCTCTTGGGTCTTGCGGATTTCTTGTTTGACCAATCTCATGTCTTCCTTCATATGTTTGTGTTGGGCTTGGAGAGATTCCTTCTGGCCCTCAAGATCGCTTTTCCTTCGTCTGTATTCATCATCCTTGGCAATCATTTCTTTGTTCAAGTCTAGTAGCATCTGGTTCAGATTGTTTAAATCTTCTTTGGCTTTTCTCTCGGAGACGAGTAGTAACTTTTCCTCCAGGATTAAGCTCTCCAATTTTTCATGCCAATGAGAGTGTCGTTTCTTACTGTTCTCGCTTTGAAGAGAAACATCCTCGATCCTCGAAACCAGCCCACTGACATCTTGGGTTAAGTTTTCGATCTCACGGGAAATCTTGCGAACATCAGCCTCGATTTTATGGAGTAAATGATCCATATTCCTCTTGTCACCTTTGCGAGCTTCCAATTCTTCCTTGAAGACTTCCAGCTCTTTTTTGAGCTCTGAGCGGACTTCAATCGACATTTTTCCTTGCAGTTGGTCCAATTCACGTTCCAAAGTGGCTACTTTAAAGGCTGCTGCCGAGGCTAGATCCTCTTTCTTTGTCAATTGGCCCTTTACGCTCTTGGTCTTGGTTGTTAGATTAACTCTTTCCATTTTCAAGGCTTTGTGTCGGAGGCCGATGGCCATTTCTTCCTTGGTGGCTTCTTTGAGCTCCTGCTCAGCTCGGACTTTCTTCTGCCGAAGCAAATCCAAATCCCATTGGGCAATGTCTCTTCTTTTCTCCTCGTCGGTCAGGATCTTGTCCATTTCCTTGGCTTTGTCTTCGGCAGAGAGCATGGAATTGGTGACTTTCAATTGTCTTTGCTTCACATCCCCCAACTCAATCTCTAAGGCCTCCTTACGCTTTTTTAACGTGTTTCTCTGATGCTTTAGTTCCTTGATTCTTTTTCTTCTACTGGCGATCTCGGCTCCAGCTTTCATAGTTACACGATCCTCTAAAGTGATTTCGTTTTCCAGATCGTCCAACGCCTTTTCTTTGGCCTTCATATTTTCGTCGTGACGATTGATTTGCCTTTCAAGGTCTTTGATACGAAGATCAAGCTCGGCAATGTTCTTCTTTTCGTTGGTCAAGAACATTAGTTGTTGTTTCAAATCAAGGCTTCTCCGGCGGCCTTTGTCCTTGACTTTATTGATCTCTTCAAAGAGGCCTTGGATTTGTGAATCTCTTGACTTGGCCAATTCAATGGCTTCGGACCATTTACACATAACTTCTTGTCGTTCGGAATGGATCTTCCGGAATTCTTGAGCAGCTTTAAGTAAAGCGGAATTGGTCATTTTGTTCACGGTGGAGCTTTCGTCCAGGGTCGATTTTTGTTCATTTAGTTGCATTTGGAGCTTGCTAACTTTGAGGTTAGATTCCTTGATGTGGTTTTCGTCTTGAAAATGAAATTTGAGTACTTCATATATATCTTTTTCGATGTTTTCTGTGTCCTTGTTCCACTTTTGGATCCGCTCCTGGTCTTGAGAATGCTCTTGGTTCATCAGGTCCAAGGTAACCTGAGCACTCTCCCACTTCTTATCGAGAGTTTCCACATCCAGGAGAGTATCTTCCAAGGCCTCGGAGCACTGAACGTTTTCTTTGGCATTCCTCTCTTTATAATTGACACTGATCTTCAAAATATCCCGTTCACCTTCCAATTCATCTTTCCGAGCTTGTATGAAATACTTCTTTGTGACACACTCTGATTCCACGGCCTCCACATGATTGAATAATTGTTCAACGTCATCACTCTCTTGGTCCAATTGAGCTTCTAGTTGAGCAATATCCAACTGGTTTTGAATCAATTGATGGTGGAGAGCCTTGTTGACATGGTTAATGATTGGGATTTCTCCCAATCCCATGGTTTTAACCAAGTCCTCCACCGCGTCTTGCTCCATTTTGGGCCAGTAATTTTAGAATTTTAGCACACTGCCGTTCCCAAGAGAACCTACTGTCTTGGACCACTATCCGTGCTTGGTTTGTTCAAGTGTGGAACCAAAAGGAATTTCCAGGTTCCCCCACTTTCTTCTTGTTCCTGTTCCATGGTACCATCTACATTCTTGCTTTTGTTCTGACCGGGCGACTGGATTTGCAAGTGGAACGAGACTTTCTCCTTGTTCCCAATTGTACCTCCAATCCCAAAGTGAAAATAAGAATAATCCTACAGGAGCTTTCTGTCACGAAAAGCGAATTCCCCATCTCGATGAAACAGTTTTCTTTTCAGTGACTGGGCTACCAAAAATAACTAGAGAACATGAGACCAGAATGGCAAAAATGCTTCAGTTTCATCAATCGAAGATTGAGGCGAACATTCCAATCGAGAACTAACAATTCAAAAGGTGACTTCTTAATCAAGCACAAGTAGGCGCAATTCACGGAAAGAAAATAACTTGCTATAAAATTTGCAATGTGACATTCCTTAAAATTCCAAAAGAATTCATTTCATTACATTTAATGGCAAAAAAACTTAGCCAGGTATGGAATAGCTATTGCCGTTTGGAAGGAGAGAGGGAGGAAAGTCAGCAGGTAACGTAAAATGTTTTTGAATGATCGTGACATGAGACCGATGGGAGAGATTAAAGGTTTATTCGTTCCATTCTCACCACATTCCCTCCACCATATAACTGATGGAACATGCCGCCCGAAAGGAGTGTCAGCCCTGAACTCCAGAGTTGATATGAGTGTAATTAGTAAACATGGCAAGGACAAGGCTAATCGTTGAGGTTGTGAGCCTTCGTGTTTTTTTTCTTCTCGGCTTCTTCATAGACCTCAGGCAAGAAGCCTTTGTGGTTAGAAAGTGATTTCGTTCAGAGACCGTGGTGAGGTATTGGCTCCAACTAACTGCCACATATGAGCTCCGGAGGAAAAGCGTCTAAAGATCAATAATCATTTTCATCCCATGAATTTAACGAATATACATAATTGACTTTCTTCGGCAAAACAAATTTTCGACGTAATGGGGTTGTCATGGTACGATTGCATGCCTTTTTCCACTTGCGAAATGATGTTCGATCAATCGACCAAATCATGCTTCTCTGATTATAGGCTTTTGATCCATTCGTGGCCCAAATTCCTTTGACAGCAGAAACTAGGACGGACACATAAGCTCTATAGCTGCTTCTTGTTCGGGAATTTTGAGGAAGCAACGTAAGCTTAATGTAAAGCCAAAAAGCTCTAGAGTTTATTAATACATTTTTTACTGCTCTTGAGAACTTCCTTACCGCTTTTTGGAGGATCTTTCGGAACGGGTATGGACTGCTTTCCGACACGGACCAACGCTTACAAATTCCTAACGAATATAAAAAAGAAGCAAATTGGACAATGAAGGAGCCCGAGAAAGAGAAGAGGAGTACTTCATTGTTTTATCAAACCTGAATTCTGCTGGGCTTGGAAGTGCTCTGAAAATGCACGATAAGCTTGTGCAGTCGCTCTGATTGATCCTAAAACCTGGGTGGGACAGCTTACAAATCTACAACCTTACCCGTATAGAACCTCTTGTCGTTTTCTTACTTTCTTTCAACCTAAAAAGGTATAGTAAAAGCCCTACAGGAAAATACATACATCCAAGCTTATGAATCCTTTTGAAAACGTTTTAAAACGCTTTACATAACGTCTATGGATTCCTAAATGAACTTACCATTATTTCGGAGGGTTACTCCTATATCCTACACGAATGCAACTTGCTGAACATCATGACCTCCATTATCTTAGAGTAGTGTTTAATGGCGTCGTCAACCCTAAGGTCATTCAGGGGAATTTCACACCGTTCGTTCGAGGTCATACTACCCTCAGCTAGCTTAGAGTAAATTTGATCTAGGACCCCTACCAGATATATTGGAATCCTGATCATTCCTAGCGCAAACTAATTTTGTATCAACATAAGAAGAGATACTGACATCAGTACTCAGTACTTTTGAAGTGTAGCAATGAAGACAATGAAAAGGAGAGGACCTAATATGGAGCCATATGGAACACCCTACTTGACATCATGCATGTCACTAAGGGAGACCTCCACTTAAACCAATTAGTACTTACTACGAATGAAAATTCTTCACCAATTGAGATAACTGCCTTGGATCACCATATCGTAGAACCATGATCTACCTTGTTAAAGGCAGTGAGAAAGTCAAGATAGACTACATGGATGGACTCAGCATAAGAAGAGAGACTGGCAGTAATACTAAGCTTTTGAAGCGGAGTAACTAATATTATAAAATGGAGGGCCTCTAAGATGGAGCCCTGGGGAACACCTGACTTGATATCATGTCTGTCACTAAGGGATCCCTCGACCTTGACAATTTGCTTCCTATTCTGAATGAAGCTTCTTATCCAATTGAGAACCCTACCTTGGATCCCAATGGCATGAAGTCTATTCAACAAAAGGTCATGATCTAATTTATCAAAGGCCTTAGTAAAATCAAGATAGAGAGCATCAACTGACTCGTGTCTTTCCAGGCCCTCAATGACATGCTCTGTATGCTCAATCAGCTGGGTAACCGTGCTAAAATGCGTTAGGAACCCGTGCTGACGAGGAATAAGGACTTCATGGACATCAAGAAACTCTATAAGTTTGAACTTCATGATCTTCTCGAAGACCTTTCCAATTTTCGAAGAAAGAAAGATCCTTCCCCTTCCCTTCAAAAATTGGAACGTGAGTTAACATTACATTGCCCAACACATAACATGAAGCAAGAACCTGTGGGCAAAGACGGCTTGGTGTCCTCTCCTGAAGGACAAGACACTCATCCCTTCCGCGCATCTCTTGAACAGTTCCTTCCCGGCAAGGCACTTTCAACTTTAGTTTGTGTGAATGACCCAAGGTTGTTGTCTATACGGAATGACCAAATATGGCAGCTTAAAAGCGCTCTTTTAATCCTCCACCAAGACAGGTGGTTCCATGAGATTTCTTGCTGTTTGGGCAAATCTGTTGTGCTAATAAAAGTTTAGTGTATATTTCCTTTTTAGGTACACCCATTGACATTGAATACTTGCAATACATCATTCCTTTTCCATCATTTCATTTTTGGGATTCTCCCAATCTGGCCATAATTGATTTTTCATCATAAGAAAATGCCGCTCAAGGTTGGGAAAATCATTCTTTATGGCGATGGCGTAAATACTGGAATCCGGCGAGCACGTGAGAATCTCGGCCACCGTAGCAAATATGATCAGATCCACTTCCGAAAGCCGCTCATCACTGAACAGATACTTCTTATTCCCAAGGATGGTCGAAACGAAGCCCAGATCGGTGAGTCCAAAGGCCTCAATGTCTTTACGGTTGTGCCTACCAATCCCTTGAACATAGGCCCCCTTCTTCACCATGGATGAGAACATCTTTACCAAAGAATTGATCAAACATTTTGGAATCCCAGGCAGAACCAACCATTTGGTGAAGTCTTGATTGGAAAAGACGTACCGATCCATGGCAAAGGCCCACATGTAATGCTCCTCTATCATGATCCGAACGCAATGAGAAGTCGCTTTTTGCTCCGCAGATAGATGGCTATCCAGATCTTTGTCGAATTTATCGTTCAAGAAATTGATACATAATTGTGAATCCGATAAATCATGTCCGTTAATGGTCATCCACGGAGCTTTGCCCTTGGGACCTTGAGCTTGGTCAAAGCCAGTTGTATACGGTATTTGAGTGGCTCTTAGGTAGGACTCCAATTTCAATACATACGGCGATGGGCTTGGACAAGTAGCAGATCTGTGAAACTGATGCAGGTAAACGGTGTCCTTGGGAAGACTGTCCCACTTTTTTCGTAACAATCGCTTGGTGTACCATTGTTTGCTCCTGATTAGCACATATCCCGTGCCGAGTAATCCTAATCCAATAGAACAAAATGGCTTCCAGTTCTCTTTCACTTGAACCTTAATTTCCTCCATTTCGACACGTGCTCTCGCTTAGGGCCAGTTCTGGACACTGGGTATCCGCTACTGGCCTGTCTGTGAGCGTATTCTAGAAAGTACACTTGCACTAAGAAGGCACATAAAAACAGTCTTGCCAAATATTTTGTGCAGGCATCTACGAACTGGATTTCCGAACTCGCTTCCATCTCGAAATAACTGACGGTATAAAGTCTGCGAATAACATTAACAAGGTCAAGTTTGAAGAATATGTACCCACCCACATCTAGGTATACGTGTACTTGATAGATTCGCTACCAATGACAGTGGAAATTTAATTGAAGTATGTCAATTTCTTTGGCTGATATGTAATCAATTGCAAACGTTTAGAAATGTAATCCCTGTAATTAAAATGCAATGCAGGTGCAATTCCATCGCTCGTAGTCCTAGAATACGTTTTGTGCGGATTCCTTACCGCTACTGGGAATGAGATCCACAGGGGTTACTTCTGGCACCAGGTTTGGACCCATGACATCTGGGGAGAAGATTCTTGCCTTGTTCGCGCTGCCTCTTAGACCGCTCGGCTTCACCAGTTCCTTGAAAGGGTTACACCCAGCACCGGACCCGGGTTTGAACCCACGAGCCCTAGGAAGAGGATTTTTACCTTGATCACGCTGCCTCTTTGACAGTTCGGCTACACTAGCTCCTTAGTCAATATATAGTGATCAAATTTCAAGAAATAGGTAACAATTCGATTTTTTTCCTTTTATTATGTTGCTATTGCCAAGATATTTCTTAGCAAATATAAGTAGCAGATACTAAAATGGTCCCCACTCTGTTTAATTCAGAATTGGATTATTTTTACAAATAACCTTATCCTTCAACCATTTAGTATCAACTTAATTCAACAATAGGACATTCATTTCGGTGCTAACGGGTTTTTTTTTGCAATGAAAGTTAGCTTTTGTAATAATATTGATCTAATCAAGATATTTCTAGCTGTTTAGTACCTGTCTTCAACTATCAAGAATGGCAAGTACCATCTTTGAAGTTACAATAATTGTTATCTTTAGTTGTTTAGTTTGTCAGTTGTTTCACTATGGTTTGAAAATGTCTTGCGTTGAAACTTGCTCAGTGCAAAATGTTTAGCTGTTCTGTGGATGCGATCTATTTTCAAAAAAAAAATTAAAAAACCGCTGTCCCATCGCTCCCTTTTTAATCGGCATATGAGCGAATTTCTAAATGGCAAGCCTGCAGCTGAAATGATGATTTTCCTAGTAGCTGATAACAGTCATTGAGTACATGTGTATCAATGGTAGGGACTCCCTCCTCAAGACCTCAACTTCCCTTGGTAACTCCAAGAGCTCTTGGGTTTAAACTTCAGTTACCAACTAGAACGGACGATGTAATTGGAGTGACGTCATAGCAGATAGAAGAATGGAAGAACACAGAGAGAAAACATCGTCATAAAACGGGTTTGTTCGAATAAGAACTCCAATTGGGCGTGGTTGACCCAATAGTGGGTAGAAGTACAATACTTCCTTTCACCCTTGAGGCAACCATACTCCCTATTTCTCCTATTTTTTTAATGATATGGATGCTAAAGGTTACACCGAACGAAGGGTACACTAACAAGCTTTAAGAGTGGTACCCACATTATTGATAAGTTATATTTTTGAGCACAATGACTTGTAACAAAACAAAACATCGATGTACTGTAGAACTTGATTTAGCCGCCCTATATTTCCCTTGAATATCGAGTTTAGTATTGTACTGTATTGTATGAAGATCCATTCCAACACTAAAAAGGCGATGAAGGAAAATATAAATTGTAATAAAACGAAGTAATGAATGGAATGCCCTCGTCGGCGGGCGGTATAAAAAATGAGGGGCCAAAAATTATAGTACAAGATCGAAGTCATTAAGGTTTGGAATAGGTTGCATTTTTTAATTTCCTCAATAAGGGCAGCTCATTAACATAATTTAAGTTCGTTGCAATACGAAACTGAGTGCACCTTGGACGCATTTTTCCTGACTAGAGTTGGTTAGGAACTGTTTATAAAAGTTCCCCAACTGAATTTTGAAGCTCGGCACTCGGCCGTCAGAAGGATGAATTCGACGTACATTAGAGTAGTTAGTAGCAACTATTATATGGGGGCACAAAATCAATAACAAATTAGATTAGAAGTTTTTTCAACATTTTGTCGCCAGTCTTAGATTTCATTGGAAGGTCACGTGTGATTTCTCTTGTCATTTGCACGAAAAGGCTATGAATACAATGAACGCATATATGATTGGTCCCAAACCCATGTTATAAATTAAAACAATCATGCTTTTTTTGGTGCGTTGTATATATTTGGTGTGATTCAATACATTACAAAGGGTAAGTGGCTCAGTATCAGTTTTTTTTCCTTGAGCAATATCATTTTAAGGTGCAAGGAGTGGTCCTACAGGTCTGAAAAGACAATGCGTAGCTTTCAAGAGATTCGTGGGACACTGTGCAATTAAGATGTGTGAAAATTGGATCACTTAGAAAACGCCATGAAATTTCATTTTTCGTTTGTTGCTGAAACTTCCTCTGCTTCTTCTTTGGGAGCAGATTCTTTCTGTTTAGATTTTGATTCTTTCTCTGGCTCAGATGCTTTGACCTTCTCCACTGTACCAAGGGTCTCGTCCCAATCCGACCAATATTTTTCCTTGATCCTCTCTACCAACCCTTCCAAATTCACAAGCTCCTCCTTGATCTTCATTCGCATAAAGTTATCCTCCTTGGTACAATACAAAATTTGACACAGCATGCCAAAGATTGAAGCATCAAGAAGAGACGGCTCCATTCCCATGAAAAACGGTTTGTTCCCGAGTTGGTCCGAAAGAGCCTGCAGATCGTCCAAGCCCAATTGTTTCATCTCCTCCCAACTGTGACGTCCAATCCCATGGTTGTAAGTCTGCTTCTTGATCCCTCGTTGAATGAACTTGGTCATTGCACCTTGAAGGAAGCCCGGGACTCCGGGCATAGGAGGTGAAAATGTGCTCATGAACTTCATGTTCTCCGGTTGGAATCGGTCTGAGGCCATCACCCAATACAAGTGATCCTCATTGAGAACGAGGAAAGCTCTGGCAATAGCCTTTTCCTGAGGGGTGAGATGACCATCGATCTCTTCATTCCTGGCCTTCATCAAAGCTTCCAAGGCCATTTGAGAATCCGCTATATCCTTGCCATTGAGAGTCATCCAAGGGACTTTCGATTTGGGACCCATGGGATGTTCCGTATCCACTTCATATTTTATGTCCTTCATCCGCAGATACGTCTCCAATTTCAGAGGAAAGGGAGAAGCATTAGGACAAGTGTAACCACGTGGTAAGATGTGGATCACGGGAACATTTTCTCCCGCCTCGTTCCATTTTTGTCGTAAAGTTGAGGAGACTCCCATCTTGTCTGAAAAACCAAAACGAGACCTTTAGATTTTGGAGCTATGGTAAAAGGCTTGAAGGCTGACTACAAAACATTTATTGCGGTTTTATCAGATCACTCTCCAATTGCATATCACAAGGAAGTTGCAGAAATATTTTTGAATAAAGTGAGATTGGGTATGGCACATGGTCTTCGTTCCCTACAAAATCGCTCATTGTTATGCCTTATTGTACAAACAATCATCCCAGTCAGGCCAATATTCCTCCTTCATTCGATCTAGGTGACGCTTCAGATTAGGAAAGTCCTCAGCCACGGCTTTGTAATAAGGGCTATGTGATGGAGCCGTGTAAAAACTCATCACTGTCATGCCAAAAACCAAGCAATCCAGTTCAGTTGGCTTGTCCCCCATCATGTAAGTTTTCTCTCCCAAAAAGACAGACACGGATTGAAGGTCCTCTCGACCCATCTTCTCGACCTCGGCCTGAGTGTGGCGACCAATTCCTTGGCTTTTGCAACTCTGTTTCATGCTGCTCTTCCACTTGCGGAGCACCAAAGGTACGAATAACTTGGGGATGGGTAAAGGTGCGAAATAATTCAAGACGTTTTTGACGTCGTTGTAAACCCATTGATCCAGACAGAAGGAGTAATAGAAATGATCTTCTAGGATGGCTCTCATTCCTCGAGCAACGGCTCTTACCTCTGGAGTCAAGTGAGCGGAGAAAACAATTCCATGCTTCTGAGATAAAAATTCTTGGATGATTTGAGAATCGGCGATATCTTGTCCGTTGTAAGTGATCCAAGGGGTTTTGCCCTTTTTACTGAAAGGTTTTTTAAAATCCAATTCATATTTCAATTTAGCCATGCGAAGGAAGGTTTCCAACTTGATGACATAAGGCGAGCCACTTGGAGCGGTGGGTCCACGATCCAAGGTATGAACGACAATGGTGTAATCCGCCTCCACAGACATTTCGCCTATAATCAAGGAATAAAAGTTGATATTGCATTAGTGTTTACTTTTATGGCACATTTTGGCTCCTCTTTCTTCTGGTGTTTATTCATTACAATGAAACCCAATGTCGTCATGCAAATGTAGAATTAGATTTTTGAATTTGCAAGACTCATTTTTCGGTCCATTTGCATTCGTCCCAATCTGGCCAGAACTTTTCTTTCATGCGATCGTTGTGGGCCTTCAAGTTCTGAAAGTCCTCCATCATCCACTTATGATACTTTGAATGCTTGGGTGTGGCATAAATCCCCATGCAAATGAATCCAAAAAGGACACAATCGATCTCGGTTGGTTTGTCTCCCATGAGATAGGGTTTATCTCCCAAATAATCCGAAAGGCTTTTCACATCTTCCAGGGCCATTTTCTCTTGTTCGTCCTGAGAATGACGTCCCAAGCCTTGTCCAACACATTGCTTCTTTAAATTTCTGGACACACTCTTTATGATGAGTCCGTGAAGGAATTTGGGCGCAGGAAAAGGGGCGAAAAACTCTTTGACATATTTTCCCTTGTGGAACACCCATCTTTCCATGGCATAAGTGAAATATAGATGGTCTTCCATAATGGCACGCATGCTACGGCTTATGGCCCTCTCCTCTGGGCTCAAATGAGCCGAGAGATCCACCTTGAAGTGGTCCTGAAGATATTCCATGGCCAACTGAGAATCAGCCACGGCTTTTCCATCCAAAGTGATCCACGGGCTTTTCCCTTTGTCACTCATGGGAGTCTTGAAGTCATTCACATACTTGATTTTGGCCATACGTAGAAAGGTCTCGAGTTTGATTGGAAACGGAGACGGACTGGGGCAAGCCCGGGCTCTGTCGAACTGATGAAGAACCACGGTGCCCTTTTCGATTTCGGGCGTTGGTTTCGGCATCTGTGAAGTGAGTAAATAACACGACCCAGAATGAAAACGTAACACTGAACCACTGTTTTGGCCACTTACTTTGTAACTTTCGTTGTTATTCTCAAGACTGACGGTTTCACCCTGTATCTCAAATTTCAAGCGTCATGCACGACGACATCCTAAGTATAACATAAACGTACTTCAGCACCGTCCTCAATTCATGGACGGACGCTTCGGCTGAACGGATTGGCTTTACTCTCTCTGATATCTCTCATATGAAGACGACCAAGCCAAGCATGTCTTTTCGGGAGTGGACGATGATGGGTCATGGTGTACGTGGAATCTGCAGGCTTCAAGTGCCGAACGAAGTATGTTTGTGGCAGGTCTGCCAAGCCAAGCTCATCCAACTGTCCATTCAACTGGGGATAATATCCAGGTGAAGCCTCAGGTGGAAGCTGAAGGAATTTGACCAAAAAAATAGTTTTGAGGGGATTGGTAAAAGTTGCGCCCCGGCTTTGGATAAGATTGAAGAAGCAGTCTACCGTGGATGGATAGAAATGTGAGGCAGATGTGTCAAGGTTAATTCTTAGTCTTAGCTAAAATGAAGGTCACTTGACCCATGTTCTATGGAAAACCAACCAGAGTAATAATTTGTAGAATTAAGATAATGGTAAGCAATATCATATTAGAAGATTTGGGAAGGATCCGAGCCAGGTTTGTTGATAATGTGCTTGCATTTTTTAAAGATGATAATGATGACTTGCCGTTACTTTGAACTCATATGTTTTCTTCCGTTTTATCGCGCATTTTTTTCTTCTTCGCTTTGGTTTTTCACGGGCTTATCTAACCGCTACAGGGAATGTAATCCCCTGTACTATTAAGATGAATGGTTATAATTCGTCTACTTATTACCTTTCAATCTTTATATGATGTTTCGTCTACTAACGAATTTGAATTGACAGACCGAGCTAGTTCTTGAATGCTTGGGTTGATCTGGAATGCTATCTAAAAATTTGTCCAAGTCTGACTTGAAAGATGCTACCGGATCAACAAGGCCTACGTATTCCCTACGAATATCAGAGGGAAGCAAATAAAACAATGAAGGAGCCCGATAAAGAAGAGATGTGGACTTCATTGATCCAACAAGCCTGGGTTTTCGAGGGCTTGAAGGTGCTTAATCCTAAAACCTGGTTTGGGACAAAGCTCATGAATGCTTTTGAAGACGTACAATATCAGATACCTTTCGCACCTTCTCTGAACACTGTACAGTCCCAACTTTTCTAGTCTCTCCCAATGCGAGAGCTCCTGTGATGTTCCTAGTGAAATATTTTTGGTATTGTTCGACTTTTTGCGAACTTGCTGACCCTACTCATTGGAGCCTAAATGGGTGAAGCATATTCAAGATGTGGCTGCACAATCGACTTGTACAGAGTTAGCATCGTGATGCTATCTCTGGACTTAAACGTGCGATGTATCCAACCACACATTTGAAAAGACTTACCCACCTTCAACTGGATATGCTCATCGAGCTTTCCATTATTTTGGAGGACTGCGCCTTGATCTTTCATAGATGAGACCTGCTCAATATATTTACCTCCATTATCCTGCTCAATATATTTACCTCCATTATCTACGAGTGGAGTATTTAAAGGAATTTCGTTCCGTTCAAGGCCACATTACTCTTAGTAACCCAAGAATAGATAATTTCTAAGTTCTATGCAAGGCTAGTGGAATTTTGGCCATTCCTACCAGAAACTAACTTTGTATCGTCAACATAAGAGGAGAGACTGGCAGTAATACTAAGCTTTGGAAGCGGGGCAACGAATATTATAAACAGGAGGGGCCCTAAGATGGAGCCCTGGGGAACACCTGACTTGACATCATGTCTGTCACTAAGGGATCCCTTCAACTTTAACAATTTGCTTCCTATCCTGAATGAAGCTTCTTATGCAATTGAGAACCTTGCCTTGGATCCCAATGTCATGAAGTCTATTGAACAAAAGGCCATGATCTACTTTATCAAAGGCCTTGGCAAAATCAAGATAGACGACATCAACTGACTCGTGCCTTTCCAGTCCCTCAATGACCTGCTCTGAATGCTCAATCAGTTGAGCAATAGTTGAAAAAAATGTGCTCGGAACCCGTGCTGTCTAGGAGAAAGTACTCCATTAACTTCTAGAAATTCAACAAGTTTGGACTTCATAATCTTNCCCGTGCTGTCTAGGAGAAAGTACTCCATTAACTTCTAGAAATTCAACAAGTTTGGACTTCATAATCTTCTCAAACACCTTCGCAATATTCGAAGTGAGAGAAATCGGCCTATAGTTACTGGGAAGCGACTTATCTCCCCGTTTAAAAATTGGAACAACGTGAGCTAATTTTAGTGAAGATGGAAACTTGCCCTGATCCAAGATGCAACGCATCAAGTACGAGAAAACATGAGCAAGAACCAGTGAGCATCTCATCAGAAACTGAGCTGTCACACCATCAAGGCCAGGAGAGCTCGAGAGTCTCAAGTCCCTGATGGCCTCTAAAGCATCTTGATCTGTGACTACAAGATCATCTAAACGCTCAACTGGACTGACCTTGTCAATCTCAACAGACTCATCTTAAGAGCAATGAGCTGTTGCTTCTGAAGTCAGTGGGGTTGACTGTTGACACTTCATGCTTCCAGGAATTTAATTCTGTGTATGTGCATTAGGTTAAAATTTACAATATTCTCATTTATCACCGTTTTGATGTAATACCTGGTCCTCCAAGGAATTAGAGTTGGCAGATTTGGCGATCCATTGAATGACTTGAAATGATAATGTCAAGCTCAGCCTCAAGTTTCGCAAATGGTTGAAGCAGTTCCTTACGAAACCTAATCAACGTTGTCTCGTGTTTTGTGCTGTGAGTTTTCCGAAATTTCGTCCAAAAATCCCTTCTTTGGGTCAAAGTGCAGAAAATAACATTCAGGCACAGCGATAGTGTCAAAACCACTTGAAACAATAATCTCAATTTTGGCCATTTTTCCGTATTTCCAGCACTGGGTTGACTTGCTCCAGAACTCGCCTAAGTTTGATTGAAAAGCGTCCATCAGGATTTGCATTTTCCATGAATATTACATTGCCAAGTCCAATTAAAAAATCCCAGTGTTATAAAAACATGTTTTAAAAATGTTTTTACTTGACAAAAATAGCTTGTTCCGGAACCCGTATGTCCCATTAAGGCATCCACCAAAGATCAGCGCCATAATGTCTTAGTCCTCGCTCTGACGCAGTCAATTTTTCTAATTTGAGTTAATTATTTTTGAGTAAAATTAATGATTTGGTTCGGTTAGTCAATACTTCATCCAGTCCTGATAAAAAGTATAGTTGAAGTCTATCCCAGATCTGTTAAGGCACGTCCCTACTTTTGAACCTCAATGTTGAGTTGAATGGGGAAGTTGTTAAACACAGGGTGTTCAAAATTATGACAGATGAGGAATGCGATGCTCTACGTTAGACATAAAGACATCAAGAATTTTGAAGCTAGATTGCAAAGCCCAATTTTTTCATTCATTATTTAGAACACCAACGCTCGGGCACGACGAATTGGAGCAAGTACTTTGAAGTTTACCCATGCGATTATTTCACTCACTTCCATTCTCAAACTGCATGCACATGTGCATGAAATTGAAAAAAACACATGATCAGCGAAAATACAAGTCACAAATATTGCATTCATGGCTGCTCAATTATTTCGTTATTTTGTTTTATTTTGGTTTGCAATTCAAGTAGATTTAGAGGCCAACAAAAATCAACTTTTCAAGGTAATAGATTGCAAACTCATTTCATGATCCGGTGATATCTTCGTGTTCTGCAAAATGTTCTGATAATGAGTCAATTGTGCTGTTAGATAATCCAGTAATTACAGATCAAAATGGTTTTTCTTCGGTTTGTTTTTTTCACGGGCTTTTCTAACCGCTACAAGGAATACAATCCCCAGTACTATTGAAATGAAAGGTTATAATTCGTCTATTTATTACCTTTCAAACTATATACCATATTTGGTCCAAAAAAGCAAAACAAAAAAAAAATCTTGAGCAATACAAAGTTTGACTAGAGCTGCTGTCCAGTAGAAATTAGAGAGCCTTAGTTTGACAAGTCAAAAGCAAACCTTATTTTTTACTTAAAGTGCGCCGCGCAGCCAAAGCCAAAAAGATTAAAGCATGCTAGGTTACTAAATAAACTCTTAATACTATATGCTCCTTTAAACAAGAGCAGCTTACCTCATGGCAAAATATTTGTATCTAAGTCATGCATCAATTGTGCTTGCATACCATAGGAACTAAAAAAAGAAATTTCTTTCACGAAATACTTTGGGCACATGTTAAAAAAAACGTCGATGTACTTGTAACAGATGCAATCATGAAGTGTTGTTCTGTCCAAAAAGCATGATGATAACGCCATTTAGGAAAACAATCATTTGAAAAAAAAAAGCAAATGAGATGTTACAATATAATCAGCTTTTCAGTTTCACTATTTTCAAGAAAAAGATGCAAAATCAATGAAAAAACTCGATTCTTGAGCCAAAATGGTGAAAAATGCAAAATACGCAAGTTAAGATTGGTTAAAGTGAAAAACTTGAGAAATGCGAGATTTTTATACATTTTTGAGAGTCTGACATAGTTTTAGAGGTCTTCATGGTCTGACATGGTTTTAGAGGTATTCATGGCATGCGTTTGGTTTTTGCTTGAGAACCTTAGCTAGAGCTTGTAGGAATTCATGGAAATATACATTTTAGCGGTGATAGCCTGTGATGATCATTAAATATGTTTAGAAGCTTTGAAAAAATCAATGCTTACAACCCTATAATGAGCCACAGTTAGAATAGCTATTTATTCAATTGCGGGGGCATTCTTTGCGTGGAGTATATAAAAGTGAGGCTTGAAGAAAATTGCCAAGGTCAAGACACCTTGAATGCGTTCGCCCGGTTCGCCCACTTCATGCCGTCGAGTTTGAAGAGAAGAGCAAGCGAGGGCTTGCCCGAGCTTCTCTTCACATAAGAGGGCATCATGAAATGGCGAAAACATTCAACCGGTTTTCAAGGAATGATTTTCCCTGGAAACCACTCGAAGCCAAATTTGACTTCAGAGAATGTCTGCTTTCTTCAAGAGTGGCTGGAAACTTAGATTCCGGCCACTCGTGAACAAAGCGCCATGAAATCAGATGTCTAATGTTGGCGTCTGGTTTCCTCTGCGTGCTGGAGAGGGGGCTTAAAACCGTTTGTAAAAGAAAAGTAATTCATTTGCAAAGCAATAATAAACATATTTGTTTTTCTCTAGAATGTGGATAACAATGAAAGCCACTTCCTCTTTGAGTCCTGCAGCTTTTATGAATCAAAGTTTCTCTCAAGTAGATTTTAAAAGTTTAGGTGGTAAACTTCAACGTATCTTTTTCATTCAAATTTTCCTTAATCGTACATTTTGAGTACGTCCCTTGGTTCTAGTTTTCAATTACTACTTCTTAGAGAATGAATGACTTGAATATATTTGTCGCTAATTGAAACTAGCAAAAGATTTACAATATGGATTTTTTTGGGGGTTTCAGAATTCAAAACATAATAAAGCATTTCAACACTTCATTCCTGTTTTGGAGCTCGCTGAGAACAGTCGCATTTTAGTTTGCTGCTATTCTTATCTCCCAGAAATCTCGAACCAAGGTGTGCCTTCCTCGGTTGCTCCTTGGTTGCTGTGCAAGTGTAGCGTTCGTGGTGTTTTGTGTGAGGTTGAATGAATGGGAATTGCCATTCATTCACTCAATTAGGTTTGGTTTTTCACGGCTCTTTGGTAAGACGTAATTACTTTAAAGGTAACATTTTAATAATATGGCTGTATATAATTTTGGTTAAATACATGAAAAATGCATTATTTTTCAAAAATAGGTTTTAACGAAAGTTAGAAGCACATTTAGTTGATAGTAAATGATCGAGGAAGCTCGCTTCCCTTTAAATCTCTTCCATTCCATTTGAACCTGAGTAAGGTCCATTCATCTTTTGTTTAATCTTAGAAAACAAACTTCAAGTCCAAGAGTAAAGATAGTTTTTATTCGCTGAGAAGAAGATAGACATCACAGAGTAAGTGCAAAAGCTTAGTCGCTAATTTCTCCTGTCCGCCAATCTGGATCATTCTCCTCATCATCGTCGTCGTCATCGTCGGGATCAATATCCAAGTCATCAAAGTCTTCGAATAACGACTCATCCACTTTAACAGGATCGCCAGCTGCTCAGATAGAATAAGAACATTAGTCCATGAAGCATAACATAGGAGAGCCTTATTCGTACCCGCTTCCAAGAACTTGACATCAGAATCGATTAATGAAGCATCTCGCAAGAAGAGTTGTTTGCCCGTTAGTTTGTCCTTGTTCTTGGCCTCGTTCTTGTCTTTTTCCTTCAATGCCATCATCTCTTTATCGAAATCTGTTTTCCATCTCATGAATACTTCAATGGTGACTTTCGTGCCCTCTAACCGTTTCTGGATAAACGATTAATCACGCAAGTTAGGACAGATTTTACACGTAATGAAAAAATAAATGACGTTCAAGATTACCCTTTCCACTTCTTCATCGGCTTCTTTCTGGCGTTTGAGTCGTTCCTCCTTGGTAGCCTTTAGCTCTTCCCACGTGGAACCCAGCCACTCAATAGCCGCGGAAATGATGGTGAAGACCATGATCATTCCAAGATTTTCCTCCACCTAAAAATGAACAACATATAAAATTTATATTACACTCCTCTAAGATTCAAAGCTAAGTTTTTCGCCTACATTACCGGTTTCGTATCCCTTTTTACTTCAGAGCTCATTTCTGTCCGTCTGCATGATTCCCGCTTAAAACCCTTATTGCTTTAAGAATTAAGAACTTTCACCAGTTCACATGTGTTCGATCTCTGCCAACTACAGTATGCATCAAATTGTCTCGTACACATATTTGAAAATCAAATAGTTCTGTTCAATCATTTGAGCTTAATTTTGAGTAATTGTCAACCAAAGAGGTCCAGAAACGGTGGCGACCATCAAAGCTAATTTAGATTCGACCTACCGTTACCAATTAGTATGAATAATGCTCAGAGATTCTCTTACTCATTTTTTACGACTTCTTGCCCCAAATTGGCCAAAATTGTAAAAAAACTGTTCATCCACCTAATTAGCACATCTGACCAATTTCATCCTCTTAATCTTCTGACCTGTTCATTGAGATGAGCCAAAAATTTCGTGTCAGTGCCGTCTAGGCTGAGATTATCGGATTGCTCTTCAATCTCAATCTTGGGAGCCTCTTCCGGATATTTGGGAGTAAACGAGAACTTGAGCAGGACGAACAATCCGGACTCATCCACATCCGGATCATATTCATCGGTTTTGATGGGCATGGTGAACACATAGCGGGGCTCCGACGTCAACACTAAAGGAAAACAGGAGTAATCCCAGGATCATTGAGGTAACATGGCACAGGCTTAACTTCGAACCTTCTAATTCGCCTTCATAAATGGAGAGCAAGGCCTCCATCTCGCCTTCCTGTTCTTCTTGGTAGTTCATTTTGATTAAGATTAATTTATGTTTTTTTAACAATAATATAATCTTGGTTAGAATGTTGGGTACATCATGCTGTTCGTCAATACACGGTTAACTTCAGCTGATGAACGATTCTGACTATTGATGGGGTCGCATCGGTAACAATAATTTTCCAAATATGCCACGGGAGGTTGCAAAACTAGGGGAACCAGAAAAGTGAAAACGCAAACCCTTCAACTAATTTCAATTCAATAAGTGCCCTTATTTGCAACGTCACACGGGCCAAAGCAAACGGGAAGAGGCACTGTAGGTGGCTACATAAACTGCTCTTGCCTTGCCTTAAACGCAATTTCTTTTCCGGACATTATGTGACCCGAGGCACTAATTGAAAATAAGATTTTTATAGAATTAGTCAAGAAGTTCTCCAGCCTCAGTCCAGTCCTCCTTGAATTAGTCAAAGACAACACAAACGCATTATAATTCAATAACAAGGAATTGGCCCAATCAGCCCTTTATTTGGTAGAGGCTAAATGACAAAGCGCCTTCTGGAGTGCACAACAAGGGGGCTATGTCAATTCAGCCCTTATTTAGGGCAAGGATACAAAACAATGAATAATAGCTCAGTCCTCATTTTTACACTTTGCACTAATTCCAGGCAGTGATGGTTTCACATGGTGCCCTTTTGTAAACCAACACTTTGATCCCAAAATAATCATTTTTTAAATATGAAATTGATGAAAATGTGACGCTTCAACTAAGGGCCAACTCTAGTGTGACAAAAGCCAAGTCAGGATTGCATTTAGAGAAATCAACAAGTTTTTGGTATGCCACCAAATGTGTGGCATATTTTCTCTAGATCATTTTCAGGCAACTGATGCCCAAGGTCTTAACAAGTGGTCCTTGTTTATGTCAAGGTTTAGAAAATGCAATTGGGACATAGCAATTTGAAATACTCCTGGTCACTGTTCTCAGGTCCAGACATTCTAGGCATGCTTCAAAAGAGGCCATTATTTAGAATGTCAGTCTGCCCAAACAAAATGGGGAAGCTGCATGGTGGATTATCAAAATAAACTACTCATAACATGACATGAATGCAATTTCTTTTCCAGACATTTTGCTTTCTGGGTCACTTCTTATAAATGCAATTTTGATAGCAATAACCAAAAACCACTCAAACACATTATAATTCAATAGAGTAGAATCAGCCCAATTGGCCATATATTTGTTAGAGATGAATTGACAAAGTGCCCAATAAAGTGCCAAATGTAAACCACATTTTGTGCAGCATAGGAAGTCTATAGTCTGAATATAGGGACTGAATGCTTGACAAATTAAGGGCTAATACAAAGAGATCATATTTGTAATGAAAGCTTAAGCAAAGTCAAATTGGTAATTGTCCATACTGTTTCATTTCAGCATTAGTTCTAACACATGTTGCTTACTGTTAGACTAGAGACCTTAAATGGGAGCAAATATTTTGCATCTCCAAAACCATTCACTTGATGTAAAATTAGTAATGGGGAAACAAGTATGTAAGAACCAATATACTGGGACAGTAAAAAAGAAGAAGCACCATTTTGGTTTAACAACATGATCTCCATTGATGGTTGATATTAGTAAAGGAAAGTTTGACAGCCCCACTAATGAGGGATTATCCTTGAGGCAAATAATTGATAATCTGATGAGCGCCATAATGTAACCCTGATTTTTGTGGAGGTGTCTGAGGGCTGCATTTATACGTGAAATGGTATTTGTGTGTAGTGGATTTGTTGCCTAACTACCCTGCTTTTTGGAGTTCAGTAACAGTCTTCTCATCTACATGTTATATAGCACGCCCTTATGTGAGTATTCTGAATGCATAAAAAAATTAGTCCCGGGCCTTCTCGTGGCAGTTCCTCTGAAGTTGGTATGGATCAAATAGGTAAGATTCCGAATACGATGTAAGAGAATATAAATTCGCGACCCGAGTTTGACAACCTCCCGTGATGTTTTTTTGAAAATTTGTTTTATTCCATCAGTCCATCAAGCAGCTTTCAAGAGGTTGAGTGAGTGTATGGGATTAACCACGGCCGACAGAGGATCAAGACGAGGTCCACCCGCATTCTGACTCGAGTTTTATAAAGATATTGGGGCAACCATGAACAGCATGATCAATTTTGTTGTAGTGTCCAATGGTATCTAAAGGTCTGAGCGGGTATACGACACAGGTTAAATTGGTCAACCATGGGCAAAGCCAGAACTTGGCTTTTGATCAAGAATTTGGGTGAATCCTGGATGATTTGTTTTGAGTCGTGGAAGGTGAAATTGTGAAAGTCGTTATCGTTGGGATTGATTGGATTGATCATTGAGAGCTTGTTTTGGCATTCGTCCAAGGTGTTCCGAGTTCCTACTCCCACTGACTTTTGGTGAATTTGGGTCTTCAATCAGCAGACTGGCATGGCTTCCCGGGGTGGTCCTCGAGCCGCAGGCACGGATGGCAACGATTATTCGCATCGAGAGATTATCAAGGAGCAATACTACGTCAGGTATGTCCTATGTGCTCGTCCCATTCTCAGCTAAAGCATCAACCGGATTCATATTCCGATACCTCGATATTTATGACAAGGGTAGTCACAAGACCCCGCCACACCCAATAGAGGGGCTAAGGGGAAGCCTTAGGGCATAAAACGGACAATGTTTGACTTGACCAAATTTGAAAAAATCGAATGCTGATTTGCCATAAATGAAGTTGTTTGATCCAATTCAGTACTGGGATGAATGAATGAAAGCCAATCAGACCCCTACTTGATACGCGTATGTATTCGCTTCACTGTTGTACATAAGTTTCAGAAGGTATCATCAGTCTATATTGAAGCACCTGACAGAAATAGTCAAGTTATTTCCCGAATGAAATCAACCAAAGGGTAAAGTGAAATCTCCTGATAAAATCGTGTAGGAACAATCCTGATGTGAGCACCATTTTTATTGAAACATATTTTTTGCTTTATAAATTACTACCAAAAATAAACCTTTTGAGGGAAAGTATTTTCTAGAAAAATATGTACGTTTCATCAAAAAGAAATTAAAAAAGATGCAAGATGTGGAAGTTTAATTAAGATAACTACTTGAATACTCGAACATTTCAAGAAATTAAAAACACAATATTTTTCCTAGCTGATCAAGACAAAGAGCAAAAATGCGGCTTTCTTCAATTAATAATGAAATACAGTCTGTTTAAAGAGATATATTGCCTACTGCAGTCATTAGAGTCGTCAGCCATTTCTACTGTATTAGAATCCACCCGAATGTTTTGGAGATGTGTGGTCGCTGGCGGCAAAATTATGTTTTTGTTGATTTGTTTGGGCTCTAAAACTGCTTGCATGTAACATTTCTGTCAAGCGGTTCTATTTAAAGTTGATTTTTAAATTGACAACCCATAAAAAGTAGCGTTTTTTTCGCGCACCCAACACGCATTTTTTTAACAACCGTGCTTTGTAATGCAATGTGTCTGATGTATCAGATGTGCGTATGGTCCTAGCGGACTAATAACTAGTTCTCCTCTATGAATGACCCAAATGGCAATTCAAACAAAATTGCCGAACGATTAATCGTTCTAGAGACGACAAGGATCGCAAAATATGTCAATCAGTGCACTAAAGTATTTCCAGAGCCGAAAAAGTATGTTATTTGTTAGTTAGTCTTTGACACCGGCACACTAGCTTAGTTACTCTATTTGCCACTTTAGCGATAGGGGCATGGCCCATGGGCGGGACAATTTTCAATCGCGCCAACCGTCGGAGCGTATGGCTCAACCGATGGCTCAACCGCATTTGAGGCGAAAAATGGGCCACATTCGGAACGACGACCCAGGGGTCAACGAATCCGATGAAGAAGACCCGCTCAATCCCGGTTGGACCAATTATGAGGCAAGATCACCCGTTGACCTGTTTCCTTTGTGACTTGTATCCAAATTGCCGATGTTTAGGACCGGGATGAGTTCTTCAACGAATTGAAGGATATTGCCGAGCAAGTGGATCACGGGCCTCATCGGGCCCAAGACATCCAAGATCTGCCATTGGTGGGCGATTATCACGGTCTGGGTGGACCTCATTCCATTCCGTTGGCTTCTGAGGGCGCCTTTGAACCACCACTGACTCAACCGCATAAGAATTGCTTGCTGGACGAGCTCTTCTTGGCGCCTAGTCCAGAGCAATTGAAAGCCTTTCAACGCATAGAAAGCAAGAAAGAGATGTAAAATCCTGCTCAGAGTGCCGTGTGAGGCCCACTAATTTCATGAGTGACTAACCACGCCTTGAAAAGTAAATGCATCGTGAGGTTAATTGATAGTTATTCCCCCATAATCCTTGTTGTGCCAATCTGTGCCTTGAAGCAGGATATCGACGTTAATCAAGTTATTATGGTTACCTTTCAGCGCAAAGAATAAGAACCGCTTTAAGTGGAGTGTGTATTGTCACATGATTCTTTGGACGTTCATGGCCGTGAAGCTGTGCCCGGCCATCTTGGACTATCTCGATGTTTTCGTTTTGGAGCTAGAGGAGCTCTTCATCCCCAAAGTAAAAATGAAGTTTATGAGCTAAAACCAACTCAAAATACATTCCTAGATTTTTATTTGCTTCCTAGCCGGTGCTTTGGGAGTGGTTTTGGTTCGCTGGCATCGTGAGCACCTTCTTTGGATTGAGTGCCTTGAAGAAATCCCTCTACAAATCCATGACCAAATCTTTCTATGGACTCCTGCTTCTGAATTTGGTGCCAGTTCTATTCGCGTTGGTTTTCTATGCGTCGGATTTCTTCGCCTTTGTCAAAACGAAGAGTACACGTGGCCAAGATACTTGGAGGGTATTGTACAAACCGGAATCAAAGATTGACATTGCAGAATAAGGCCCTTAATGATTGTTTGATCTGTTCCAGGGAATTCCAGTGGCAATCTTGTGGTACGCCTTCTTATTCTTATCCCTCCAGGTTCACTTGTTGGAGCTTTATTTTGCTCGAGTATTGATCCAGGCCTGGCAACCCAAGCGAAAATCTAACTAGGCCTTAATTTACCCACCCTTTCATGCCTATATTTCGAATGTGCTCTACCACAGAGTAAAGATCAAATTTTGAACCGAATGTTTCGCGATACTTATTGAGTAAAAATCCGCATATGTAAGTAACGAGAACAAAACCCTCACTTCGAAGCGTATGAATGACCGCTTAGCTCGCATATGAACAAAAAATAGCGATCCTGATTTGAGGTTTGCATTATGGACCAAAAGGTCTACTACCCTTATTTCGTGATCCATTACTAACCATGGCGGTAAAAGAGCCCGATCAAGTTTCGAGAAAATACACAAACTAATATTGATATTTTTTCTAGCTCGCGAAACAATGAAAGAAGACTTGGATATTTTTCACATAATGGATTTCCTGCTGAGATTAAAAACTAAATTACCAAAACACATTCAAAAACCGTATTTTTCAAAACCTATTTAATGTTTTTTGTTGTTTAATAGCCCTTAAATTCTTTCAAATATACACCTATTTTGAACTACCAAAAGCATCCCGAGATATACTATCAATGAAGATGTCATGAAAATCAATGATGTCTCAAAAAAATGCAATTTACTCGGTCCCAACTAGGTCTTTGGAAAAAACTGGAATTAATTAAAATATACATGTTGCGTGCAATTTCATCAGATTTCAAGTAAATGTGTAAATAATTATTTTTAAATACGTTTGATTTTTTCAAAATATCATTCCAAAGAATTACTTTTGAAATGTTCTTAATATTATAAGTTTTTTAGAAATTTTGCAAAAAACAATATAAGCTTACTCATTTTCGTGAGATTGAAAATCCATATTAATTGTATAAGTACTCTAATTCAGATCAAATAGTGGCATTTTGGAGCTGAACGTATGAAACATGCCCATTAATTTCCAAATCGTTTAGGAGTGGTTGAGTAGATCCTATGCTAATTTGTCTATTTCGTTGGTGGAATGGAATAGCATGGTTTCAGAATATTTAAAATTTATCATAATACGCTGTATTACGTTGAGAAGAAGAAATCAAAATCAAAATTATGCACGTGGGTAACAGATACATTGTTTGGAGACGGCATGACTTCCATGCTTAAAGTCAGAGGCAAGGCGAGTCCTTCTGCAACCTGTTTGTGAGGTTGAAGTTGGTGGGAGAGTTAGCCGACCTTTCCAATATCTCTTGTGACGACAGGAGCAACATGCTGCGTTGTTCCATCCATCCTCATGAATGAGAAAGGGGTTGTGGTTGACCCCGCTGAGAAGCCAGTGATCAAGGTTGTGAATGGTCATCGCATCTTGCGCAATGGAACAACAAATCTGGAGATGACGTGGTTGCATCGCAAAATCTCAGTTGTTGCTTATGTGAGCCCTGATGTGGATGCTGTGTTGATATCTTGTTCTGCGATGTTGGGAGTGGGGATGATTCCGCCTTCTTTCCCTTTTTTTTGCCTGAAGGCAACGTTCAGTATCGCAGAGCTAGAACTAGGCTTGCCTCTAGGCAATTGGGGTTTCGTGCTGTTATGTTGAGATGTTCCGAAACCGCCTCGTTGATGACAGGGTCTTACGTTGATCAAATGTGTGTTTATTCGATTTGAGGGAGGTGTCGTTATGTTATGAACCTCTGCATTCCCGCTATTTATGTCCACAGTTTGCATGCTCTTCACACTCGCTCCTGTACCTACCTCACTACCTATTTAAGCTTCTCGCATTTGCATAATAGTCATGTGATTCCCAACTCGTCCATCCGTCAACAATAAAGTCCATGTTCCCCGCCACCACTTGATTTGTATTTGTACATACAACCAACACAGTTTGGATCAAAGCTAATTTGTCTATTTCGTTGGTGGAATGGAATAGCATGGTTTCAGAATATTTAAAATTTATCATAATACGCTGTATAACGTTGAGAAGAAGAAATCAAAATTATGCACGTGGGGAACAAATACATTGATGGATTGTTGTCTTTATATTTTGTGTCCCAATGAGCTTCAACCAATAGTACCGCAAATCAAGGGCAGACCCAGCACGTGCCTTTGAATTGAACCGAGTTGAGATTCACTTGGGTAAAATCCAATTGGTGGATCTTGGACAATCGTAAGTGCTGATCCCGGGTCAACATTCGTTTGTACTTTTGCTCCATCACGCATACCTTCACGTGGGAAACCCCTTCCTAAAAATTGAGAGGAAAGTATTAACAACTATCAAAATCATGTGTGCATGAATATAGAAATTGTGATTCCAGGCTCAAAAATGGAATTTTCTGATCAAGCTCAAATATGTTTTTGAGCAAACCTTTTGTCTCAACCCAAGTGAAATGCTTCAACTAAAAGCTCTATCTATGGTTGAAGGGAATCGGAACGTTCATGAGGGACCTTGGACTTTGATACAAATTTACTTTAAAAGGCGCTTAAGACACATATGACATTATTGAAATGGTTTTTATCAAATTGGTCTGTATTTAAACAATCCATTGCAAGTCTAAGAGTACAATATCGAAAAGGATATACCCATTTCTTACACAAAGTCAAATGATATACATGGACTGCAACACAGTACTTACTCAGTTGTGAGAACAAGTCAAACTTACCTTGCAATGATCATTTATGACTTGATTTGGCGCGCCAACCATAATGTCGTTGGGGTTTTTGGGGAGATAATCTAAGCAATCCCTGTTTTCTTTGATATAATTGTCCACAATGAAAAGAGGAGTCTTGCTCAAATGGGTCAAGCTGCATCCAACACGAAAATTCTTGCATTGGTCCAATCCTTGACCATAGGTCTTCGTTCTTCTTCCTATACCAAAGCAAAACCAAATGGTCAAACAATCCATTGAAATCAGGCCCACTCCTTGAAAGATGATGTCAAAGTCTTACTTACCTTGAGCAGACACGACCAAAAGGAATACAGCAAAAGCGGATGTGAACATCATGATTGGGTGGGTATAACTAAGTTCATAAAAATGTGCCCGAGAATGTAAATCATGCTTGAGCAACAAGTGGTATGTATGACTCTTCTATAGCAGCGTGTGAAAATAACCATCCTTAATTAGACACAGCCATACCTGGACAAAAAAATTAAATATGTCTCATCTGAGAGTTCATCGACCTCTACAAAAACGATATATGCATGGGATTATTGCTGCCACATCTTCTCTTCGGGCATTATCAATGTTTAATCAAATGTAAAGATGTTGCAATCAGTGAGGGCAAAGTTGGATTTTCTTCTTCCTTTTAATTCTCTGATTTTTAACCAATCCAAGGGAATGAAATTCCCTGTAAGCCATGTTAAGTCATAATCTATGAAATATTTGGTTATGTTAAGTGATTCAATAAGCTGCTCTAGGGCACCGTTGAATGTAGGACAGGTCTGGAATTGTTGACAAAAACCGACCCAAGTCACGTTGAAAACCTAATAGTGGGTTATCTAATATATAGAATTGCCGAAGGGAGCACGGCAGCAAGTTGTTAAAAGTTGGTGCCCAATTTAAAACAAAAGGGTATTTTATGCCTTTTAATAACTTGTTTTAGAGAGACTGAATTTATGGTGCAATTCACATGAAATACCCGGTCTCTTGCGAATGCTTTGTCTCATGCCCAGATTAGGACATATTGAATGGAGATATATAAAAACATAAAAGGATTTGTTAACATTCATACCTACGCTGAATACTGTATGATTAATCCCAATGATTCAAGGCGTTCCCAATAGCTTAATTTCGACATCCCATGGATAGATCTTGTAAAACTTGTTTGCACTCGATCAATCTTATTTAACCCCCCGGCGGTGTTGGAGGCCCAAATTGGGGAATCATTTTCAAGATGCAGTTGGACTATTGATTTGTACCGGGTTTTCATAGTCAAAACGTCTCTGGACTTGAATGTTTGATAAATCCAACCACAAGTCTGGAAGCCTTGGTCACTTTTGACTGGATAGGGTCTTCAAATTTGCCACGTCTTGAAGGATTATCCCACGATCCTTGATTGAGTTTACTAGTTGGAAAGGGTTTTGGTAATTAGGAGTTTAATTACCAGGTAGACCCCTGTCTCCACCTCTATAAACTGGAACTATATAGGCTGCTTTTAGTGGTATGGGCACATGGGCACCAACCCTCTGAGAAAGACCTACTCATAAAATATGCATGCAATAATGGAACCATGACTTGTGCGGTGCGTTTCACGAAATGGGCCGTAATGCGATCAGGTTCTGGAGACCACAAAAGTGTTGAGGATTCTATGGCTTTAAGAGAATTCAGAGAATTGTCTGTCGATTTCCATGATTTGATTCCAGAAAGATAATAATGATAATAATAATGATAATAATAATGATGATAATAATAATACTCTCTCTTGGTGTCAAAGTCGTCTCAAATAGGGCCCAGAGATGGCGCTGAAGGGATGGATGTCTTGTGCTCCAGCAATTGCAAAAGTCGACCTATGCATTTTACTTCAAGATTTAAGTAACAGCCTGAAGAACATTCCCAATTTCAGAGGCATTCTTGGCCCAATATCAGAATACTGTTTGCTTCAACAAGCCGGCAAATTGAAATATATTACAAAATCAGTCTTTGCCCACTGTACTTGGCTCTGGTTTTGCCTAATTCATAAATGAAATGATAAATAAGCATTCTCATTGAGCCCTCTTTACTTGCAAATGGAAAAAGTGCCAGCTATTGAAGAACACAAGGTAAAGATTGACACCAGAAGACACCAGGCACTCGGACGTGGAGTCAAACTCTCAAATAGGGCCCACATGGAGGGAACGGTGTCTTGTGCTCCAGCAATTGTAAATGTCGACTTTGAAGCAATTTTTGTCATTTGCTTTTATTAAGACCGGTTTTCAGAGGCGTAACTTCACTTTCCCGCACGAAAAGGAAACCGAACGCCATGGTTAGAAAGTTCATTTCATGGGCTTGGGATGATTGTAAGTTTGTACTTTGGCTGCTTGGGAAAGGCCATCGTGTGATTTTATTGAGTCGCTCCAGTGCTCTTTTGATTATCCGAGTTTGACACAGTCAGATTTTGATCCAAGAAGTGTTCTGCCCTTGAATACAACGGCCTTCTTGTGCTCCCTGTTGATCTCTACATCTAGTAGGGTACCCAAGGCCTCTTTTCATGACTTTAAGGTCCATTTGAAGACTTGAAGTTTTCCTGAAAGACAATTTTGGACCAGCATCATACTCATAACATTATTCTTGATACTTGTTATACAACCTGGCACATGGAAGAACATCTTGTGAAGGTTTCCAGAGTTCCCTCGCCCCCTTGCTTTCAGAGAGACACCCATGTCGTCAGTGTATCTGGCAGTAAATTGATCTAACCAGGCAGCCTGTTCCATGTTAAGACATCCCACTTGCCCCCATCCAGGTATTTCACTCAAATATTCGCAGGGAATTAGCCATGTTAAGTACTGTTGTAACCAAAGTATGACCGTTGTGATTTGACATATACATGGATGAACATGAGCATGCGCTCAATTAATTCACACCACACCTGTCCTCATCATTTCCTCAAAGATAGCCAATTCTAGGGCAACCAGAAATCTGTCCCATGTGGGTTCACTCATTCTGCACCTCAAATCTTTATTGCTGTAGACAAATTGTTCAAGAGGGTAGGTTGGACCCGCGACTTTGCCAGCAACAACTGCAAAGGATTTGGTCTCCTTGTTGGACTGGAGGATTTTATCATCTCCCAGGGCACTGAGAGCCAACTGGACAATTAGTGGTTTGTCTACTGGGTCCTCCATGATCAGAGCAGGCAAGCACTCCAGGTAGTGGGGCTTCTCGGGACATGACGAGGACTCAGAGCATGGCCGACTTGACTCCATTCAGGATCAACACCTAGTTGAAGCCCTTTTCGATATCTGTGGACGTTTCTCTGGCAAACTTTTAAGTATGGCGCCAAAAATTTACGGACTTCTATGTGTCAAATTGGATGGACCAGTTTCCAGTGGAAAAACAGCGGGCCCAACCTCGTAATTGTATGGATGTAACCATGATCCAGACTCTTGCAGTACCTTGATGTGAAGGAAGATACATCTGTGAAGGATGTCCTGGTCAAGTTGCAGATCCACCGGCCTAAATCTATCAACATTGTTTGGAGACGGCATGACTTCCATGCAGGCAGGCAAGGCGAGTCTTTCTGCAACCTGTTTGTGAGGTTGAAGTTGGTGGGAGAGTTAGCCGACCTTTCCAATATCTCTTGTGACGACAGGAGCAACATGCTGCGTTGTTCCATCCATCCTCATGAATGAGAAAGGGGTTGTGGTTGACCCCGCTGAGAAGCCAGTGATCAAGGTTGTGAATGGTCATCGCATCTTGCGCAATGGAACAACAAATCTGGAGATGACGTGGTTGCATCGCAAAATCTCAGTTGTTGCTTATGTGAGCCCTGATGTGGATGCTGTGTTGATATCTTGTTCTGCGATGTTGGGAGTGGGGATGATTCCGCCTTCTTTCCCTTTTTTTTGCCTGAAGGCAACGTTCAGTATCGCAGAGCTAGAACTAGGCTTGCCTCTAGGCAATTGGGGTTTCGTGCTGTTATGTTGAGATGTTCCGAAACCGCCTCGTTGATGACAGGGTCTTACGTTGATCAAATGTGTGTTTATTCGATTTGAGGGAGGTGTCGTTATGTTATGAACCTCTGCATTCCCGCTATTTATGTCCACAGTTTGCATGCTCTTCACACTCGCTCCTGTACCTACCTCACTACCTATTTAAGCTTCTCGCATTTGCATAATAGTCATGTGATTCCCAACTCGTCCATCCGTCAACAATAAAGTCCATGTTCCCCGCCACCACTTGATTTGTATTTGTACATACAACCAACACAGTTTGGATCAAAGCTAATTTGTCTATTTCGTTGGTGGAATGGAATAGCATGGTTTCAGAATATTTAAAATTTATCATAATACGCTGTATAACGTTGAGAAGAAGAAATCAAAATTATGCACGTGGGGAACAAATACATTGATGGATTGTTGTCTTTATATTTTGTGTCCCAATGAGCTTCAACCAATAGTACCGCAAATCAAGGGCAGACCCAGCACGTGCCTTTGAATTGAACCGAGTTGAGATTCACTTGGGTAAAATCCAATTGGTGGATCTTGGACAATCGTAAGTGCTGATCCCGGGTCAACATTCGTTTGTACTTTTGCTCCATCACGCATACCTTCACGTGGGAAACCCCTTCCTAAAAATTGAGAGGAAAGTATTAACAACTATCAAAATCATGTGTGCATGAATATAGAAATTGTGATTCCAGGCTCAAAAATGGAATTTTCTGATCAAGCTCAAATATGTTTTTGAGCAAACCTTTTGTCTCAACCCAAGTGAAATGCTTCAACTAAAAGCTCTATCTATGGTTGAAGGGAATCGGAACGTTCATGAGGGACCTTGGACTTTGATACAAATTTACTTTAAAAGGCGCTTAAGACACATATGACATTATTGAAATGGTTTTTATCAAATTGGTCTGTATTTAAACAATCCATTGCAAGTCTAAGAGTACAATATCGAAAAGGATATACCCATTTCTTACACAAAGTCAAATGATATACATGGACTGCAACACAGTACTTACTCAGTTGTGAGAACAAGTCAAACTTACCTTGCAATGATCATTTATGACTTGATTTGGCGCGCCAACCATAATGTCGTTGGGGTTTTTGGGGAGATAATCTAAGCAATCCCTGTTTTCTTTGATATAATTGTCCACAATGAAAAGAGGAGTCTTGCTCAAATGGGTCAAGCTGCATCCAACACGAAAATTCTTGCATTGGTCCAATCCTTGACCATAGGTCTTCGTTCTTCTTCCTATACCAAAGCAAAACCAAATGGTCAAACAATCCATTGAAATCAGGCCCACTCCTTGAAAGATGATGTCAAAGTCTTACTTACCTTGAGCAGACACGACCAAAAGGAATACAGCAAAAGCGGATGTGAACATCATGATTGGGTGGGTATAACTAAGTTCATAAAAATGTGCCCGAGAATGTAAATCATGCTTGAGCAACAAGTGGTATGTATCACTCTTCTATAGTAGCGTGTGAAAATAACCATCCTTAATTAGACACAGCCATGCCTGAAAAAAAAAAAAAAATATGTCTCATCCGAGAGTTTGTCGACCTCTACAAAAACGACATGTGCATGGGATTATTGCTGCCACATCTTCTCTTCGGGCATTATCAATATGTAATCAAATATATATCAAATGTAAAGATATTGCAATCAGCGAGGGCAAAATTGGATTCCGAGGATATTCTTTTGTTTTCATGGCTTGATGCCAGAATGAGTATGCATGATATTTTTATTGCCTATCAGCCTGAAGCTAGTGGAAAATTTTAATCATAGCCAAGCAAATGGGTGTTTAAGTTTAATGTGTCTTTGTTCTAAATATATGCTTTTAAAACTTATGTGATTTTTTATCAAGGCCTAAAATTAAGTCCTTGGTTGAATGAGGGTATTCCTCTTGTTTCACTAATTGCATTAAGTAACCATTTGAAAAATTTCCTTGAATGAATTGTCTTGAAGAACTGTCGTTTCAAGGTTAAAGATCGTGACCTGTGTTCGTTCATACATGGCTCTCCACCCGATGAAAACTAAGCCGTCTTAAGCTCTTGTTTTTTGGTCATCATATCGCTCTAACCCTGAAGGTTCGAGTGCTCTATTGGGTCAAATTATCCGTTGGGTCTAATTATCGCTTTGGTCCAGGTGCACTTTTGATCTATTTTGGGGGGAGAATTTCTAACCATCACTGGAAATGTAATCTAGGTAAGCAATGAGACATCTATTCTTTTATCTCATTACATTACTATTTTGTCACCAACAAAGGTATATATTATCAACTTGCTGCCTCGCTATACCTCTGAAGCAAGAGACCTACCTGCCTTTAAAGACATGAAGTAATTTCTAATTGCAACTTACTATTGTTCGTAAAATATTGGAATTCCCATTCTGTTAATGGTAGCATGTCAACCTGCGGTATGTGAGGTATACGTCGAATTATCCTCAAGGCTGCAATTATGGGCTATTAACACGAATAAATGAGATATAAACTACGGCGTTTCCATGTGGGTCACACAGTACCTCTACAACTCTCCAATATGATTGTCCCCTTCACCTTGCTCTTGGTTTTTGGTCTTTGGAACAACAATCTCGTTTCATCTCAAGCCACTGATCCTACTTATTCACAATGGAACATAAAAGTGGAATACGATCAGTTTGGTGGCACCCCTCCGAAATGTTTGGCTGAATGTAACACGTCGTGCGTCCAAGGTTAGATGGTTTTAAGTTGTCTCACATGTATTATATTGTAAAAATGACCACTATTTGCATGATTTTACCGTTTCAGGCGAGAGTTTATGCTTTGCTAACTTGATTCACGTGGACACCCCAGACAAGAAATTGAACCCTCTGGACGAGAAGTTTTATGTACATTGCATGTGCTCGAAATCAACCATCAGAAGAGATCCAGGCTTGTGAGTAGTGGAATGTGAAAGGTTTTCGAGGAAACAGGCTTATATAATGCAAAGGATAATTATGCCTAGGTTTTGTGGTCCAGGGATCACTTGTCCAGGAGCAACAACCACAGCCACAACCACAACCACTACCACTAACACACTTGAGTAGGGTTTCATCGGTAAATGGTTTTGAAACACTATTGAAATGTATTAATAAAGAAAACTTGAATTTGGATTAACATTTATTTCTGGGACAATATTAAAGTTGCACGTCTCCTACTTGGCAATATAAGTCTATGATTTGATCCTTGGTATATCCTGGTTTTGTTTTGGGACTCAATTTTGCCAACCAGGATTTACTGTCTTGTCGCTCAACAGAGGGTGCTGGATAGATAGGCTCTGGTAGCCACGCCTCTAAAGGAGGAGGGGGAAGAGGCAAGTCATCAATGTCGTCTTCAAACCCCTTATCGTGAATGGATGAATGAGTGTCATCTGTAAAAGAAAGGAAGGATTTGACTAACTGGCTAGTGATTACTAGTGCTATAAAAAGGGGGATTCACCCATAGTTTACTTTGCAAATGTCCCTTTGGTTTTAGAGTCACTGCCAACCTAGGGTGGTATGTTTAAGGCTACCTGTACTCAAAACAATCTAATAACAAAACAATACCATGAAATCATCTTTTTAACGTGAAATACGTTTGGGTTAGAAATGCCAATCCAAGCTTTTTGAAGTCAAGTTAGAAAAAAAACAATCCTTGACGAGATGGTTCCTGGAGCCAAAGCGCCGTAAAAGGAAGTTCACTTCAGTTGGGTAGTTAACAGTCTGTTGCAGTACAAGCATGATTTTAATTCGATCAAGGGCAGAAATTAAATTGCTTTGACTAATACAGTCCAGACATGTTGGATTGCATTGTCTAGCGAACAGTTTTTGATAAGCAAATCAATATTCATGCAGAAAAAAAATCTCCTTTTTACAATGCTTTTAAAAATTCCAACGAAGTTTACTTATAATCGGCATAAAATTCATTATGACAACAACTAAACACCCAGTAAGCCCATGTCATTGGGTATTTTTCTTAAAGCTTTTTGACATTTTCAAGTGTTTTTACACTTACAGCCCTATTTATGGCTGATGAAAATTACGATTCCAACTGACTAAATAAACCTCATCGAACAAAATCTTACCAGGGTAATGGAATTCAGTGACATCTGGATGTATGGTAACCGACTTGGTCCCGGGGGTACGGCCCTCCAAAATGTGCTCAGAAGTGATCCGTTTTAGCTCCTCAATCCCGCAGTCTCCAATGTAAGGCGTACTTGCGAATTCTGTTCGATTGGGCACCCTGAATTCGTTCTCGATAGCTTGTTCGCAACTCACGGGATCACTGTTCACGTGGAATTTGTTGTCAGGAGTTAAAAGGTCCACTGATCTGGACCTCTTTTGGCGTCCCATTGTTTCAACAGGCACAGAAGTACGGTTTGGCTTCCGAGGTAAGGTTTGAACTTGCATATAATTGGGCGTATTCGTAGGGATTCCTGGCGAGCGCTCGAGCCGGTTGGTCATCCTGGACCTGTCGATTGTGCAATAACTTGGGGGTGGAGGAGGAACTGGGGACACTGTCGATGAAGAAGCCGACGACGAGGTGGTCAAAGGACTTGGAGCACCGGGTACATCCGAAACTGACACATTGTGTTTGTTTTTCGACTTCAAGGAACTCGTCCGTCGTTTTAGTGCCTTGCCTGATGTATTCAACCAAATGTGAGGTGGGGCGTGGCTGACAGTGGCACTATACAGAGAGGACGAGGAGGCTGAGTCCAGCATGTGCTCCAAACTTTTGGCCCGTTTGATTGGTTTGCGGCCGTCCGGCCGAGGCCGAGGATCTTGAAGTTGGCCTCGTGGTTTGTTTCTCCTATGCCGAGGTCGTGGTAAACTGGAATGATCCATATGAGATTGTAAAACGCCAGACTCAAAGAGAAAGAGAGTAAGTGGTTTTGAAATATGTACCTTTGAGAGTGATACCCCATGGGTTCTGGGATTTGAATGACATGTGGAAATCGGTCACTGGTGTTGGACTTCGATCTTCGTGGCTTGAGTTGGGGATTTTTTTTGAAACTCGGAACGCTGCGGACACTTTTGAGGCTCTTCACACTTTTAGCACTTCGAAGGCTCTCGTTATGATACGTGATATTGCTCCTCAGTTGGGAGAGATTGGATGCTGACATCGTTTTAAGGCCCAGCTTTTTAATAGTTTTCATCTGAATGAAGAGCTGATCCACCAGGATCCACAAGAACACCAGGAATATGGCAAACACCTGGAACAATCCAGATTAGGAGCGGGTTAATGACCTCCATCGATTGTTTCTGATGCTGACCAAGTCATGGCCACCCACGTTCACATTGAAATCAGATTTCCAAATTGGGCTGAAATCTCGTTCTCATCCTGCGATTACGGCTGATACCAGTTTAAGGCGAGCATAGAACCCATTTATGGCCTTCCAATGATCAATAGATCAAAATGTACCAACAATGTCCGCTCAACCAAGCACCCTGGTATTTGTTCAAATGGCATTTCGAAATCAATCGACTCCATCCTACAAACACATCTGTTTGTTGACTCGGCGGTAAAATCTCCGTGAAAAGAAAACCAACAAATCGGCTTGCCAATCATTCGTGTACTCTGTCCACCTGCGTTCAATTTGATAGCGACCCTGATTTCGAGCTGGCTCACACCATCATTGCTTCGGGCCTACAAGGGTACTTAAAAAACCCATTGCTACCAAGGAAGTCCGTAACAATGGTGAGATGCCAAAGCTACGAATGTCACTCGGCCGTAGGGCGTCCTCATTACCAATGTCTCGAAATGCAAGGAGAACGCCTTGTTAACTTGGCGTTTGATTGTGTTACTCTCAGCAAGATGCGAGCTTCTATTCGGATTGGATCGCCTCAATAATATGTTAGTGTGAACGAAGACCCATTTAAGCAAGGCGGTGATTGGGTAGAGAAATATCAAGTTGCCTCAGTTCATTTCAATGGAGGCAAAATCGCATTATCTGGTCTTTTGAGCCTCCTATAAGTTTGGAGGAGATGGAAATGGCCGTATCAAATCCCTAACTGCCTTTCAAGGTCGGCCATATCTACGAAACCAAATGGTATTGAAGGCATGTGCGTACCGGACAAAACGGAAAAAAAATGTATCGACCAATGAATTATGATCGGACTCAATTTGATTCGGAAATATGAATGAATGTGCAAAATAGAAGCCGCCCCTTGCTCATTCTCACTAGAGATCCGCTAATCTAGTTTCAATCCATTTTGTCCCATCAACTGTTAATGGATGGTTCTGATTTATGATGCCGCCAAACATTTGATGAAACTCCTGTCCAAATCAATGTTCGAAAAATAGTACCTCAAAGCATGTTCCTGACCATAATTTGTGAAACGTTTAAGGAGGAGACTAAATCTTATTCAAATCAGGGTTCCAATCAATACACAGTTACACTTGATGCATATGATCTGCATGATCTATGGAATATTTTACGAGAGCGAAGATGAAGGCCTAACCAAGTTTAAAAAAAACCGTGTTCCATTTGCTCCAATTGCTCACGTGCTGTACTCTCAAATGTACTTGTACTTTCGCATTTGTTATGTCGTTAATTACAGTGTCGAATTAATAACGTGTCAAGACAAGAGTCCCAAATATTCAATGTCCTGGTGTCTGTCTGAGCTGAAAAGTGACCGCATTGTTATGAAAAAGCTTGATTTTGATGGCTGGGGACTTTCCCATGAGCTCAAACAGCACAAGGACAAGTATTGTACTTCAAAAACTGGCATTTCTGCTTCGAATCAAGCAACTGGGTTAATTGCCCTGAAGCCTGTTTAATGTCATAGAAAAATGTTTCTGAATGTTCCACTCATCATAACGTATCTGTCAAAAGTAATGGGTTCTCAACCTCTACAATATGTGGAAAACAGATGAGAATTTCGTCGGATTAACTCATAAATTATTTTCATGTCAGGCCTGAGCCCGTACTTGGTTATTTGAAGACCTTACATAGATGGGTGCGTATTTTCAGTCATCCATATAATGCTTATTTTTTTAGTAGTTTTATCATGAAATGAATTCTAAGGTAAATTTATGGGTTCATGTTTTTTAAGCGGTACCAATTCGGATTATTTTCTGACGCTCAGACTAGCATGCAATATCTAAATCATGATTTCTAAGCTTACCTAATACTCCCTTTCACGGCTCTATAGGCTTATCGCTACGTGTACACAGAGCTAGAGGTTGTAATCATTCATCTTTAATTTTGATGGGCATACCCAAACACATCTTGATATTTCTTTTTGGTAATTTTAGTAATTGCCTGAAAAAAAGCACCTGATAAATCTTTGGAACCAGCGTGTGAATATTTGGGGAACTGGAACGCGTGCTGCATGGTAATTACAAACGATTCTATGCATGAGATGCATATTTGATTCGAACCCTTCAAGATCATTTCCGAGGTCAATCATTTCAAGTGGAGCACTTCACATGTTAGAACTCTTTTTGCGTGGCAAAAGCCAAGGACGACGTCATAACTGGACGGAGAAAGTAGGGGGGAAATTGGTAGCATTAACCTTGATCAATCAAAAGCTTTCTCTCTCAGTTGAGGGTGGCTCTTTTGGATTGCGAACACGTTGACCAATTTGGAGCTTAATCAAAAGTCTATAAGAAAAGTTATGAGCATTTAAAACTCAGCCCAATGAAGCCACAAACTGAATGAACCAGTGCCATGTTGGTAAGTTCTAACCAACTGTTTTTTGTTCTCCGTGTGCTGAGTTTTAAAAAGCTTCTAACTGTTTACAAACACGTTCCATTGAGATCAAAATTGATCAACTTTTTCCATCTCAAACAAAGATTAACTCGACTGTCCAGTCTCTGTCCAGAAATGTCGTTGTCCTTGCAGGGACCAACGTGACGCATTGATTACTCACCAATGGGAATATTGAGAAAATGGCATAAGCTGGCGAGAAAGATTCCTCCGAGGTATCTCGATCCGACAAAAGTGTGAAGTGTAATGCGATGTAGATTCCCAAGACGAATAAACCTGAAAAAAACAAAATGAAACAGTTCTGGCATAATTCAATGGTTTTATCCTGGCTGGTCGACGTGATTGAAACACATCTATGGTTCTCAACAATCAATTATCAATCCTGGTGGATGAGAAGAATGGCTCTCGGAAATAAAGTATGAAATAATTGGTGACAACCGTTACTTCCTTTTGCAGCCAGTTTCGGCATGGTAGGTTCATTCACAAGTCCAAAGCGGGGTATCAAATGATGCCAGGTACCTTGAAATCAGGGTAACGAACAATTTTCACCTTTTATGGAGGTTCAAATGCTGGGATATGGACACCCTAAGCCAAGGTCAGCTTAAATTCCAATAGCACCCCTGAACCGAAGATTTCTCATCTTGCATTAACTTTATTCAAACAACTGTACAGGGTGGAAAAAAATAAGGGCCACTTTTTGGTGCTTGCTGAAAATGTTTCCCATGCACTCAAAGATTTGCTTGATCATATTGAATAGAAAGTTTTCATTAAAATGGATTATTGAAAAACCTAGCGCCATTCATAAATGATCAAATTTTAGCCTTAAGAAAATTCTTAACCCTCAGATAATATGGTCGCCTGAGGGAAATTGCAAGAATTCCAGATTTTAGTCCACGGCAGTTCTGTTCCTAAGTTCGACGATGGACACTAAAAGCCTCATTCACACCCATTGGCCTCTTGCCAGCCTTTAGCGTGCTCACAGTCTTGGCTCTGGTCTTAAGGCTGACTCACTTGGCGTTTCCGGAAATTGCCTTGTGTCAGAGAATGTATGATATTTGATATGAGAATAACTTTTTCAAGAGTCCCTCTGAATGAAAAATTATGCTTAGTATTGTTAAGCAAATTTTGAAGGTACCTAAAATGTCCTTACATTTCTTTCCACCCTGTAGGTATGGTCCAATTTAGGACAATTAGATTAGGGAACTTTAAAGCTTCATCTTTCCGATAACTGCAGTCGGTATGGCTACGCCTTATCCAATGTCATAAAATGATGGATTGGCAATCTGCTCTCATTTTGCACTACCGGCTTTTTGTATTCGGATTCGCCCACAAAGGACAAATAAATTCCTCATTATGGTAACAAATTTGGAATCTGGATTTAAAAGAACATCATATGCTTTAAAAGGTAAATTATACCACGCTAATAAAATGGAGCAAAAACCGACGAAAGCGCCAATTCAGTTTATGCTTCCAGAGTCTCGTCTATTGTTTATGGTTTATTTTGAAGCGTGTTAAGACTCATTATTTCAGGCGCAAAACCAAGCTTGTCCAAGTAATAAAACCCGGAAAAAATCAAGACAACTTTGCAAAGTGATTATGCGATTATCGTGTTACGCTTCTCAAATTCAGCCAAATATCCTAAGCTTTGGCATTTAATCCCCACCCGTATCTTTTTCCTCAATTATTGATTAGCCGAAGCCAAGTACCAAGTGCAGGAAAATCTCGATTTTTCACTGATCCGATATGAACCAATGCATAACTCCAGGTGGCTTTTCGTTTTGCAGACAAGGACATCCGAGGGCTTCCTTGGAGATAAAGCGGTTGGTGAGGATGCGATTGGCAATAGATTAGACCCACACAATGATCGGGCAAAACGGAAATCAACCATCATCATCATCAGCACATGAAACACCAACAAACCAATTGAATTTGTAAGCCCAGGATGGATGGAGATTTGGGGCAAGATGATTCTGATTCTGATGCGATGCTACTACTCTTGCGATTGGAATAGTCGCTGGTTGTGTGGAGCCTGGATGAGTCAGCGTGGTCTCGCAATTGACACATTGAATGTCAGCTGATCGGGGTCTAAGCGTGGAATCAGGAAATGCCTCGTCTAGCTTCTAATCTGCTTGGAATACCTGGCAACTTCTTGATCTTGGTAGGGCAAAATCATAGATGGGCTCAAGAAGTGAAAAGAGTCCTTGGCTATTGTTTGACTTTCCTTCTGTACTTTTGATTTACACCCGAGGTGAGTTGATAATGCCCCTTGAACTTAGTCAAGTAGGCTACGACCGAATGACCCCACTTCCAAGTGTGCCTATTATACGTACATATCGTAGACATTTGGTGTAGCATATCAATTGGCACCTTCTATGTTGGGGCTCCTGATTCACCCATTTAGCCTGCAACGAAGCGTGATCAAGTGCGCAAGGTTTTTCGTGCCGACCGTTCACTACTTAGAATGAATTCGTGGAGCCTTGTGCCACTTGTTGCATGTCACAAGCATGACAGCTCAAGTGAGGAAAATACCTCTTGGACGGTTAAGGAAGCTAGGAAGGAGGCAAAGGATCTCATTTGATATACCTATCGATCTCCACCTGCGTTTCATTCCTCAATGAGGAAGATGGGAGTCGCTTTTTATGGCTTGATTCCAATTTCAGTTGCTTTAAGTATGCATAAAAACAGATCCCAGATCCCTCACTCTCACTCACTCACACAGACAGAGGAAGATCGATGAAGGAAGGATGATTGTCCATGAATGATTTTCTAGTCTCCGTCCACCTTAGAAGCCAATCAAGGAGATTGAATGGTTTTGGTGGTTTGTCATCGCGCTTTCCTTCTCAGCGCAGTGCGTACGTACGCCAAGACATACAGCCATCATTTGGCCAAATGGATTTATGACATGACAAAAATGAAGATTCTCGATAAGATTCCGGGGATCAATCAACAGATTACTCCCTGACGACTCTCAAGGCTTCCTTCGGCTTTTTTCTTCATATCCATAAATTGAAAAAGAGGCGAAAAAGTTGTTCATAATTAAACAACTTTTCTTTGTTTGAGATTCGCTATCCTTCAATTCTGGGTGTGTGAGGGGTTAGTACGGTTCACGCGAGGACGAGGATGATGATGATGATTATTATTGCCCACGGATTGTTCAGCCGATACGTGATGGAAGGTGGAGGAGGAAGTCTCAGCTCACAAGTTCTCAAACAGTGCATCAGAGATGATAATGGATCTCGGCTGTTCGGGTACTGTTCGCCATCGAAGAACAAATATATATTTTTTTGCACAAGTCAATGTCAACAACACCAAGAGCTTGAGGGCAATTTGCAAATTCCATAAATTCCGCCCTTCCTCAGGATCCGTTGCATACAAGATGTCAGGCGGGCCCCGATATTGATCTTATGACACCTTGTTATCAGTTAATGAAGGTGTTTGCATCTTAATAAGTGATATGTAGTAATTGAAAGACATTCCATTGCCATTCCTCGATCTCAAGGCCAACCAATCGTAGATATGTTATTCATGCATTGTTTGCCACGGCGAATTATTTGGAAGTTCTTGGTAAATCTAAGAACCAAAAGCTGGGTAAGGCCCATGACAGCTGTCGAGTAATAGTCATTCATGTGTGATTTCCTTTGCTTGTAAAATCTTTATGGTCCCTCTCAATTCATTGAATGAGCAACTTATAGATGGGTTATTTGAGGAACGGTCGCAATTCAATCGCTTCACTCAGGATTGGAACTTATTTGGACCCGAGATCTGACACATTTTCTCATCCATCACTCAAAATAGCCATGTGAGAGTCTTCCTTGTTGTGACCAA
The DNA here is from genome assembly GCF_007210705.1 of Tigriopus californicus. Classification (NCBI taxonomy): domain Eukaryota; kingdom Metazoa; phylum Arthropoda; class Copepoda; order Harpacticoida; family Harpacticidae; genus Tigriopus; species Tigriopus californicus. The sequence goes on from NC_081444.1 coordinate 4,678,658, forward strand.
AAACAATCTTGGCATGAGAGAATTTTGGTCATTCAACCTTTATCCACGTGAACTTTGTGTACGTAAGTATGTGCGTGTAGTGAAGCTAGTTTCAGTGTGAAGGACTCGATAGAGGTGAGAAAAAATACACATACCATAGACTTGAACCATAAAAGAGGAATTAGTCGTAACTACTTCAGGGGCCCAGTTCTGAACGAGACACCGATAATGTGTTTCGTTCATTCCCGAGCTTGAGGACTGAGAAACGATTCGGTTGGGATCGAGCGAGATGGCAAGAAAAGGCTTAAGGCAACCTTGGAGCCGTGAATTCAAACAAGACAGATAAATCTGGACTGAATGGCCTAAAGGACCTTCGACGGTAAATGGCAATTTTTCGCTCCGCTCTGGACCAATTTCTTTTGGTCACACTCCAATTTGTCCACACATTCCCATGTCTACGTGCATGCATGAATGTATGCATACAGTGGTACATTTGTACATAGATAAGTAACCACTTCAAGGAATGCACGTTGACTCTGGTTAGAGTCTGAGAATCATCCTTGAGATTTGGCGTTTTGATATCCCCTTACTCTCGCCAAGGATGGACACGCCTTCCAACTGGGTGTCAGGTGTCTTGGCATACGCCCTGCTTTGTTTATGGCAGAAAACGGGGAATTTGACCGCCGGGAGAGGCTCTTTGACGGATGTGCTCAAGAAATTCCTGCCCTTAATTCATTGCTTCACAGTCGGAATCTGTTGGAGAAGAATGACAGCCCAAGATCGGCATATTTATAAGTACGACTGGTGAGGCCTAAAATTAGAGTTGAATGATTAGGCCGGAGGAAAATTGCAAATCATTTAATGATTGCCAACCACCAACCAACCAACCAACGGATGAATGAACGCCTCAACCGGAAACACGCACGGATTTCGGGATCAAAATTCAAGAATGATTGTACGTTCGCCATAGAGCTTCTTGTCGTCATTGCCGCTTTCGAGTGAATCAGTCGAAGTCGTCGTCTTCGTCGTCGTCTTTACTCACCAATGATTACCATCATTTTGAACACGAGCCAGGGCAACATCAGCATTCGCTTGTTCATCCGGATCGCCAACAGAACCAGAACGCTTACTCCAATGCCCAGTGAGCAGAACACCAACATGAGCACAAACACTATGACGAAAGTTCGATTCTGGGCCAAAGCCGTCCCCGATGTGGTCACACCATACACTATGAAAGAGATGAGGCCCATGAACATGTAGCCGAGGATCATGATGATGCTCAAGATCCGCACGAACGTGTGCAAAGCGCAACAACAAGACCGAATCTGAACCCTCATGGCGTTTTCGCTCTTTCGCTCTTGGAATGAGCCTTTTCTTTGCACTAATTGACAACGTTGGGCACGGATTACGCTTGGACTTGGATAACGATCGAAGTGGTAGCGTTGATGGTGATGATGATGATCATCGAAGACCCAATTTTTACTCAATTAGTAATGATGATCTTGAAATTTGCACGGCACTCTTGGCTTCCGGAGTCTTGTTTCAATGGAAAGCCATACCAAATTGTCTCGAGCAACTTTTGCTCGTTTTCTTAGGAGAGGATTAGAGAGTGAATCCCAAAGGCAAGTGTGTGCACCGTCACTTCTGGAGTTTTATATCTCAAAGTCCTCTCCAGGATGAGCGATGGCTTATGCTAATGACTGGAGACCAAAGAAGTCTCCTGATCCATCCATCCATTTTCCACATCCATTCCGTCAATGCATGAGCAGGGTTGATTTGGGGGGTAGTTAGACGCTGCTCTGGAACGTTGTGAAGGAGCGTCTCTCTTCAAATCATCTTTTTGTCGAGGTTGGCATCGCCTGAAGTCATTTCGGTCCCAAAGTACAGTAATGCCACCTCTACCCACGCTTCCCCCAAACCTGTGAGTAATGCCCCAAACCCCATTTCAGAGAATATGGCGAGTCCTGCCACGATTACTCATCCCAGCTCTTGACGCTTATCTTACCGGCTTTTACTCATCTACGAAAAAAAGCCACACCACCAGCAAATACACCACTCATAAACTTCCTTAAAGCACGGAAAAAGTCACAATCTGCGGGTCTCTTGTCTCGGCTTTTCCGACACTTTACACAAACAAACTTAAGACGCTTGAACAATCACCTCTAACTCGAACCTGCGCACAACTGGCCTCGACGAACGCCAAAACTCGACTGACAACAGAACAGAAGCGAGAGTTCAAGCCATCGTCGCTCGTTCGCTTTGTGTGGAGTCGACTTGATTCTAGTACGTACATACATGTTGTGCACATACTACGTGCACTATTCAATTGATGTGATGCTTTCGGGGCTCTTGAGATACCTGTGAATGTGTGGGGAGAGAGGGGATATGTGTTATAGGGATGTACAAATTCTTCACGGATTTGTGAGCTGTTATCAAAAACCCTCCCGTCACTCTAATTGGAAACAAGAAGAATGACTTCGCCGTATGAAATGATTAGGAATTGTCTTTGTTGACTTGTTTGAATTAGTTTATGGAACGACATATTGGGAAGGGAGAAAAAAACTGGTAAAAAGGCTTTCCAACCACCCCAACAGCTCATTTTCGAACCCATGTGATTAGATCAGTGCCGGGAATTTCATTGGTAAAAAACACGATGCAAAGTTTGTCTAGTAGCGAAGACTATTTAGGATTCATGATTGCATGTCCATCTAGATAAAGATGGTGTGAGTTGAACAAACGCTCATTTAGCACACTTTATAAGACAGGTCCCTTTGTAAACTCTCTGCCATTGGATGGATAAAGGCCTCAAACTGAGTGCTACATCTCAACCGTGGTGGTTTGATTTGGGCTCTTCTAATTAGACATCCCACTCCCCTGCCTTGACATTCATCTAGCTAATGTTGTTCGTTTTGGCCTCCAAACCTGAGAAAATAAACAATGCGAAGGGCGAATGAGATTGAGTCGTTCATTTCGAGTGAGTCTGTTCGGCCAATGATGCACTTCATTCCATAAATGTAACTGTATTGTTTGGGAGTTGGTTGAAGAAGAGGAGCACGTCACAATGGTTTTGATGACATTTGAGCCGATCCCAAGGTAGATAGTTGCTTGGCGAGGAAATTTGAAATGATATATGTGATCGGTAGATCTGATCGAGAAAATATGAGACGCACGTAACTTTTAATCCTGTTTTGAATGACATGTCTGGTTCCGTCTTGTGACGGGTAATGCCCATGACAAGACGAAATCTTCATTTTTTGGAACGGGGGGGGGATGAGAGAATTTTGGGATGTCTTACTTCTAATGGTCTTAGTATTGACCTTTCTTTGTGTAAGTTGCTCTTGCTCTTGTTATCAATTTGCTTGTCTACATATTTGAAGAAGGGGAGCTTTCTATTTAACAATGACACAAATGCAATCAGATTGTCTATGCTTAGTGAGCTCTAATTTGTATTTAATAAAAGTGAGCATTAAGCTTCAAGTGTTCACATGGATGGCGTAATTGTCAGCCAAATGGAGTTTTTGGGTTTGGAAGTTCTCTTAAAATAAGAAATTACTAGAGTTAAAATGATGGTCAGAACGGTTACTCTGGACAAATAAGGAAGATACCTTGCTTTTCAGTTTTCTTTTCGAGCTCAATAGTTAACAAACTTTAGAGTAAACACCAAATGTGTGAACCGTTCTGGTTTCGAATCACTTGCTCACACGCTATGGCAGGATACTTTTAGAAAATGTGAGCAATCTCTGATTAATCTTCGAAAAAGAATAAATAGAATTTGGCCATGTCATGTTCGTATCCATCAAGAAATAGTTTTTCTTGCCGTCTCACATTTTGTGTATTGGATTCGCTTTCAATCCGTGGAAAGTTGCAGTCATTTGAAGGAACGAAGAAGGCCTTCTCCCCAAATCCAAACAACTCACTTGGAAGCCATGATTCAAAATGTTACCATGACTCACAAAGAAGGCTTTTCCGAGAATGTAGCGAGAAATTGGAGCCTCTTAAAACAAACACCTGTTCAAATTTTACGATCCTTTTTTTTTAGTGCTCACTTGCTTGGTCCGATCAGTTCATCACGCTCATCTCCTTGGCCTGGTCAAGATATTACCAATTTTGATTTTACAACAAGTCATTGACGGCATGGCGGAACAACATCGAACTAGATTAGCCTTAACATGATCATGGCACGCACATTTGTAGATGAGTACATCTGTGCCAGGATCTCAAATTGACATTTTGGAAGTGAGTGAACGCACCACGATTTCCATAGACTGACCTGAAGCCATTGAAATTAGTTATTGCAATTTTCAGTCTGATCGAACAACTCAATCAAACGTCATGCCAATGCAAATAAGCGCAGAATTCATAAACACTTCTTGTAATTAACTGCCAGAGGAGGGTTAGCTAATTCATTAAGTAAAGAGTTATATGGTACGTTTGAAGGGAAATGATTTGGGACACAATCATTGGATTGAACTGAAAATTGAGATGCAAATTCGTAACGACATGGGACTATTCTCATTTGAAAGAAAAAGCCATACATTCACTCGATTTCGATATGTCTCTTCTCCTTGTACACATTCCAGTGGTTTATACTTTGAATCAAATGTGAAAAAACGATACTCAGCGTACCCCGTATAAAATACAGGTTAGGAAAATACTTGATAAGATATTCTAAATTGGATTAAAACAGTTTAAGGCCAATCCTTCAGTCGCACAATGAGATCAATTATCTAAAACAGACCCCAGATGTCAGGTTGTCTCTTTGCACTGGCAATAAGACCACTTTGCATGTTCACTATTCAGGGTTATTCCGTGTCGCCATTTGTTGAAGGACTGATTAGCCAACTGGTCCAACATGCCGATGCCTTAGGGTTTTTGACTCAAGAGACTCATGGGAAGAACTCAATTGCCAATGGTTGATCAACGCGGATAAGTGAGATCAAAATCCGAAGCTACTCCAGAAAAATGCCCCCAAATGGCCGAAATTTTATAACAACTCCAATTGGGTCGGACATCTTTACTCTAATCTCAGAAATACGGAGCTATAAATCTCAAGTTCCCACTCGAGACGATCAATTTCCAAGTGGACAAGAAAATTCAAGGCAAGACTTGCAAACCAACATCAGTCATTGAGTGGCATTGAATTCTATTTCTCAGGTAGCAGGGAATGTCTCTCAATGTGCTCCAGGAATTTTACGTAGTTCTAACGGAGTTCAACCAATCTTGACTACTTCTGACCCGATGGTTTAATGCTGTCGAAGATGGTGAGCGGAGCAGCGACACCCACGCAAATTTATTGCTCGCTTATACAATCCAGAAGACTCAATCAGACTGGAAGTTAAAGATGGCATGACCAGCCGCTCAAGACATCAGAATACAAATAATGGTAATGTGCTGATTCCGTGAAAATTGCATAAGTTTAGTTGAGAGATATACCGTACATCAAAAGGAGCACAAAAATGGGAACTTCAATGCGATTGCCCGACCAGGAAATTTAACTATTGTTCCATCCAAATATGTGTCTAATAAGCAATCTCAAGACTAGTATCAAATAATCTAGATATATTTACTGGGAGATTGTGGTAATTAGGAATATATTTCCTTTTTTTCAGATGTATGTAAAATTCAGTAGTATATGTATGGTCTGCCAAATTTCCCCACATTTGGACGATTTCAACTTGTAAAAAAAGGCAATTATGATATCATAATGTTTTGGGCACAAAACTAACCCAAAAATCAGAAATACCTTTTGCAAAAGGAGAGATGTTACTTTTGATGTTAGATTTTTTTTGCTTTGGTTTTTCACAATCTTTGACAAAAAAGTGTTGCGTTGTAAAAGTCATCAGGGCATCAATACTGATTAACCAATCTTCATCCAAGCTTCCTCCAACAAGTTAGTTTTGAGCGCCATTTTGAAAGCGATCTGAACAGGTGTTGCAGACCAGCCATATTTTTAAGGCCATGCTAAGTTGGCAAGCTCAAAATTGCTCCATGACAAAATTTCTTATCAGCATAGGGTGGATTAGAAATTGAGTTGCACGTTGAGTAGAGATCAAAGAAAATTCCAAATAATTTATTGTTCATCCTATGTGAGGATGAGGATCTGAATTAATGAAAGTAGGAAACCGGTTACAAAAAACTTTCAAATTCCTGCTCCCTGAGCAAATCAATTATCCGGCACAATTAGAATTTCCCACTTTGCCTTTTTAACCATCAATTGTCAAACACCAACAACAAATGACGTGTCGCCGCAAAGTCCCAATAGATTAAAGTGCAAATATTAATGCAATGACTCCCCTGAAAAGGGCCTTGTCAGGGTTGAAAGCATTTTAATTGATGAAAAAAACGTCAAATGATATGTTTGGGCGTACACAATTCCTCCATATTGTCGAATCAGCTGTTTCACTGATAAGATATGGTATTGAGTTTCCTTTGATGTTTGTAAATGTTAGTTTTGTTACTATATTTGGCCTTAAAATCTAGCTTTTAAGGACACTTTTCCACCAAGAGTTGTGATTCTAGATGATCAATGGGGAAAAAATGCCAAAAAATGTGCGCAAACACGCAAAATATGGAAGCACAGACCATAGCTTGGATGAAAAAGCTCCTTAGGAGTCAAGGGTTGAACTTTAAAGCCAATTGAGAGAACAAGACGAGCAATTGTGAAAATAATTTGGCATCATTGTAATGGAATTTTAATTTTCTCTCCTCTCTTAGAAATAGTTTCCAGGTAATATTATGGCTAGTTAGTAATGAGCCACAAATTTGAAGAGGATATTTTGTCTATTTTTTACATTTAAAACCTGGTATGATATTTGGCCTACTAAAGCAAAAACCTACATATTCCTTACAATATTAGAAGGAAGCACATTAAACAGTGAAGGAGCCTGATAAAGAAGTGACGTGGGCTTCATTGCACCAACTAGAATTGATTCTTGAAGCCTTGAAGGTGCTCTCAAAACACAAGTTAAGCTTCTAAGGTCACCGCAACTAACCCTAAAACCTGGGTTGGGGCAAAGCTCATGGATTCTTGTAAAAACGTACAAGTACCTTTTGTACCCTCTCTGAACACTGCAAAAAATGGCTCGCAATTGACACACAACATTGGCTCATCTCTGCGCAGCACAAAAGGAGGTCGCGGTTTCTCTATTGCAGTCTTCCAACCGCAATCTCACAACGCCGTCGGACTAAAAGAGTCTTGCCCAAATTAGAGCCATTTGGTTGTGAGTTCTTGTGGCAACTTTGTCCAACTAGTCTGGCTGAGTGCCTCTTCATGCACTTTTTGCTTGGATGATGGTTGGATTAAGTCTTTTTAAGGGTGACAAGGATTCGTAAACAACGATCCACCTGTCCAAAACTTGCATGTCGACTCATGAACTTTTTGGTGTCCCTGGTCTACTTAAGCTCCCTATGTGTTCGAATAGAAATGCCATTGTCAAGATCTTGCCGTCAGCAAACATGTTTACTCGTCAATATATTTTTATCCTTTAAGTTCAGTTTGCCAAAGTTGATGTCAACAATTGAAGGTTTGTGTTATTTGCTAATTAAGTGATAATTAAAATAACAAACAACGTCCACATACTGCTTGAAATTCGAAACAAATTGCTTGGCCACACACCTCAGTTTGATATTCACACTTGCTCGCTTGCATGTTTGAGGTTGCGTGAATTGTGTGGCCGAAATAAAACAAGTCACGTTGGATCTGATTAATTGTTCAATCACTGTACGCAGGGTAAAATGTCCTCGTTTAAAAATGTCTCTTCAGAAATTCACAAGATATCTTACATGCTTTTGTGAAGAGGTTCCTTTGAATAGAAGACCCTGTTGTTCAACAAGGGGGTAGGGGAGAGAATCTTCACTTAAATATAGTATGGTGCAATAGAAATTGCAAAAATGCTCTGAGAGTAGAGGGTAACTAGCCACCTATTATACCATCGGGTACAGGCGTTCTTAGCAGATTAACGATTGTTTTGTTGAGCATTCATCAAGCATTCTCAGTTCCGTCCACCAGGCAGGGGTGAAAGGGCATGACCTGAGCTTGAACCTTTACCGAAAAAAAGTGTTGCATTACCGTTACCGTTACTTTTGCAGAAGGAAAGAGCGCTTAAAAGTGCAAAAATACGTTTATGCAATGTTTGACGTTTAGTAAATATGAAATGAAACAAATGACTCCTGCAATTATTCATTTGTTCCTATCAGTGGCAAGTAGTGATGGGTTTCGAACGGAAAATCAGCTATTTAGCTTGAAGAACCTCTGTTGGGACTCCCAATTCAATCAAAAAAAGTACATATTTGAAGACCTATGATCAAGAACGAGTCTTATTGCAGCACTGGTTCCGAGACCAAGTGTCACTCTGATGAGCAGTTTTGAGTTTGTTTGTGTATCCTATTTTTTGCTTCTGATAGGAGCCCTGACCAAGGTCCCTGAAGCAAAAAAGCTGATGAATTTGAGACGGAATTTTGATAAAAAATCGGTTAGGAAACCTACACGCATTTTTCTTTCCCTCGTTCATACAGGAAAAAAGAAGCGGTAGTAAGAGGGCTAAAGACCCGTTCCGTTACCGTTACCGCTACCTGAATATTCAGAAAAGTAACCCGTTACCAGTAGTGTTACTCAAAAAGTAACCCGTTACCAGTAGTGTTACTCAAAAAGTAACCCGTTACCAGTAGTGTTACTCAAAAAGTAACCCGTTACCAGTAGTGTTACGCCCTTGCCCTCTGAGACAGAGAACACCTGGTAAATGGGCTTTAATATGTTAGGCTTGTCTTAAGGCCTACGGTTATTACCCATATTTGGACATACAATATCCAATCAATTAAGGATGCAAAGCTAGGCACCTCTACTCCCTTCGGATACAGATCAATCTTTGTTGTCTGGCATACATCTGGGTCAATCTTCAAGGCTAAATTTCTTGCAAAATGTGGTCACTGCTCTAGTTTATTGGACATCTTTCAAACTCAGCTGATGTCTTAAATGGCGGACGTGCGTTAATACTACTGATGGGAAAAGGGCAAGTAGCAAGTCATCACAGACACCCAAGTACTACTTGTTTACAAGCAAAGCTTGGCCAAGTACTAAAACTTGCGCAAGCTTAACACAAGCAGAGATCCGCTGCTAACGTAGGGAGCCCAGACGGTTAGCTGAGGAAAACCGCAAAGTGAGGATTTTTTGTGCGTAGCTAAAGTCAGATTGCCAGAAACAAACCAGTCATTGAACCAAAGCCATGTTACTGCCTCACTGTTGGTGCACATTATTGCTTTTCTTGTATAAGCTGACTTAAATTCCCCTGGTATAAAATTTCTCGCGTAAGTTTGGCCACACCATTTTCCCCTCAAGTGTCTGAGTACAAACCGTACAAACCCAAGTTGGGGCAAGTTTCTACTTGGGCAAGTTAAGCACCGGACTACTTGCCCTGTCGGTGCTTGCTCCACATCAGTAGTTTTTACCCCTCCGACTTGAATGTTAGTCTTTAATGGTTTTAAGTTGATGACATAGTACCGACTGTGATACCAGTGAGTGGGGCCACGCCCTCGAACAGTGGCCCCATGAACCTATGGACGTTACACGAAGTTTCTAAACCGAGTACATAAGCAGATAAACTGTCAACACCCAGAAAGTCAGTGTTGCCATTTTGAAATCATTCCTGACCTAACCTAACCTCTCGTTGCAAGGATCAGGGGACGCCTAGGCCGCGGCGCAAGCCTGCGGCCGCTCAGTTGCACGGGCCAGGAGGCGCTTAGGCAGTAGCGCAAACCCAAATGGCAACACTAAGTTTTATGTACTCGTTTTAAAAACTGTGTGTAACGGTTACACCATGAACCTGTGATATGCACGGTTCAGTGCACCTCTCCTTCCCAGTTTATGTACTATCTGCAATTTCCCTCTTCACTTTTTTCATGTGCACTGAACCAATCCTAGTCAAACTCACTGTGATATCACACTCTAGTCAACGATTTTATCCGTCTTGGCCATTTTATTCTTTTATCAATCGATTTTTGTATAGGATATTTATACATAGAGTTTTATAAATTTTTCAATCTGACATGACCAAGAGTCGCAATAAAGTTTATTTATTTCATTAAAATGGCGTTGATCTCTTCTCTAGAGTTTAACACCTGATTCTTGCCAAATCAGACAAACAAACTTCTAATACAGTTGGATACTTTATTGAACTCTATATACATGAAATAATAGTCTACCAATCAGCGGTCTTGCTCGGATAATGAAAAAGGGGGTAATTGCTCGGCGATAGAAGAGGGAAAGCAAACGTACATGGATGGATACTGGTCTGATCCTACTTTTTGATAAGGGTGATACTTGTGTCAATGGTGATCTACAGCAATGGCGTCGGTTCGATCGGATTGAAGGTCCAGGATTGAATCGATGGAGTGATAATTCAGAAGTTACCCCTGCACTCAGCTGCAAAGACTTTTCAACATGTCTATGCCGGCTCACTGATGTATGCAATGCACTTCCCCAGGTCTTTTTGACTCTGCACGGCTTCCTGGGCCCTGACTCCTTGTCCTTATTCAAATCGGATAGATTGTTCGTCTCTTCCAACACTCCAACAATTGTTCTTGTTTCACACACACCAACGAAAAGCTTCAAGGTGAGATTTGTGGCCACTTCAGATGTTCAAACGTGTCTTCTCTCCTCAAGAGATCAATGGTGACTGTCCTTTTTGAAGGACGATTCGCGACTGTTTTCATGGAGAACTATTTGGTGACTGCTGATTTGGAGGATCATTGGTGAAGCTTCCCATCGTTTGTCTCTTGGGGTTCAAACACATTCTTCTCAGGATGTAAGAAGTTGTGATGGCCGGTTGTAGTATACTGGGATTTTATCTTTCTCCTTAGAGCTCATAAGATCTCGTGGGACCAAACGTAATCCTTGTTGAACAGGGTAAAACAAATTGCGTGGCGTCCTATTTGCATAGCATTGACCGAGCTGCATCCTTCAGAATTCTTTTATAATAACGATTCCATGTGACATTATTCATCTCTTGTTACAATCATACATATTGTATTATCAGCCAGGGACTCTTAAGAGAAGAAACGACACGGCTTTCCTCTGCCCAACAAGTAAGGCCATTGCGTTGAATTAAAGCAACAGCTCTAGTATCAATAATACAAGATTGCACATGCTTTAGAGTGCATTGAAGTGCTTTTCAATAAATAATGATCTCTTTGATACACAAGTCTGTTCACATGCCAAAAATTTCTGCATTAATTTTAAAAGTCAAAAGAATATATGAAATAACCATGGATAGCAAAATAATCAAAAACAATCAAATTGTCTTTAAAATTAATGAAATACGGTATTGCGCACAGGTTACTCAAAAATACTCGTAGAAAAAAGCCAGCAGTAGATTCATTTTATTCATTTGTATTTGTATTTAAAAATATTTAAGCCGTGTGGCTTTTTTAGAGGTGCGAAAAATGGTGGGCATATTGTGGAATCGAGGGGTGAGCTGATGAAGAAGAACCTGCACCGAAAAATAAAAGAAATTTATGAAATAGGCAGTAATAGTACATGTACGTAAATATAAACGTATCAGAATATCTAGGATAGACAATTGATGATTTTGTTTCAATCCACACATTTGACAACAGAAACATCAGGTATTGGTGAAAATGGATGGGTTCTTTTTGATTAGAGTTTAAAATTCCACTTATTAGGAAGTTTACGTAAAAGACAGGAATTGTTTGAGGGGCACGAAGTCATACTAAAGCAGAGTTCTCTAGATTTAGATTTGAATTTTGGACTCCAATAATTTGGTTATTACCAAAAGCATCCAAAATAGTCAAATAAAACCGGTGTCATATCTATTAAGATATATCATCCAATGGTTATCAAGGATTCAAATGAGTTTAAAGAACAATACGTAGCTCAAAGCTACTATATGCCTGCTTTTGGTTTGAGGACCACTCCCAGAGTGAGGATCATAGTTTCATAACAAATCTGTCAAATTACTTGAAATTTAGTCAAGTTGTTCCCCCTTCAAACAATATTACTAGCAATTTTTTTTGACTGATTGTGTTTAGAGTGAAATCTTGCTTTATCAAGAACACCTAATTTGTACTTTTAAGTAATTGTTCTGCAAGACAGGTCAGAAGCCGTTTAAGTAAATTTACATGCCTTGTTGGAAGAGGATACCATCAATGGTTACAAAAGTAATATCAGTCACATATTTTGTACAAATAGTTTAGGCCTAACTTGGCGGGAAAGGTTTGATGATCACAAAAAAGTGGCGTTTCCTTGCTCTAGTGTCCTTGGATCAGTTCACTAAATGTGCACGGAACACACATCTCCTTCTTGGAGGGTCCCAAAAAGTAGAGCTTTCCAAGACGTTTGACGTAAAATACTCATAAGTTCTGCCTTAAATTCTCTTCCGACCAAGCAATAGACAATGAAATTGATCGAAGAATTGACCACAATAAAAACATGATTAACCATCAACAGAATTTGAATAGCAATGGGAGCATAATGTCGGCCCAGTTCGTGACAATACCGAAATTGATCCTCGGCTAATTGTGGGCTGAGATAAATTTGAATCGATTGAACACACAATCTATATACATGACAAAAGACAAAAATTAGTACAATAGCAATCAAAAGGGCCGTGGACTTGGCACGCTTCTTTCGGAAGTGTCTCTCATTGCTAGCCGGAAGATTATACGGATGTAACTTGATCATTAAGGATCTTGTTGGTACAGATTCTTTTGTGTGTGTCTTGCCGACAAATCGATACTTATGGTTTCCGGAATTTCTGATCTTAGCGTAAATCGAGGTGTTGAAGAACAGGAGAGCTCCAAACGGAAATAGGCCAGTGCAAAGAATATCGTCCCAATAGGAAGAAAACTGTATGAAGTTCTCATTATCCATAATATGAGTTGTCCAGTAAATCAATCCGTGTTCGACTGTGTCCATTAACTTGAATTCAAGGAACCTAGGGACTTCTAAGCAAACCGTGGTAATGAAGACCGTGAGTATATACTTTGTCGAAGAAGGTCGGTATGCAAAAGTCTGGCAAATGGCCTTGTATCTTTCCGCCGAAATGGCCACTACCATGAAGATGCTTCCGGATAGAGTCATGTTTCTTATTGGATGGATGAAGTATGGGTATAATAAACGATACCAAAAAGGCTCTTGAGGGAGGAACTGGCCACAAATAGAAATGTCCAGAACGAAGAAAAAGATCACACTCGTGTCCACCACAGCTAGTGCCACCAACAACCGATTAAAATTTCGATTGGTTTGAATTCGATTCAGAACATAGATGGTGAGAATATTGCCAAGAATTCCAAACAAGCCCACGATGAACATGGTGATTCCATGGAGAAAGAAATTGGCCTTTCTTAAGAAGCTCGAATACTCCTCAATCTTTTCATAGCACTCAAAGTGGGTGGAACTCAAGTTCAAGCAATCACTATTGTTGATGGAACAAGGCTGATCATCGAGATCTGGACAAATAGTGATATTTACATGTGCCGTTCCACATGGAGATTTCGAATCCATGTTGACTTGATTTTTGGCAATGGGGCCTTGTAAGTAGAAAATTATTGTTAGTACGTTAGCCGGAATGCAAATGAAAGCCCACATTAACACGGCTTGAAGATGAAACCTCCATTTGCCACGGCTTTTGAAGGAAGAAACGCGCCTTTTGGTTTCGTTGATTGTTCTTGGAACAGCCTCCAATTGCTCGTCCCAAGTCTCGATGGATTGATCAATTCTACAACTCATTGTCTCCAATTAACTAACCAACAGTTTCCAATGATGTAACTGTCTGATGCCACTAACACATTATCACTGGTAGACAAGCAAGTACCTTGAAAACGTTCAAGAGGATTGAAGAGCAATTTTTGGCGGCGACTGTTCCACAAAATATCGTACAATAGTACTGCGTCTCTTGAGAAAAGAGGAGAAAAGAGACGAAATGGAATGGATCCGTCGCTCTCACTTCTCCTTAAGACATGGAGGTAGCGTTTAATCATAATCGGCCCAAAGGCTCTCAAGGTACGGGATGTCTAAGGTGACAAATCAAAGCAAAATACCAGTGTACCGTAGAAGATGATCTTAGATGTTATAAGTGTAAAAAGGTGTATAAGATGTAAAATGGAACATTAAACACTTGTCATTTGTAAAGAATAAGTGAAGAAACTTACCATTCTGCAGAGTTTAAGAATTCTTCTGAGCATTTGGTTTGACTTGACACAAAAAACTACAATTTCAATAATGATTGCCGTGTTTAGATGAGGGAAATGGTTGAAAAAGATATAACATCGAAATATGATTTTTTCAAAGCGATGAAGAAATATATTTTTTAGATTAAAACTTGAATCTAAGTTTTACTACGGAGAAGTATGAAGCATGTTTATGATAGGTTATGATTCATAAGAATAAAGATCGAAAATCAATTTTGTGTGGCAGCTGACTGTGCAGTCGATTTGAAATGTTGGCTGCAGTAGGTCCGAGGCAAATACCAAGCCTCAGATCAGGTGACGAAGTACCAATGGTCTAAGAACGTTCGACTCGCTAATTTTTACAGTATGTCAAGAAATTGGTGCTGCCATCTTTTGGGATCTCTTATTTTCGTGGGAGACATCACATTGTTTTGTTTTATGCTATTTGCAATATAGGTCGTTTTCTTCTGGAAATTCTTTTTTAATCTATTAAACATAAAAGAAAATGTCAAGCCAAAAGAAAATGTTTTACCAAGCGTCTCGGTGGGAGATGTTGGTACATCGGTAGCTTCTTGAGCTCCCGGTGGAACATGGCTCAGATATTTTCAATGAGCGAGATGAGGACTAACCTCTGACCATACACTCTTCTGCCAGAAAGAATCCAAACCTCTAACTGACCATTTATTGGCAACCTTGATGTTCAAATGTTGGAAAATTGTTTCAGATAGACTTAGCACTAGTGATGTGTTTCGATTCGAAAGGTCAGCTTTTTAGATTAAAGGACCTCGGTTAGGGCTCCATTCACAAGCTGAAGCGAGTACAATATCAAAATAAAAACTCCTTAAATAAGTGGCAAAACGTGACCCTGCCGTTCTAGGTCTCGGTCATTTCTCTACCCTTTTTTGTTGGAATGGGAGCCCTACCAGAGGTTCTTCAAGCTAGATAGCTGATTTTCCGGATTGAAACCCATCACTACTCAGCACCATTTGCTCTAAAGAACCATTTTCTTGACTGAGTGCCGGAAACAGAGACTTCTCCAGGATATCATCAAAATAGTAACCAACACCCAAAATTTCCTTTTTTTGCATAAAGCGGAGCTCTCCGAGTGCGCTGAAGGATTGTCATTCGATTTTACTAGCTCGTTCGAGTTTGTGTTACTTGTCTCAACCTTGTCCGACTTTGCACCTTTTCAATCATCTCTTGTGAGTAAACACGAGTACTTCAAGGTCCTTGTCCATAAAAGATTCGGACTTTTGGGCAATATCCTGCCCAAAGGCCCATTTACTGCTACTTATTCTACAATCTTTTATTGTTGTGATATTGATAATTTCATGTTCTGAGGATTAACACTATTGAAACTGTGGCTATTCGTCAGCAAGCCGAAATGAAATAAGGCAACCAGATATTAACCACCTATTTGATTAGTTTCCGCATTCAATGAGCGCTCTGATTCTTATAGCTAGTAATGTTTCCACCTGCACAGCATAAAGGATACACCAATTTCTAGACACACTGTAGAGGAATGAGGTAAAACGTGTTTTCCTCTCATGAAAGGTTGCATCGTAACCAGAGGGCGGGCTTGAAATTGATTTCCACGTAGAGAAGCAATTCGAGAGGGTTTTTTTGTAACCGGTTTTCTTCTTTCGGTATTTCAGACCATCTACACTCAGGAAAACCAAATACTCATTTGAAACCCTCTTTGATTTTTGTTCAACGTGCAAATCACTTTACAATCCGATCTCTAATGGTAACGTTCTTCTTTGCTGATGGCCATTCCTTTGGCATTTAAAACAATTTGTTTTTCAAATCCAGATAGAGAGACACTTCATTTGCGGCAAGGATGCGGATTCCTATTTATCAAGTGGACGCTTTCACTACTAAAGTGTTCGGAGGTAATCCAGCTGCAGTGTGTCTTTTGACTTCATGGCTGGATCCATCGGTGCTATTGAGCATTGCAAAAGAAAACAATCTATCCGAAACAGCTTTTGTGATGCCTACATCTACTTCTAAAAATGTTTGGAAAATTCGCTGGTTCACCCCGGACATTGAAATGGATCTCTGTGGACACGCCACCCTAGCCGCGGCTCATGTGGTCTTTGAGATGCATTCCGCGTTGGAAAGGATCACTTTTATCTCAGAATTCAGTGGAAAGCTCGACATTGAAAAGGTCGGACCAAGCCTTTATCAGATGGCCTTACCATCCAGACCACCGGCTAAGGTGACACATTTGTATTCTCAATCAATTTAGATTTAGCCGCCTTTGATATATGGAATCATTTCACTTCAGATTGACCTCAAAGATCTTCCAGAAAGCATATTGAGATCCATCAAAGCCTTTCCAGTGGAAGCTTGGCGATCCCGTGACGTGATTCTCGTTTATGATAATGAGGAGATAATTCGCTCACTAAATCCAGATTCGGCCATCCTGAATGAGATCAATCTTGATCCAGGAGGCGTGGTTGTTACTGCCAAAGCTACTTTGAGCCAAAATGTGGACTTCGTTTCTCGTTATTTTACTCCACAATCCACTATTTTCGAGGACCCAGTCACTGGTTCTGCACATTGTAGTTTGGTCCCTTTATGGGCTAAGAAATTGGCCAAGCAGGATCTGAAGGCTCTTCAAGTATCTAGTCGTGCAGGGGAATTGACGTGCTCGAATACAGATGAGTGGATCTTTGTCCAAGGTCATGCCGTGACATTTCTTCAAGGACACATTCAAGTGGCTTGACACATTAAGTTACATTATGGGCCAATATTTTTGGCAGAACATTTGGAACGCGATTGGAACGTAATGCTGGCCAGCAAAGTAACAGATTGTTGGTTGGAACCTTGAACGAAGATTTTAGTTTTTCATTGGATTAAATAGATGTTGTGGTATAAGCTTTTGTAGATGGAATAAAGTGATTAATGGGAAATGACCAATTTACTGTTACAAATTAAACTCAATTTCTTGTACGCTGTATCGAAAAACTCACGGAACTTAAAAATTGCGAAGCATAAAAACCTTGCACTAAAGAATAACTCCTTCACTCCTACCTCTAAAATACAAAGAATATCATGACACAATCGAAAGATCAAACGCCAATCAGAAGCAGACACCATTCCTAAGGTAATGAAATAACCATTGATGAATGTATCACTAATAAATTCGTTGGTTCCTAAATTACAAGGTTTGCAAGGTTTTATTAATCTTCAGGAACCATTGATGGTCATTAAGAAGATATTAGGGTCGCAAGGGTTGTGGAAATATGGGAAGAACGAAAAGAGAACATACTGTGACATGGGAAAGGTAATTATGGAGAAAATTTGATCTTAGTATGGGAATCATATTTGTTTTTGAATTCGTTGACGCTACGACACTGTCACAGTTCGCTTGGGAGAACGATCCATACCTTAAAAGAGCGGACACCAAGGGAATGTTTTCCCAAATCCAATCTCCTTTTCGGCATCCGAAGATGTCCTTGCACCTACCCATGGGTTATTTTGGATTGAGTTTTAGGCGTGTATATCTCTTTAGGAGTTATGTGATCCAGACCATGAATTATCTTAAACCAAGGACACTAAAGCAAGGAAACGCCACTTTTTTGTGATCACCAAACCTTTCCCGCCAAATAAGGCCTAAACTTTTGCTGCTGAAATTTTTGAATGTCAATTATTGGCATAATTATGGACGAAAATATGTGACTAAAATCATTTTCATAACCATTGATGGTATGTGCTTAAAACCAGGCATGTAAATATACTTAAAATGACTTTGAATGTGTCTTAAAGTACAACAACTGAAAAGTGCTAATCAGGTTTTCTGGATAAAGCAAGAATTTGCTCTAAACACAATCAGTTAATACTCTTTTGCTAATAATATTAATTGTAGAAAATTACTTTAGAAACATCTTGACAAAATTCCAAATAATTTGACGCGTTTGTTATGAAACTATGGTTCCCACTCTGGGAATGGCCCTCAATCTAAAAGTAGACATACTGTAGCTCTGAGCTACATATTGTTCTTTAAACTCATTTGGATGCTTCATAATCATGGAATAATAATTTTAAGGGATATGGCACCTGCATAATTTGACTATTTTGATATTTTGGATACTTTTGGAGGAAAAACAATTTATTGGAATCACAAGTTCAAATTGACATCTAGTCTACTGTACTTTGGTATTACTCTGTGCCCCTTAAATAATGCCTGCCTTTTATGCAAACTTCATATTAAGTAGAAATTTAAACTTTACAAAAAGATAACTCATTTATTTTTAAATAAATTTAAAATAATTTTTTAAGCATTTTGTCAAATGTATGGATTAAAACAAAAGTATCAATTGTCCATTCAAGATATTCTAATATGTTAACGTTTATGTACATGCACTTATATTGCCCTATTCCATACATTTATTTTATACTTTGTTAGTGCAAGTTCCTCATCAATTAATCAAATCATTCTTGTTGATTTTCTATCTGTGCGTGTTTTTGAGCCAGTTTACGCAATATTTCACTGATTTGAAAGACAATTTGATTGTTTTTGATTAGTTTGATGTTCATGGGTATTTCATTTATTCTTCTGACTTTCAAAACTAACTCAAAAATATTTAGTATATTGACGGAGTTGTATATAAAGGAGATCATTATTTAATTAAAAACACTTTAATGTTGTTCCAATTTTTGAAGCGGGAGATAAGTCGCTTCCCAGTCACTACAGGCCGATTTATCTCACTTCAAATATTGCGAAGGTGTTTGAGAAGATCATGAAGTTCAAACTTGTTGAATTTCTTGATATACATGAAGTCCTTCCTCCTAGCCAGCATGGGTTCCGAGCACATTTTAGCACGGTTACCCAACTGATTGAGCATATAGAG
>NC_081444.1:4697724-4700582 GCF_007210705.1 Tigriopus californicus
TCAGAGGGGCGGCTCTTCTCAACAGATTGGCCTCGGCAGTAGTATTGGAGGTGTCCAATTTTATTGCATCGGAAACAAGGTTTCTCACGAAATGGACATACCGAGCGTAGATGAGGGCGTCCACAGCCTTGGCAGGCGATGGCAATGGCAGCCAAGATTTCTTCGGCAGTCTCTACCTGGTCTTCATTAGTAATGGAGAAGGTAGCTTCGGAAATGATCCCTGCCCTTGCTTCCCTCGTCGCATTTTCATGTCCATTGGCCTTTGTTAACATGTCATGGATAGTTGGGTCTTGGAGCTCCAATAGCTTGATGAATAGGGAGGTGTCGGATCTACATCCACTCAGCAAGATAAAAACAATGATCTCATTAGGGGTGAGCTTGCTAAGCTCTGCTTCATTCGCCACCCGTCTATCTTCGTCGTAGAACTGCCTGAAGCTCTGAGATCCCTTGGTCATCTTGAATAGTTCTAGACGGCGCGAGAAAAGCGGCTTTAGAGCAAGGAAGTGATTTTCAATGCCCTTGTATACTTCTGAGATGGTGGTAGCCGCAGACATACTTGTCTCTAAGGCTACTGCGAGTTCTGGGGTCATACAGGCCACAGCCATACCCTTTTGTTCCTCTAATCCAATGGAGGCCATGTTTGATGCAAGGTGGTAGGCCTTAAATTGCCGAAGCCAAACACGCATTTCTGGGGGTGAGGATTTGGAGGATAGGCATGGAGTAGGCTTCATGTCAGATATTGGCCTGAATGTTGGGATGTATGGCCCCGAAGGGGTACCTGACATTGATGGGGAGGGAGACGTTCGTGGAGGTCGAGCCATCAATAAGTTGCCGCACACATAGATCTTTGAATCCACTTCGGTGACGGCTTTCTCCTTCTCACGTAAGAAAGTTATTGCTTCCCCTTCCGTCGTTGCCTCAAGAATGTAGTCTTCATACATATTGGCGAGCTTAGCAGCCAAGTCCTCGACGTCTGAATATTGTTGCCATAGTCTATCTTCATTGGCGTCCGGTTTGTTATTTGCCTGAATAAAGTTCACCTTCTTTGTGATCTGACCCTTAAGATTCGAGATTCGTCCCTTCACACTGCTCATTTCGAACGTTAAAACGGTGGCCCCTTTCGATTGGCACGACCTTTATACGTTGGGTGATATCCACGTCCGGTTTGAAAACCCCCAAATGTGGTGAGCAATAATGAGGCGGTAGATGGAGAGTAGGTTCACGATATCGTCTGCGCCATGTAGGAGTCAGATAACGATATATCCTTAGATTAATCCGTATAACAAAGATTGAGGATGAGATCGACAGATTCGTGAGAGAACAACACTGATTGTTTATATCATTGATCATGCCAAATCACCAACACATTCATTGACAGAGATTGGAATCCTACAATGAGCTTTGTCCCAACCCAGGATTTAGGGTCAATGCTAGTGACCGCAGAGGCTTAATGTGCGTTTTGAGAGCACCTTCAAGCCTTTAAGAATCCAGGCTAGTTCGAACAATGAAGCCCACATCTCTTCTTTCTCGGGCTCCTTCATTGTTTAAATTTGCTTCCCTCTGATATTCGTAGGGAATACGTAGACCTTGTTGATCCGGTAGCATCTTTCAAGTCAGACTTGGACAAATTTTTAGATAGCATACCAGATCAACCCTACATTCAAGGACTAGCTCGGTCTGTCAACTCAAATTCGTTGGTAGACCAAATATCATATAAAACTAAAAGGTAATAAATAGACGACATATAACCTTTCATTTTAATAGTACTGGGGATTACATTCCCTGTAGCGGTTAGAAAAGCCCGTGAAAAACCAAACAAAACAAAAAAATAGTGCTCTATGTAGTACGGATAATCTTGTTTTATTGATTCTAGAGTTAGTGTCTTGATTCAACGCAATGGCCTAAGATGACGGTGAGGAGAAAGCCGTGTCGTTTCCTCTCTTTAGAGTCCCTTCTTAAACGTAAGATTGGCGTCGCCCCTCCTCCATCGATCCTCAACTGAAGTAAGACCGAGCTGTTATAGTTTGTTCTCCTAGAACTCTGTCAGCCCTCTCATCATCCGAACCACAGATTCCATATCTGGACAACAAATCCGAGGTGAGGTCTCACATTAGATTTGTAGAGTCCATTGTGCGCCTCCGGAATTCGGAACCGAAGAAGTTCTTTTTATTTGACCAAGAACAGAGTTCGCCTTTTGGGGTATTGTTCCGGTGTGTGATGAAGGTTTCAGGTCATAATGAATAATAATGCCGAGGTCACGTTGGGATTCGACTTAAACTATCACTGTTTCATCAAGAGAGCACGATTTACACGGGTTGTGGCTCCCAACATGGATAACCGTGCATTTTCCACGTTAAACATCATAGAATGACGTTTTACCCATTTGACAACGAATTGACATCCCTCTACAGCAATCCACTATCCTGTATCGGACCAATTGCGCGGCAGATGTTGGTGTCATCTGCAAATGTTCCAATGGTAGTCGTTGGCCCAAGGCAGTTGGGTAAATCAGAGAGCAACATCAAGAATAAGATGGGTCCCAGAAAGCTACCTTGAACAATACCACTCGTCACATTCTTCCAATGGGAAAATTCTCCATGGAGCACGACCCTCTGCATCCGGCTGTTCAGCCAGTCTTCAATCCAACGTAGAATCATTCCTCCCAATCCCAAGTCGCTTAACATGTTGGTAAGAGTACGATGAGGGACCAGATCAAACGCCTTCTGGAAATCACATTAAAGCATGTCCAAGGGTGTCCCCTGATCAATGATAATAGTGACCTGGTAAAAAAATTCGACCAGATTCAAAGTGCAATTGCTCTTTGGCATTAATCCATGCTGACTTCGAGGAACGATATT
>NC_081444.1:4700617-4732314 GCF_007210705.1 Tigriopus californicus
AGTCCCAATCTAATTTCTCAATTGCACTCTGTATGGTCGAAGTCGTTTTAACAAAATCGTTGATTTCACAACTGGGAGGATCTTGGGTGCTCAATGAAGGATGAGAAATTGAGGAACAAGGAAAGATGGAGGCGAAATAGTTGTTGAACACATTGGCTCGGTTTAGGTCTGTGTTGAGCACAAGGCCGTCCAGGGCAACCAAAGATCCAATGGTCACAGATCTTGCCTTTGTGTTTAATTCTTAAAAAAACTTTTGGGTGTTAGTTTTTGAGTTGTTGGCTCGACTGGTTTCGAAATTTTACCTTGGTCTGCGAACCAAAGACCTTGCTGCCTTCTGAAGATCCCCGAGTCTCATGAGAGGGAGCTCTTTTCTTTATTTGGTGAGTACGCTTTTTTCTGAGGATCAGTCGCCGAAGGGTTTCCTTAATCCATTGTGGATCGCATCGGTTGCGACTATCTCCCCCTTTAAAAATTGGAACGATGTGAGCTAACTTTAGTGAAGAGGGAAACTTGCCCTGATCCACGATGCAACGTATCAAATACGAGAAAACAGGAGCAAGAATCTCTAAGTATCTCATCAAAAACTGATGTCACACCATCATGACCAGGAGAACTCGAAACCCTTAGGTTCCTTCAGGAAACCTCCTCAGGAAAACATCTTGAACGATTGAAGAAGGAGCCACAAAAGTTAGAGGATTGCCTTCAAGCCATGGGGCAGACAATTTTAGCCCGCCAGGTTGAACGGGGTCCTGTTGAGGAACTTATTGTCAACAATGATAAGGCTTGGTGGATCCCTGTTTTTGCCGTCATGCATTCAAAAAAGAAGAAAGCTCGCCTGGTTTTTGATAGCTCAGCAGAGTATCATGGCGCTTGTCTTAAACGCGAATTGCTTCAGGGACCAAATCAAAACATCCGTCTCCTGGGAGTTCTCACCAGATTTAAGGAGGGAGAAATAGGGTTTGTCGCCGATATTGACGCATTGTTCCATTCCTTCTACGTGAATCCCGAGCATCGCAACTATCGGAGATTCTATTGGTTCAAAGAAAATGACCCCACGGCAGAGATCGTTCAATTCCTGGCAAACGTGCACATGCTTGGCAATCGACCAAGTCCACTTGTTGCTACTTATGGCATGCGATTTGCCTCTAGTAAATCCTCAAGCTCTAGTGGGGATAACACCAAGTCCTTTCTGCAACAAAATTTCTAGGTTGATGATGGCTTAGGCTGCTCAAATAGCCCAGAGGAGCCCATCCAAGTACTGAGCGAAGCACAAAAGCTACTTGCCTCTTAGAATATCAGGCTCCACAAAATAGCCTCAAGCTCACGTGAAGTGCTGGAGGCCTTTCCAGAATCCGAGAGAGCCTATCATTCAACTCAGATCAGGTTTGATCACACCCAAATTCAAAGAACCTTGGGCGTTGTTTGGAACATGAGGGAATTTTTGATGGATGTCTCAACAAAATCTTTCACTAGGCGAGGCGTCTTGACGACCATCAACTCTATTTTTGATCCCATTGGAGTCGCAAGTCCCATTTTTTGTTTGGAGGGGGGAGGGCGAAAGGGTAATTCAACACCAAATCGTCTCGAATAAGCCAAACAGGACTTTTGAAGTTAGTGAATATATACGGGACGACCCATTACTGGAATCTTTTAGAGAGATCTGAGACACCTGGCTCCTTGGGCTAAAATCTATCCATCTGCTATCTATCCCACGCGGTTTCTGGCCAAACAAATTTGGCAAGATTTCGCGTCTGGAATGCCACGTATTTGCGGAAAAATGGACTAGGATTTATTACCTTTCAATCTTTAAATGATTTTTGATCTACCAACGAGTTTGAGTTGGCAGACCGAGCTAGTCCTTGAATGTAGGGTTGATCTGGAATGCTATCTAAAAATGTGTCCAAGTCTGTCTTGAAAGATGCAACCGGATCAACAAGGCATACGTATTCCCTACGAATATTAGAGGGAAGCAAATTAAACAATTAAGGAGCCCGAGAAAGAAGAGAAGTGGACTTCATTGTTCGAACGAGCCTGGATTCTCGGGGGCTTGAAGGTGCTTAATCCTAAATCCTGGGTTGGGACAAAGCTCAGGGATTCTTGTAAAAACGTACAGTATCAGATACCTCTCGTATCTTCTTGTTATGTCCCTAAGGACACACCCCTAATCCAATATACACGGAGGGTTGTATCTTCACGTCCGTTCCATTCAAGATCAAGATCAGGAGAGAGAAAGCCAGAGACATAGAGAGAGAGAGCAAAAGAGAAAGACAGAGTATGATAGCTGCATATGTGCATGTGCATGCAATACAAGTGCATATCATCCCCCCTTACAGATGGAAGTATCCCCTTTCTCAGAAGTTTGAATAAGTCTTGGGGAAGAAATAGAATTGCTGGATTTGCTGAATTAGTAAGATATGCAAAAAACGTCGTTTCTTGAAAACCTGAACAACTCGTTTCTTCACCACGCAAGTGGAGTTGGCCGGTAAGGTATCAAATTTCTTCCTAGGCAATAATCGACGAAACATGATGATGACTTATGGTGTAGAAAAAGTTCATAAGAAGACTAGTATTTTGATTGGAACAATCTGCGTCCAAAGAATCGGGAACCATAGTTGGTAATTGGAAAAATAAAAGGGCGAGAGAGAGTGGGTATCCTCCACGATACAAGATCCACAAAACAGGGTGAGCATCATGTAAAATCCACGGGAGCATCCTCCACAATACAGGGTGGGAATTCTTCACATTTCAGTGTGGGCATCATCCACAATTCACGGTGGGCATCCTCATAAATACAGTGTGGGCATCCTCTACAATTCACGGTGGGCATCATCCACAATTCACGGTGGGCATCCTCATAAATACAGTGTGGGCATCCTCTACAATACAGTGTGGGCATCCTCTACAATTCAGGGCATCCTCCACAATACAGTGTGGGCATCCTCCACAATTCAAGGTGGGAATTCTCCACAATAAAGGGTGGGTATCATCCACAATACAGTGTGGGCATCATCCAAAAAACAGGGTGGGGATTCTTCACATTACAGTGTGGGCATCATCCACAATTCACGGTGGGCATCCTCATAAATACAGTGTGGGCATCCTCTACAATTCACGGTGGGCATCCTCTACAATTCACGGTGGGCATCCTCTACAATCAGGGCATCCTCCACAATACAGTGTGGGCATCCTCCACAATTCAAGGTGGGAATTCTCCACAATAAAAGGTGGGTATCATCCACAAAACGGTGTGGGCATCATCCACGATACAGTGTGGGCATCATCCAAAAAACAGGGTGGGGATTCTTCACATTACAGTGTGGGCATCATCCACAATTCACGGTGGGCATCCTCATAAATACAGTGTGGGCATCCTCTACAATTCACGGTGGGCATCCTCTACAATTCACGGTGGGCATCCTCTACAATTCACGGTGGGCATCCTCTACAATCAGGGCATCCTCCACAATACAGTGTGGGCATCCTCCACAATTCAAGGTGGGAATTCTCCACAATAAAAGGTGGGTATCATCCACAAAACGGTGTGGGCATCATCCACAATACAGTGTGGGCATCATCCAAAAAACAGGGTGGGGATTCTTCACATTACAGTGTGGGCATTATCCACAATTCACGGTGGGCACCCTTCACAATACAGTGTGGGCATCATCCACAATTCACGGTGGGAATTCTCCACAATAAAGGGTGGGCATCATCAAAAAAAAACAGGGTAGGAATTCTTCACATTACAGTGTGGGCATCATCCACAATTCACGATGGGCCTCCCCCACGATAAAGGGTGGGCATCATCCAAAAAACAGGGTGGGGATTCTTCACATTACAGTGTGGGCATCATCCACAATTCACGGTGGACATCCTCCACAATACAGTGTGGGTATGATCCAAAATAAAGTGTGGGCATCATCCTTAATTCACGGTGGGAATTCTCCACGATAAAGGGTGGGCATCATCCAAAAAACAGGGTGGGGATTCGTCACATTACAGTGTGGGCATCATCTACAATTCATGGTGGACATCCTCCACAATACAGGGTAGGCATCCTCCACAATTCAAGGTGGGAATTCTCAACAATCAACTTGTTCGTGGAATCTTGGCCATTCCTACCAACTACCAATTTTGTATCATCAGCATAAGAAGAGATACTGACATGACTACTACCAAACTTCTGAAGCAGAGCAATGAAGATGATGAGAAGGAGAGGACCCAAAATGGAGCCCTGGGGAACAACCGACTTGCCATCATGTATGTCACTAAGGGATCCCTTGACCCTAACAGTTTGCTTCCCATCATGAATGAAGCTTCGTATCCATTTGAGAACCTTTCCTTGGATCCCAATGTCATTAGGGCTATTCAACAAAAGGCCATTATCTACTTTATCAAAGGCTTTGGGGAAAAAATCCATTGTTCTTCCATGAAGCAATAAACCCTAAGTTGTTCCTTATGATTTTGCAAGCTAGAAGAGGCCAAGATGTCATTGGGTCAAAATTTTCAAGGGCAATCTTTAAGCAGCATTTCAACCATTGTGTGTTGTGATAGCGTGCATTGAGTTGATTTGTATAAACATTTCGGAACCAACAAATATGTTATGAATCCACAGGGTAAGCCCACAGGTTAAGCAATAAAAATGTATTTGCATATTTTTTAACTTACATATTACCAGTCTGTGTACAAATTGATTACAGGTTTCCACCACGAAGACTCCAAGGTGGTTCAATCAATTTTCTTTGAATTTCTGCGACTTTTCCCCCTTCTTTTGACACCCCTACTTAATTGGTGCATTTTTTTTCAGATTATTGTATTACCATTTCTTCAATCTTCAAGCATTTTGTTCCCTTGGTTCTTGAATGTTCCCTTAACAAGCCATACAAGCCCAAACTGTCCAATTATGATAAAACCTTCATCCATGCAGTTTTCTACTCGTCTGAATATCGTCACCCAAGGCGAAGTCATTCGGGAAAACAACGCCCCTGTATAATATCATTCTGATTCTTATTCCCTAAGCTTTTGGTCTTATTTTATTTTCAGTCGTTGAGATTACTTATTTTAATGAAGTTGTTCCATTCAGTCTTCCTAATTTTAATGTACATTGACTCTCCTCTTATTTTGAGTTTTCTGATAAAAACCGCTCTTAAACCCAGTACGATCAAATACAATCCAACCCTTCCCTTCCCCAATCAGAAACTGAATCCGAAAGCGAACAAAATGCTGCATCCGAACGGATCCGAATCCGATTTTTTTCGACCAGGCCAAATTGGATTGGATCTGAAAAGTCGGAGGTGATGCAACAGTTCTAATTTGCACCCAAAGGGACCTCATATTTTGAGAAATCAGGCTAGGAATGGAGTGGTGTTAAATATAGCAGAATGACCTCTATTCACTTCGCCTTTCCTTGCTTGCCTTCAAAAAGGGCCGTATCTCACGAACGATGTACCTAGATCAAAAGACGCAGTTTCCTATCATCAATCTCTCCCTCTTCTCTGAAGGTAGCTCATGTTGTTCCAATTTTCAAAGGGGGAGATAAGTCACTCCCCAGTAACTACAGGCCAATTTCTCTCACTTCGAATATTGCGAAGGTGTTTGAGAAGATCATGAAGTTCAAACTTGTTGAATTTCTTGATATACATGAAGTCCTTCCTCCTAGCCAGCATGGGTTCCGAGCACATTTTAGCACGGTTACCCAACTGATTGAGCATATAGAGCAGGTTATTGAGGGACTGGAGAGCCATGAATCAGTCGATGTAGTTTATCTCGACTTTGCCAAGGCCTTTGACAAGGTAGATCATGGCCTTTTAGTTAACAGGCTCCATGAGATTGGGATCCAAGGCAAGGTTCTCAATTGGCTAAGAAGTTTCATTTGTGGTAGGAAACAATTAGTTAAGGTTGAGGGATCGCTTAGTGACATACATGATGTCAAGTCGGGTGTCCCTCAGGGCTCCATTTTGGGTCCTCTCCTTTTCATTATCTTCATTGCTCCGCTTCAGAAGCTTGGTAGTAGTAATGTCAGTATCTCTTCTTATGCTGATGATACAAAATTGGTACTTGGTAGGAATGGTCAGGATTCCGGTTGTCTGGCAAAGGTCCTAGACCAAATTTATTCCTGGGTTGCTGCGAGTAACATGGCCTTGAATGGAATGAAATTCCGCTCAATGACCTTTGGGTCGACGCCATTAGACACTCCACTATTAGATGATGAAGGTAAGGACATTGAGCAGGTCTCATCCATGAAGGATTTAGGTGTAGTCCTCTACGATAATGGAAAGTTCGATGAGCATATCCAGTTGAAAGTTGGTAAGGCTTTTCAAACATGTGGTTGGATATATCGCACGTTTAAGTCCAGAGATAGTGTCACGATGCTAACTCTGTACAAGTCGATTGTTCAGCCGCATCTTGAATATGCCTCTCCCATTTGGGCTCCAATTAGTTCAGCAGGTTTGCAAAAGCTCGAGCAGGTCCAAAGATGTTTTACTAGGAACATTGAAGATATGAGAGAGCTCTCGTATTGGGAGAGGTTAGAAAGGTTGGGATTGTACAGTACTCAGAGAAGGTACGAAAGGTATCTGATATTGTACGTTTTCAAAAGCATTCATGAGCTTTGTCCCAACCCAGGATTTAGGGTCAATTGTAGTGACCGTAGAGGCTTAATGTGCGTTTTGAGAGCACCTTCAAGCCCTCGAGAATCCAGGCTAGTTAAAACAATGAAGTCCAACTCTCTTCTTTCTCGGGCTCCTTCATTGTTCAATTTGCTGCCCTCAAATATTCGTAGGGTTTATGTAGGGGTTGATCCAGTAGCAAGATTTAAGTCAGACTTGGACAAGTTTTTGACTAAAATTCCGGATCAACCTTATATTCAAGGATTATCCAGATCAGCCAACTCCAATTCGTTGGTCGATCAAATAATATATATATAAATAAAAGTCAAGTAAAATAAATAATCTTCTCGTTTTGAACTGCTGGGATTCCAATCCCGGTAGCGGTAAGGAAGTCCGCACCAAAAAAATAAAAAAATCTACATTTTGGTGGCTCCATTCGTGTTGGCACGAAAATCAAGTCATGTTTTGTCAAACGGATGCAATTTAGGGCGGCTTTACACTAGGACATGGAGTACGGAAGTAGTGGAGTGGAGAACTCGGTCGAAGATCGAACGTCTTTTAGCGAGGTTTTGTAGAGCTTTGTGTTACCCCCTGATCAGATGGATTCCCGCTGGAGAGAGTGTTCATTGAATACCATCTTCATGTTCAAGTACTCGATAAGGAGGTGTCTTCTAGCGAGTTGTTAAAGAGCTTTCCACTCCACTACCGCCGTACTCCATGACTAGGATGGAAAACTGAGATTGAATTCGGTATGAGGATTGAAATTGGAGTAGTGCTTTGGCGAGTTCGGCATAAGACTAGAGTCCAACAGAGGACTCCAGTCTTTCGCCGTACTCAAGTCGAACAAAAAAAACTCATGCACCAAAAACTCGCCCCAGTACTAGTCCTACTTCAATCTCAAATTCCATCCTAGTGTAAAGCCGCCATAATCATTTTGCAGGACATGGGTTAGGTTTACGTTAGTCAACCACTCCTAATTCCCGGATAAAACAACTCCTTCTTTCCACACAGTTTTTTGACTGCTTTGATTGAAACAAAAAATGCAGTACAAGTGGATAGGCTCAAAACCGTGCGTCCCGTAGCAAATAGTTTGGCGGGATTGACGTTCTTCTCTGAAGAACTCAAGGTTATGATGGCGATACAAATTTCGGAGATTTGTACGATGGTACAAACTAGAGGACACTCAAACTCTTTAGGAGCCTGTCTTTCAAAGCGCTTACCTCGGAGTTAAGAGCATGGACGCTAATGGGAATGAAAGTAGACTCGCCAAAGCCTTAACTCAGATGTACGACCGTTTAAAAAACTCGACTCAGTATACAAATTCTAGGAATATGCGGAAATTGAGTTTCTTCGAAACAGTCGGCGAATTTACTTTCGCTTTTATCTCGTAATAACAGAGTAGCAGAAAAATCAGCAAAACCTATTTTTTTTAAATCTTTTGTGCGGACTTCCTTACCGCTACCGGGATTGGAATCCCAGCAGTTCAAGACGAGAAGATTATTTATTTTACTTGACTTTTATTTATATATATATTATTTGATCGACCAACGAATTGGAGTTGGCTGATCTGGCTAATCCTTGAATATAAGGTTGATCCGGAATTTTAGTCAAAATTTTGTATCCGAATTTCAACAAAGGCTGAATTCTTCCATGATTAGCTTAAAATTCTTCTAAAGATTCAAATTTAAAAAGCTAAGTGTTTGAGAATAGTATTTTCACGAAAGGTTTGAAATTGATTCAAAATGAACGATTTTGAAAAGGGAAACCCATGCCGGGAAAGATTTGTTTTTGAACTTCAAAATCCACTCTCAGGAGCATCAGTTTCGTCACAAGGAGATCCAAAGTTCCCCTTAACTTATATCACACTGAAGTTCCCCATCATTCCCGTCAAGTTCATTCTAGGTATATGGAGATAAAATGAATGAAAATACTTGCGAATGATTATTAAAGTAAGGTCAAGGACCAAAGTCAGACATTTCTCATGACGTTTCGATGTCAAGAGAGATTGATTGCCGATTCCGAATCTTTGGTTCATGCTGAACAAATCCGTCGAAAATTAATCATGAAAAAACAAGACCGGATTGTTCATATTTGGCTTGACATTCGCAAAGAACTGAACTGAATGACAGTACAAAGTCATGCACAAGGTGAATGACAGCAGATTTTTTAAACGTTTAGAGAACTAGGAAATGCAATCTAAATCCAACGAAATGTGCTGATTTAAAAAATTAACTTACTTTTGCATGGACTTTTTCACTAGTAATTGATGCCTTTTGTAAAAACTTCGAGTGTGCAAGTATGGTTGCGCTCGTTAAGAACTTTGATCTGGTGCGGTGGAAATATTCCACTACTCCAAGAACGTAAGACGCTCCTCTCCTAAACTTAGACGTAAATTTTGATGTAGTATGTTATATATGCTTTGCCTGACCTACGCTTGCACGTTTTCCACCAACAAAGAATAAGACAGAAACCAGTCCAGAAGTTATCATCTCGTGATTTTCGTATAACCCCAAACACAAACTGGATTCAACTAGTTTCGAGCTCGAGGGGTTCCTTTTATAAATGGATCGTTATCACCACCAGCAAGGAGTTCATCTTGAGACGGCAGAAGCAATGGAGGTCCCGCTTTTCCATGTGGACACATTCACCGACAAGATCTTCGGTGGCAATCCAACTGCCGTGGCCTTCTTGGAATACTGGTTAGAACCACTGGTACTTCAACAGATCGCCAAGCAAACCAATATGCCCGCCACGGTCTTCATTGTGGGCACCGAAGAGGAACATGTATGGAGAA
The DNA here is from genome assembly GCF_007210705.1 of Tigriopus californicus. Taxonomy (NCBI): domain Eukaryota; kingdom Metazoa; phylum Arthropoda; class Copepoda; order Harpacticoida; family Harpacticidae; genus Tigriopus; species Tigriopus californicus. Next base: position 4,710,020 of record NC_081444.1, read on the forward strand.
TCCGATGGTTTTCGCCAGACTTTGAAATCGACCTCTGCGGGCATGGAACTCTGGCCTCCGCTCATGCCATCTTCGAAATGTATCCTCACCTCTCTAGTATTACAATGATGTCAGACATCAGTGGAGTCCTGGAGATTGAGAAACCCTATCCTGGACTGTGCCAAATGACTTTCCCGACTCGACCACCAGTCAAGGTACGACGAAGCCAGGTGTTAATTCGGCTTATTTTTGGCGTATCTACGAAGTATCTTCTAGATACCAGATTTGAAATGAAAGAGAGAGCACGAGACAATTGACCAAACCTCTCGATCTGCCTTACGCATCGTTCCTTTATCAAAGCTCCAAAGAGCAATATGAGAAAAGCAAAATAGTCCCTCTTGGACACTGGTCTCCAACTTTACAGAGGCTTTTTTTATGTTACCATCATATTCTTAGGCATTTTGGAACTGAAAGCGAAATACCATTGAAAATGATCATTGCTAATACGCATTCTGAGCTGGCACAATTTAATTTTTTCATCCTTAAGAACGCCGCCTCAACAAGATGGAAAAGTAATGGCAAGCAAAATTGACTTTAAATTCGCTGTCTTTCAAAAGGGCGAAAAAATCTTCATCACGCTTAATTTCTATTAAAATTTACTGAACTGTATTACTATCACATTTGCGAGCACTGTTTGAAATCAAAGGACAACTTGTTTCGACATATCCATGGAAAAGTGCTTAATATTGGCTATTTAGATGGTATGTTTCATGAAATTACAGATTGAATTGGATGAAGTTCCTGAGTGTATCTTGAAAGGAATTGGAACCCTCCCCAAGGAAATCTGGAAATCCCGAGACTACCTCTTTATCTACGACACTGAAGAAGAAGTCGCAGCCCTCAAACCCAATCAGGTGATTTTGGGAGAGATCAACCTCGACCCTGGCGGCATTGTGGCCACCGCTCCCGCCACCCGATCAGCCGGTGTGGACTTTGTGTCCCGATTCTTCACCCCTCAGTCAGTAATTTTCGAAGATCCCGCGACCGGTTCCTCTCACTGCAGCCTCGTCCCTTTCTGGGCTCAACGCCTGGGCAAACAACAGCTGACGGCTTCTCAAATTTCGGATCGAGGCGGGAAATTGACTTGCTTTTACCGGGATCAATTCGTTCTACTCCAAGGACAGGCTGTTACATTTATGAAAGGACTCGTTTATTTATCTTTGCAAGCAAACTTAATTTGAAGCTTTTCATGTCAAATAAAAGCAATTGAATCACTTAGCAAGCTAATTATTTTGCTAAACTATAGCAAATGATCCTATGCTGATTGAAGATGGTGACCTTTCAATCCAGCATAGAAACGAATCCTGGTGCAATGTTTAAAGCCCCAAATTTATATTACTGGCGCTGATAGCACGTGCTTAAAAACACATGTATGAATAAAAAGGTGGCCTTTGAATTCTTTCAAAGCTTACATTTTATTTTCCTTCAACCACGCACTAAATCATGAAGAGAAGGGAAATCTAGGAATGGCTATGTGCAGAAAAATCTTAGGTGCTTAAAATTTGGACACGCTGAATTGGTAACATAAAGATGTTAGTTGCTCAAACACGCCTAATTGGCAGCCCTGATGTGATCCAAATGCCAAACTTTCTGATCTTGATTCTATGTTTTATAAAAGAAACCTATTTTTAATGGAATTACTTTAGAAAAGGGGCTCAGTCAATTTTGAACGCCTCAAGCCAACTCTAGATCTTCCTGGTTGCATTGATTTGGATAAAAGATATGGTCGCATCAATTCCATTTCAAACCTACTACAAATTTGATTCCATTTGTGTAAACAGGTTTTGTTTTGCGTTTGCGATATGTTACAATATTCGTTTGTGGGAGGGGATAATTAGGCCAAAATGACTTTGTAAACAATAAAACGTTAGTAGTTCCCATATATTATAAAATCAATCAAGTGACTTTAGTAGTAATGGGAATAATTGTGAATTTTCATCCAACATTGTCTGAATAAGTCAGTGGATTTGAAACTGAAGTTTTGAACTCTTGTTGGAGGAAACCCTTACACCTTTTTTCTTTTTCTCGTTCAATTAAAAAAGAAGAAAGTAACGGTAAGGGATGGCCAAAAAGTCGTTCCGTTGCCGATACTATCAATTTAACAGAAAAGCAACGCGTTACCAGTAGCATTACTCAAGCCCTGCTTTAGAATTAACAAACATTTCAGGAATCGGACTTCATCCATTATAAATGCAAGGGCCTGATCTCGTCTTTTCTTGATTTCCACTCATATTTGGAGTCAAATAGGGTGCGGAAGCTCAAAGTATAGCGGAAACAAAAAATCTTGTCCCGCATTCTATGGTACAATGTATGAGGGCCATTCAAAGTACATGCTAGCAATTTACGCTATGTATTTATTTTGCCGAGTGCGACACTAGTCATGGTACATCTTCTTCATAGTATTCAATGACACACGAACATTTGAACGGCGTATATTTCATAACAACGACCCACATACGCAAAGAAAATATGTTTTTGTTTGGCGAGACTACGTTTCAAAATCTTACTTCAATGGTGAACTTAAGTCAGTGACTACACATTCTGAATCTAGTGGACATTGAAATTTTAACCACAACAATATTCTTGCCCTAAGCACGGCCACATTTTCAGAAATGGAGTGCTTGTTTCTGATCTTTAAATCCAATGAACATTGTGAATTGTTGGTGATTGTTTCTTTCTGATAATATACTGAATATGAAAGCTTTGTCATTGAACGCTTGAGCCCACCCTTGTCTTACTTTTCTCGACTGTCTTATTCCCCGATGAGAAAGGTCAAAATATAGTAAGCTGTATGTTGAGTTTTGTTCTTTTCTTCGATTTGAGCCATGTAGACTTGTTCAAACCAGATCTGGAATGGACATACTGTATGACCCGTTGAGATTAATGATTCGTCACATCTGACGTCGTTGGGTCAGCAATCGTTTTCTTAGAATCTCTATGGACGTTTGACCCTCTAAGGGCGACCCACCCTAGTAACAAATGTTTCTTCGGACAAGGAGCTCATCTTAGGACTAGATGACTCTGAAGCTTCATCCCAATGGCGAAAAATGAAATTCTCGTTTTTGGTCTTTTGGTTCTCACCCTTACTTAGGATGATGGCTAGAAATGCTTTGAAAAATGTAATTACTATATTTTGAACTGTCAGAAAAGTAAGAAAAATAATTGTATTCATTAAAGATATAAAATATGATGGATCTTGTCGCGTATATCGGAAACACATGAAGTGCTAAAAAATTGACTGCAATGCACTTAAGTTTCAGAGCCCAGACATTTTGATGGTGATATCATTAATCCTTCTAATGATACTTCAAACTTCGCATCTTGTTACCACCACGATTCATAATTTGTACTTAAATGGGCGCGTTGAATTCCACACAAAAATTACCAAACATTGTGCGTAGTCCTAGTTTGAATACACACTTTGGTTTTCTTGCCTATAATTTTAGTGTTTTAGTGGGTTCGGATAAAAAACGTGATGAAACGGAGAAATATTTATGTTGAAACTGTTTGGGCTTTCAATTTTTAATAGTGCTTCATTATGTCACTTGTTGAACGTTTCTTCCAATCTGATTTTGCTTCTGTTACAAAAGTTCAGATGCATTTTGAAATAGTTCCCTGACTGGTTGAGCAAGCAAAGAGGTTTTTTCCCTTACATCAGTACCACAATACAAGATAAGTCTGATAATTTGCAACTGGACTACCTACTTTTTAAGAAGCAACAATTCTTCGTCATGGTTTTGTTCCCTTGGTGACAATATATGTGCAATTCAAATGCGTAAAACTGTATTTTTACTTTGAGGACTAAAAACGGTCTGAATATAGTAGAATTAACCTAAATTTCTTGATTGTGGATTGCGAGAGCCATGAAGTCTGGAGTTTGATGCGGATTTTCGGTTTGTCCAATTGCAATCTTAGTTGCGAAAATACACCTTCGACGGGTTTCAAAAACTGATTTGCCAATTGATTTCAATTTCTTTTCTACAATACAACAAAAAAGGAAAACAAATTTTCTTCTTGAAAATATATCTGTCTCGCTAAACCCATTTGCTTACATGAAATACAACTCTATAGATGGACATTTGTTCATATGACTATAAGAACTTCAACCAAAGCATGCCCTTTAAGCTCAACCACAATTCAGTTTTGGCTTAGCTTATTCAGATCGTCACACATGTTACATGGATATCCTTGTTCTACTTAGACGTATGTAGAATGATAACATGAGTAAGAAATTGCAGTCAGCCTTTGTGGTACCAAATATCCCAAACAATGACGTAGGAAAGATGGAGGGTTCATTTTTTGGCTTTCTTTTGGAGGATTTTGCATCATACTCTGGAGAAAATCCCATCTTTCAAGGGCAAATTAGAAAACATAAACCTAGCACCTACAAGTTTTGCTAACTGAACCTTGCGTGTCATTATTATGGAACCTATACAGCAATATCGTAATAAGAACAATATCTTACAATAGCAAACTATTCAATCATTAAGATCAAGTTTCAAAATAGGAGAGATGGTTGTAGTGCAGTAGGTTAACGCATGACCCAGCTCTGCTCGGGTTTCTGGGTTCGATCCCAGGTCTCTCCCCCACCCCCATAAGGGCCCTTATTTGCAACGTCACAGGGCCCAAAGAAAACGGGAAGAGGTATGGTAGATTGCTACATAAACTGCTCTTGCCTTGGCTTGAACGCAATTTCTTTCCCGGACATTATGTGACCCGAGGCACTAATTGAAAATAAGATTTTGATAGAATTAGTAAAATACAACACAAACGCATTATCATTCAATAACAAGAAATTGGCCCAATTGGCCCTTTATTTGGTAGAGGCTGAATGACAAAGCGCCCTCTGGAGTGCAGAACGTAAAACATATTTCTTGCAGCTTAAGGGGGCTATTGCTATAGTGGATCATCGCCTCAAATGGCGCTCCTTCAACCCAGAACGGGCAAGAGGCCAGTATTGCAAATGTATCAAATTTGTATCACGAAAATACCGATCCATTGAGAAATAATCTCGCAACACAGATTTAAAAAAATAAATAAATTGCATTTTTACTCCTTAATGACATGTTGACGACGCAGTCACAAGATCATACAATATCCGAGTTTCTGAATGAACAAATATGGATGCGCTAGGGGCTTTGAACTGGTGGAATTATGGCAATGTCCCAGATTGGACGCATGCCTTTACTTAGTACGATTTTCAGGGTTGAATATTAGATAAACATTGCTTACAAACTCTCACGTTCCAAAAGAAGAGAAAAAGAATGATAGAACCAGTCCTAGAGGTTGCTCCTTCTAGATTTTTACGTTTAACTTAATCCTCTGAACTGGATGTAACTAGTTTTGGGCTCGAGGGGTCTCCTCTATAAATGGATCGTTATCACCACCAGCAAGGAGTTCATCTCGAAACAGCATTAGCAATGGAGGTCCCGCTTTTCCATGTGGACACATTCACTGACAAGATCTTCGGTGGCAATCCAACTGCCGTGGCCTTCTTGGAATACTGGTTGGAACCACTTGTACTTCAACAGATCGCCAAGCAAACCAATATGCCCGCCACGGTCTTCATTGTGGGCACCGAAGAGGAACATGTATGGAGAATCCGATGGTTTTCGCCAGACTTTGAAATCGACCTCTGCGGGCATGGAACTCTGGCCTCCGCTCATGCCATCTTCGAAATGTATCCTCACCTCTCTAGTATTACAATGATGTCAGACATCAGTGGAGTCCTGGAGATTGAGAAACCCTATCCTGGACTTTACCAAATGACTTTCCCGACTCGACCACCGGTCAAGGTACGACGAAGCCAGGTGCTCTCACGGGTCATTTTAGGAAATCTATGCATTATGCGGCAGAAAAGGAATGTATGAGATTCGTTTGAGTAAAATAATACTGGCTTACTTCAAATTTGATGTCACAAAATATGGCTTCGGAAAGCTTTCCCTAATTCAGTTTTCAAGTCTTCTCAAATGACAAAGTTTATAAGCAAGTTTCTAAAAAGAGTAAAAAATTGAGGGTGTTGGAGTGTCTTTCTATTTACAAAAAGTAGAGGTATTTGTTTTTTACAAGCAGTAAGTCGCAACCCACTTTGTATGGGGTGAAATAGGAATTTTCCTTTTGTAACTACTCATTTCAACTTGTATAGAACCATTCCTTTCACTGAAGGCTTTAACAATGTTTTGGCTTATCTAAGAAACCCTATAATCAATAAGATTCCATAATGCACTACAGAAAAGCATTTCCATCCCTTAATGTTAGTTCCATCAAAGGAGCTCAACTACATCCTATTTCCAATGTTCTAATCTTTCATATCCATCTCTGTCAAGTAACGTTCTAAACATAGTGTAGGTATCTTCCAAGAAATAACACAATTCAAGTTGTTGGCAACCTGCCGTTTGCCCTTCTTTCAACTCAAATTATCAAGGAAATGTTAGCACTAAATTGTACTTCACGATAATTTGGATTCTCATTTTGGGTATTCCCATTGCAGTGTCTCATACTTAAAGAAATGAAAAATCGCTACACTCATTGAGCAAAAATGTTTTTGTAAAAAATGCCCTTTGAAAAACCATCCTGAGTAGTAGTTATGTTAAATGATAAGTATGTTTGTCAAGCCACAAAGATCTACTCTGAAAGAATTTTACCTCCTCCATATTATACTTACTCTACTTTCGAATAACATATCTTTTCTATGAGCCCATATGAAGACCTTGAGTTGATAGAGTTATGTCACTAAGAAAGCTTTAACACTAGACTAAACGTTTCGAAATACTTCTGATAGAACTTACTGCTTTGGCGTATTTGGTAATCCAAAAATCATGTTGAAATTCTGAGGACTCTAATTGGAAATTTTCCTGTCTGTGAACTCGACGGTTGAAGCAAATCATTTTTGAACATCAGTCCACACAACCTAATGCAAATAATGCGACAAATCTGTTCCAACTTCTACAAAGCAACTTATGAATAAGTACTGTGTACACCTCCCCATTTTTTGTTTGTTTTGGACTCAATCGCAGCTCTCTCTGATCTTGGATATCCCAACAAAGGATATTCTTGCTCAGTTATTTGCTGTTTACCACTTTTTGGGAGATTGAGTTAATTCAAAGTGGATTTGTCAGTAATATTGCCTTAAAAATGTTTTTCAAAGAGTTTTAGATCAGCAAACCTCTACCGACAGGTTTGATTTTACTTAAGGGCATGAACAAAATAATATGAAATGTTAAAAACTTAAATAAAAAAAACAATCAACACGGTCCGATCCCCTCATCTTAGTTCACAGATCTCATGTTAATATTCTAATTGTTTTTTGCATTCTACAATTCTATTTATAGGATATTTCAGGCAAAGCAAAACATATTTGACCTAATCAAAGCTAGGCTATGAAGACTACGTATATGAGTAAAACAATTATTGAAGCTTCTTACTTGCATAACTGCAAGCAATATTTGTCAAATCATTTGCCAATATATTTGCCTCTTTTAGGGGTTCATTTGCCATTTATAGGTCTTAAAAGGGCTAGTTTAGTGGCCAAAAATCTGCAACCCTAATCATTTGTTTCTTGCATCACTCTCAAGAATGATCACAGGATCGCCCATGTAAGTTGTCAAAGGATCAACTAGAGCTTTAATTTATGTACCACATAGAAGCTTGGACTACGTTAGCCTGGCGTCAAATCAGGGGCTGTGGAATGAACAAGCAATGCTCTACCAATACACCACGGCCAGCTGTTGCCTACACACCTCTCATTTTCTCTGATTGTCGATTTTGAAATTGCAGATTGAACTTGACGAAGTGCCTGAATGCATTCTCAAGGGAATTGGAACCCTTCCCAAGGAAATCTGGAAATCCCGAGACTACCTCTTTATCTACGACACTGAAGAAGAAGTCGCAGCCCTCAAACCCAATCAGGTGATTTTGGGAGAGATCAACCTCGACCCTGGTGGCATTGTGGCCACCGCTCCCGCCACCCGATCAGCCGGTGTGGACTTTGTGTCCCGATTCTTCACCCCTCAGTCAATAATTTTCGAAGATCCCGCGACCGGTTCCTCTCACTGCAGCCTCGTCCCTTTCTGGGCTCAACGCCTGGGCAAACAACAGCTGACGGCTTCTCAAATTTCGGATCGAGGCGGGAAATTGACTTGCTTTTACCGGGATCAATTTGTTCTACTCCAAGGACAGGCAGTTACATTTATGAAGGGTCTCATTCGCTTGGCTGAGTAGCGGAGAAAACGTTGACTAGCTGCAACAGAGCAATATGACAGCTTTTGATTTTTTTTTATTTGCTCATTTGGCAAACATGCCATTTTATTGCGATAAATGGCATTGACTTGAAAATGCAGAAAAAGGTACGTCTGAAAGCTCAAATTACAGTTCTTGTGTGAAATAAACAGTCGAAGCAGAACACTTATCGTACAAAAAATAATCGTCATCTTTTGTTATAACTGTAACCCAGTCTTCTATTGTTTAGAGGAAGCAGTGGGGCCTTTAGTTGCCATGTTGGCTTTTAAGTATGAGTATTCAGAATCGCAATTTAGGAGAGCTGGTGTTGCGGGGATTATCATTATTGCACAAACTCATCGCCAAGTTGACATTATCACATTGCCTTTTCTGTAAATGCTAGATTTTTCAGTGGTCCACTGCGGATAAGCTGGGCAAAATGAAACCTGATTGCAGATAAAGTTGCGGCAATTTCAATCTCTTTTAACACAACGGATATGACCAACTTGTTGGTGTGGTTGCTTAGGAAACACATGATATCTATGGCAATCCTGACAGTTGATCCCCAGAAACGTTTCAGTTCCTCATGGATTGTGAATGCATGAGGAACTCATTGTATCCTCATGCAACATTGCCCTTGCATTAGGATTCAAATCTTTGTTATATTTAGGAATCATTTCCAATACAAGATTGAGTTTGAATTTCAATTACATTGGCGAGTCTCTTTTCCAATCCAGGCCATTGTGTTTAGATTAGCTGATGGACTCGCCTCTAATATACTGTAGATGAGATAGTTATTTGGCATTATCTTAGGCCCAGATTTGATATTTGTCATATATCCTAGCTATGTGTGCGAACAAGGCTATCAATTCCCAACGACCCAAACAAACGTGGCGAATGTGACCTGCCAGGACAATGGTCAATGGTCTGAGTTGGAACCTTGTGTGGGTAAGTTCTCAAATCTTTTGATACTCTCGGAAGTTACAGTTTTAACCCCTTCACACGTTATTGTAGCAATTTTCTTCATCTAAATATTTCAGTTTCAGCATTCTTTTTTTGGGTCTCTTTTGTTTTAGGGATATTTTCCTTACTTGAATTTAGAGTTAGACCAACAAGAGATGTCATCCTGACAACTCAACATTTTAGTTCATGCTTGCGATGAATGAACTTAAGATCCCGAAATTACTTGAGGCAGAAGTGTTAAATCAATGGTATATATGCGTATGTAAATAATGTCAAAAATCTCCATAGGCCACTTTTGCCAATCCAGTCAAAGACTCGAAGAATAATCATCACTTCCTCTTGCTTAAAGTGAACCGTTTATAGGCCTCAAATTAACAGTAACTTGTATTTTTTTTTGCTTTTTGCGTGAATTTTCGTACATCTAGTTAAAGTTGTTACTTCTGATAATTTTCCACCTCATGTCAAAGTGGATCTTATTCCGTTGGGAAGCTAAATTTGTCACTGAACCAATGTTTGCTCCAACTACCCATAATGTATTAGTTATAAATTATATGATGATTTATCTACGCTATGATTTTACATGAGTCAATGTGAGTTTTCTTTGAAGACGTTGTAAAAGGTGATCAAACACTAAATCCAAAAAACTGATCCAAGAGAATGGGAAATTTGATTTCCCTGGAGATAGTGAAAATATGCATCAGATAAATTATCTAGGATCCTTGGATATGGGCAGTTCAACCACCACGTGGGTTATTGCAAAATGGATGAAAGCTTTGAAGGATAGCTCATTGCAAAATCACTTTTTTCCCATTTCTTGTCACAAGACGATCTTGCATTAGCAGTTTTGTCACTCAATCTTATTATTCAAGGCTAAACACTTGCGGCTGATAATAAGGGTTTGGTTAGGTACTCGTTCGATTTATCGCTACGGAGATACAATTTAAAAATATGGATTCATCAATTATAACCTTAAAAGAGCAATCAATTTGTACTTCAGAAATCAAATGCAATCTAACCGAAGAACTTAAGAATAAGAAAGTCAAACCAATTCCTGGAACCATTTCGCCATCATCACGAAAAGAAGTTCATTGCCTAGATGGTTTTACCATATCCCAAGAATTAGAGAACAAGTCCTTCCCCATAACATGCAAGCTTGGTGGGGTATTCGAATACGATACCAATTACAACGATTGTGTTCCAACTTATTGCCCTTCACCTTGGGATTCTCTTACGAGCCGAAAAATGACATTGGGGAAAAATCAAGGGAGCACGTGGAAAATTCATGAAACCGCATGGTAAAATAGGGTTGAAATTGCCTCTGGAATTACCTTACTTTAGAATTTATCTTTTAGGGTTCATTGTGAAAACACCTCTGAAATCACTTTTAAAGCTGGGTCTCCCTTCCATGTACAAGCCACATGCATCATTGATCACGAGAATCCCTTCCCGACGTGGACAAGTGCCATTGAACTAGACGAAATTGTTTGCCAACGTACGACAAGCTGAAGCAGCCTTCTTGACATTTTTCAATCATCATGAATATGTGCTTTTTGCAGAGTATGATCAAGCATGCCAGTTGACCGCAGAAGATATCACCTTTCCCAATGCCAAGCCTGAGCTAGATTATCCCGTTGGATATTGGGTTCGAACCCTGGAAATGTTTCCGGTTCAATGTGACCCCGGGTTTTACTTGGCGACTGACCGTTCTAAAACTGACTTTGACACAACATGCCATTGGGATGGCAACTTAAGAACCGCTAGAATGGGATTGGAAGATGTGGATGCGGATGAGAACCTTACTCGTTGTGTGAGCAATATCGAATGCCCCACTGACATCATAATTGATGCAATCGCAAGTGATATTCAAACCGATCCCAGTATATGGTCGAACGCCCAATACGATAACCTGACGAACTTCCAATACAATGACAATATTAGGTGCTTTACTTATTCTGTAGCATTTAGCCCGGACTTCTAGAAATATGGACAGCGAACGAGCTTCCCGCCAAATCGGCCTACTCTTGGTCATAGCCACTCTGAGCCACTTTCGAATTAAAGTAATTAAATGAGAAACGTAGATCTCTTCAATTAACGGTTGGTCAATTTTATATCATTTACATGCAAAGTCGATCGTTTCAAAGTTATGTTTTCAAAAGCTTATGTAGCTGACCAAGAGCAGGCCGAAAGTTCAAATTTTATGTAGTGTTTACTACATAACTTTGAACATGTCTCCTGAGTTCCCTAAGCATAGGTTTGGGCTCAAACTTGGCTGAGTTCATCTATTCAACAAGACCTTGTGGTCGTATCAAGTGCTTATTTGGAATAAGATGAGCGGTTTAGGAGATAGGATATTTTTGCTTCCGTTTGCAGTCCATGTCTCTAGAAGTCCGTGCATTTAGTAACAACATGAGTAAGTTGTTGTGATATCCTTCTTTCCAGCCTATTTTGCTCAGGTGAGTATGACATGTTGAAAGCCTCCAATAGCTGGGTCAAGAAATTGACTCTCCAGTGCCAATGGAACACCCAGTGGAAACCTTCTCTTTCATTGACTGACCTGAGTTGTGAAGGTACGAGGAGGGATGGAACGTTCAGATAATTTGATTGCTCCAGTATCTCAAAACTTCTAAATGAACCTTAGATCGGAGTTGTAGGGGGGCTCCTATCGCTTCAACGCAAACGACCTCGACTATGATAGGACCCTTTGTGAATGGATCCATTGTGGTTGATTCAGATGCTTTTCGGGTACATGAGGGTCAAATGGTTTTGTACCGATGCGTTGAAGGTTACAGACTTGCAGGTAGACACACTTTGATGTCCGCCGTTGTTCCCTGCCACCCACCCCAAATCACCTTGCCTGATTGGATGAATTGCGTGTCAGGTAAGTAGTTTGTAAAATGTTATTGTTGATGATTAGAGATGGGGAAGATTGCAATCGAACATTTCACATATATTATGGCTGTTTGTTAAATTGCATGCTTTAAGCATTTTTTTCACTCCGCGTTTTTTTCTTCAAACTTAACGTCTTTTGGGGAACAAAGTGCATTCTAGTGACGTAAAATATACTGAGAGTTTTGACGTTTCAATTGATAAATATTTTCATTTTCACTCTCAATTTGAAAACAAATCAAAACTGTCTAGAAAACATGAAAATACTACATGTAGCAAAAACATGGACAAAGCGACCCCAAACCTGGATTTTGCCAAGACCATATCAAGTTACTAAGTTTAAGATATTTTGATATTGACCCTGAGAAAGTAATGCGTTGTCAAAACCCCATAAAGCTCAACTTTGAGGCTAAATGTGGATAGGTGGCTCCTTTTTGCCCCAACCTATAGTTCTTGGGTTTCTGGTTGGTTTTATGTAAAATGGACGGATTCTATGATCTTGATTCAAATTCTTAATCTTAACAAATGCTTTGAACTTTGCGTAAATAACAAAAACCTTCACCATATCTTTGTCAATTCTATTTGAATGCTTTTTCTTAACAATGGCCATCAATTGTGCCATGCCTTTTTGAAAAAAAAACTTTTATGTTCCCAAATGTTAAGATTTTATAGTAAATGCCGAAAATAAACCTTCAAAATCATCCTTTCTTCACAATATTTTTTTTTTATCTTAGTCCATGTTCTAATACATTGTGTACATATTTTGGGCATATTTTTGGATTTTGTAGACATATTTCCCCCATTTCTATGTGAAATCTACGAAGAAGATGATCAACACCGATGGGATCCAATGAGTAAGCACGGGAGGTTACCATTAGGGTAACTATTTCACATTTTCAATGGAATATGACCGGAATATACTGCCGGAATATCGGACGACCGTTAGTTAGCCTCATGAACAAAACCGAATTTTCTTCCGTCAAACCACGCTTTTTTGCTCAAACTTAACTTTTTACGCCAGATTGTTATCGGTTGGTGCTGTCACCTAACAAGTTTTCTGGCAAGCTTGATTTTGAAAATTTGTTTGCTCCCATCACTAGTGATCAATTTGAATTAGGATATTGATTCCGGGTTTTCTTTCTTAGCCACAACTTGTCAGAAGAAAAAATTGGGAAATGTAAAAGCTCGCCTACACAGCCAAATTGGTACGTTCAAATTGTTATCTTCAGAAGTCTTACCTTGAAAATAAAGTAAAATTTATTTCATGCAGCAACTAGATTAGTGTCGCCTACTTGGATGACAAACCTCAAACACAATAATAAAACAAATCAAACCGAAGTCACTCTGCATTCGAATACCGATTCCACCATCGAGAGTGTTATCTTCTACTTCAACAAAACCGTACATCGTTCTATTTTTCCGAACAAAAGCTTGGAATTTTGCCTCGATAGATGTCCAATGGTTGATCAGGATTTAAATGAGGAAACCTTTATGATTGTCTTCAATTGTTCCCAATTGACAAGATGTTCCCAGATTACAAGTCTTGTGGAAAGTAATATCCCAATTCTGAGGATTGAGACTACATCGAGAAAAGGTAACAGCAAGGTCTGTCCTCAGACCAACTACATTAGAGTGAAATCCTGACATTTTTGATTTCAAGGGATTTCTAACATGAGATAGAAATAAATCTCGAATTTCAAAAGTAACCCATTATCTCATTTAAGTTCCTTGATTTCCAAACAAACCCCTCTCATTGTTTTAATGAAATCAAATATTTTTCAATCGTTATAAATCATATCCCAAACAATCAGATTCAACTTTGATTGAAGGAGGTCCATTTCAGTCTCTTAAAGTATAAAAAGCAAAATATAGACTTGCAACATATTCATACATCATACGAAAAACAAAAACTTACAAGCCCGGTCAATTACACAAATGATAAAGTGGACTTTGATCGTGTTAGTTATGCCGAGTGGATATCATGGTTGTGCTGAACTTTATCACAAAGGATTTGATGGTTTAAATGGTTTGGTTTCCAATTCACGACCCCATTTGGATCGTTGTGAAATGGGTTGGACTTACATTTATATCAGAAAACTGATCGGGAACCAAGTAAGAACGATTTGGAAACTTCCACAACATACTCACCGTACATATGTACCAATCATATTTTTTTGACTTGCAGTCTCTGAGCTCAGAAGATTTCACTCAACAAATCAATTTGGGCAATTCTTTTTACTGGATGGGATTGACGGATATAACAAGGTAATGTTAACTGGATGAGGTGAAAGCAAAAATAGATTCTCATTTTTATTTTAGTTTGACGGCCAGTGTATTGCACGAGCTCAAAGTCGAGTTTTTCAAATCCAACGGAGAAAATACCCAAATAACCTACAGACATTTCCGCATCACTGAAATACTCAAGGGTTTCGCCTTGGAAATTGGTGAACCCGACCTTCATAACTCGGACATTCCAGACTCTTGGTCGGTCCAATTTGGTGCCATTTTCCAATTCGCCAATAGCCCCCAAATATGTGGAACAAACAGAACCCTTATTGGATGGTGACCATTTCCTCTATTCTATTATTTATGTCACTGATCATTTGATAAAGAACTATGTTTGCCTATAGGTTTCTATCATGCTTAGTGACTGTGGATTTGTTTGGGGATCAGTTCTTTTGGATGGGATTAAGACAGTCTGACCAGCTCAAAAAAATCTCAATGGCAATACGCCCCCTACACTTTAATCCTCAGAACATCTCAAAAGATGCATCCAATCAAATTTGGGTTACAATGGATTCAGATGTTGCTTATGGGGATCGAATTCAGTGAGTACGGACTTTGATTGGTTCAACAACAACTTACACTCATTTTTACTTTAGATTATTTTGCCCTCCTGGTTATGGGCTTCTCAATCCAGAACGTGAATCTTATACGTGCGATTGGGCAGAAGTTGACGATGATGGTCCTTTTAATCAATGCATTGGTAAAACTTGCTCAATTTGATTTGGGAACACGTTAATATTTGTCTTTGGTTTTGTAGCCAAAAGCTGTCCTTTCTTGCCACATGAGAGGATCAATTTGACTAATATGGTTCCGACCTTGACACGAAATACCAATGAAGTTTTGATAAATGAGGTAAGCTTAAACAGAGAGACCTTTAACTACAGGAGTGGACATCAACGGAGCTAAGCCGACTTTACTTTTGTCGCAGCTCTTTGGAAGAGGCATAATTGGAAACAGGCCAGGCAGGTGCTATAATTTGAGGCCAAACTGCACACCTTTTATTTTATTCATATTTACTTAGTCTTAACCCTCTAGACTTTTTACTCCATAAACCAGCAACTTTCGATATTTTTATTTGGGGTAAGACAAGTAAAAAAGAAGACTATATTTATTTCAAATCGCTTTTTCACACCGTATGGTAGCTGAAATATTGTTATCACAAAGTCGCCTAGCTTCGCCAATTGCCATGTCCAATCCTCCTGTTAAAGGTATCCTTGACTAAGATAAAAAAGTTAAAGCCTTAATAAACTCTTTTCATATTACATGGCCTTTTTGTCGTGAACATACATTGTTGAGACAAGTTTTCAATTTTCCCTCCTATTTTAGCCACTTTCCAACTTTTTTTATTTTTTCGATCATTTTTCAACTTTTTTAAAATCTGGTTTCACATTTTCGAACATTTCTAACCATTTGATCCCTTGGGTCTTTATCTACTTCCTTTCTAACTTTATTTTTTTTTCGTTTTGATGGCCTTTTATTTTAGTTCTGCGCAGAGTTATACCGTATGATAAAGATTGAAGTCCCCAGACAGAAGTTTTTTTACAATCACAACAAATGCAACTTCCTTTTTCTGTTTTGGACAGTCAGCAAAAAAAGGGGAGCTGCAGTTGAGCTAGCTATACCTGCCATCATGGGTTTGATCAAACCAAAAACAACGACAAAAAATCATTTAGTGAACAAAAGTGCCCTCAGCAGTAGCACTAGGCTCCAGAAGGGAATCAATTGTATACCATAACATCCGTTCGTATCATTCAAAAAGGTGTTCTAATGTCAAACATGGAAAAAATGAAATCTTAATTTCTGGTTAGAAATGGAGAAACTCAATGAAAATGAAGAATGGGTAAGAGCAGATGTGTGCCTAGCATTTTGTAATAGAAAAATGCAAAAAAGAGGCTTAAAACAACCTTTTTTGCCATTGTAGAAACTTTTTTGCATTTCTGCAGCTTGAAAATCATTGTGACAAAAGGAAACATTTTTTGAGGCCTTTTGATCAAAGATTTATGACAAGAAGAATTCAAATCAAAGACAAACGATCGAAAATATATGAATATCCTATGTTACAGACTTGCTCCAGACTCCAATGGCATTCGATAAAAATGGACTTGTCTTCTTGTTTGCAATTACCAAATACTTCTAATCATTGAATCCATATTTTCAGACAATATCTTATCATTGTAAGCTTGGAACCTTCTTTGAAGACAACATGACAAGGAGAGAAATGAATTTTACTTGCCAACCAGACATGATTTATGAATACGATCACACCCTTTCAACATCATGTGTTTCGGGTGAGAAGGTTATTGTTGAAATTAGGATTTTTTGAGTTACTCTAGCTTGCATTGTCATCTAACTTACAGACAAAAAATGCACCAACTGGCTACCGAAACCTCTCAACGGACAAATGTCTGTGGCCACATGCCCTCGGAAGGATGTTGGATCTTGTTTGGGTTTCTTGACCCCCGCAGTCTTTCCATTCTGTTCTGATTTTGAAGTGACCTGGAACTACGTTTACGCTAAAGATAAAGAAGGCCAAGTTTCATTGAATGTTAGTCTGACGCCGTTCTTCAGAGGAAAGGTCGCATTCGTTTTCTCCCACAAGCTTTACCCGCTCAATCAGACGACAGCGAGATTTGACATTTCATCCTCGGAACCATTGTCGATCGATGGTTTCAATTTAGAAGATTCCTCATCCGATTACTTGCCGTGCATTTTGAATGTATTTTGCGGATCAAACTTGAGTCATCATGAATTAATGGAAGATTTAAACCAAACCGAGCTCGGATTTCACAATGTGGTCAAGTATTCTTGCTACGAAACTGAACAGTTCCAGAGGTCCGACGGGTCTTTGTACGGAACGGCTACCCTTCGATGCGATTGGAATGGCCAATTGTTGGATACACAGGGCCAGTTGGTAGAGAATCTGGACCCTTGCATCGGTAAATATGAAAAGATAGAAGAGATAGAAGCTGCTGATATTACGCTCAGTTCTCTGCTTGTAGTCTATGCTTGCCCAAGGCCACCCATTCATCTCAATGGAGCCTTCTTAAGCTTATTGAATCACAATCAAAGCGGGAACGTGGTCCTTCCTAACAATTCTGTCACCTACAAATGTCAACAAGGCCGCAGATTTGGTCCTGATTCGACCCTTGACATATATTTTAATGTGTCTTGTCTCGCCGATGGGAATTATTCGACTAATTGGCCCATTTGTGAAGATCCCCTTTGTAAGTGACTTCAATGTGAATCGAATCTTGTTTCGGAGGCTCAATTTGGCTCTTGTGGTTCTAGCCAAGTTTTGTCCACCTCTTGAAGAAGACGTTCCAAACGGAAGTTACTCTGTGAACAACACTTCCGTTCCCGTTCAAACTGAAATAGCATTCAATTGTGATTGGGGGTTTAGTGTGCAATCAAACGCAAGTTATGGCAACATTATAAACGCAACCTCTCAAAGATTCTATTGTGATTGGAACCAGACATGGGACACCAGCTTGGTTTACCCTTGCGAAAGAACTCATTGTACAGCCATTCCAAACGGAACGTACCATCATTTGGTTCTCATGGAGCCAATTGATATGGTTTCTTTTGAGACCACCGTGGTGTACCAATGTGACTCTGAAAACCGTTTTTTCGAGAATGACAAATTCCAACAAACTCTTGAGCTGGAATGCATGCCTGATGGATTGCTCTACCCTCTGGAGTTAACACATTGTCTATTGGAAGAAGGCAAGTTCGTACATAAACTTAAATAGCAAAAGCTTGTGCCTTTAATAAACAATATTTCAGAGGTGTTTTGCCTTGATCCACCTCCGATGCCACCCCCGGGAGCGAATCGGTTCTGGGCAGATGATGAGATATCTTACAATTCAACAGCCATGTATAAAACTGTTTTTATATGGAATGCAATTGGTTGTTTCTACACTGGACCTATTGATACTTTTTATTCTAGGTATATGTGCCAAACGCACAAAGAGTCCCAAAATGTGCCCCAAATTGAAAGTGTTTGCCAATGGAACAAAAACTGGACACTCATCGATTCATTTACATGTCAAGGTAAATGATAATTTGAACTTGAAAAGCGCACACTAAACAAAAAAGCTCAACAACTCGAAGTGGATTGTTTCTTAATTGACATTTTGGAGCCATCAAAAGGTCCATGCATTTTTTTTACAAATTTCATGGCGATTTCGACCGATGCTTTGGTTCTCTAACCAACACTAATGAATAGCGGATCATTCATCATGGTCAAGATTACTTGATCACCTCGTCGCTGGTTCAATTTGGTCTATTCGTTAAAGTCAACAAACTTTTTGACCTTTCAGCCACACATTGTCCCGGCCTCCCAAATCCCCCTCTAGCCTCAGGATTGTTTTATTCTGCGGACAAATCGTCGGCTAAGAACCTTGCCTTTATATATAACGATGGTAAGCATTTTCAAACAACTTTAAATTCACAATAATATTCCTCCCATTTTAGGCTTAGGACAGCCTTCCCCAAACGAAGGATATGTGCTTCCGGTACCAAGATATTTCGCGGACGAGCGTGTTCTTATTATAGACGGTTTGGTCTTAAGAGACGAATCAAACCAATCAGTTCAATTGGTTCTGATGAACTACATCAATGGCGGATACCATGAGATCCATTCTATTGACTTGGAACCTTGGGTACATAGACAAGACAAATACTAAAGCTTTTAGACGCAATATGCATTTCAAATCCCTACGCTTCATTCGTATACATGGTATTTGCAAATTTTGATTCATCGTTCAGAAATGTCTAATGAATTGATTTCAGCTATTTGGCGAAGGATCCGAGGAGCATTTCTTGCTTCAGATTGAGAAACGAAACTCTTCCGCACTTAACATCACCAACATGGATTCTCAGATTCAAGGGATTCAATACAATCCCCTGTTTCAAGGTTTGAAAGTGAAGGGCAGAGTCATGGTCAATTTCATAGGACTAGTAAAACCGGGTAAACAGAGTTAATATAAGAAAAGTAAAACTAAAGTTTCTCGACTGAGTTTTGTTTTGGTGACAAACAGATGAGAGTTTTGTCATTCCTGTTGGCGGTACGATCGTCTTTGAATGTCCTCATAATCAAGTACTGACAAGTCGACCATATTTGGCACCCACGCTCGATTTGTTTTGTGGAGCCAATGGAGCGATCGATGTTCCAAATCCGTGGCCCGAATGTGTTTCTTGTAAGATCATTGAATATCGTTCTTTGTTTTTTGCATGACAATTCAAGATAATCCATTTGTTGCAGTTGAAACGGGCATGAATATCAGTAGAACGACTATTTCATTTGAATCATATGTGACAGGTAAGGTTTTTTTTCCGTTAGAGAGCATCGTGGAAATTAGTCTGAACTCCGAGAGTTCAAGCACCTGTTTTGGAGGTCAGGATGATGTCCTGGAACTAGTCGATGATTTGACATACATGATCATCAAAATGATTGAAACATAGTAATAAATGGTCTTCCAATTGATCCTCAAATGTCATTTTCTATTCAAACGTAGTTATCAATATTGTAATGGGTGTGCTTGTAATCGAATGAGTTTGGATATCTCAAATGAAATTGTATCAAGTATTATTGATAGTTGGGGACCCGTGGTGCTCATTGAGAGGATATTGAGGTCATTTTGGGGAAAAATAGGACAAGAACAACTCATGGCAGGGGATGCATAATAAGGTGGAAATTTGGCTATCAATATGGGAATCATACATGGTTTTTAGCTCGTTGACACGATGGCACTGTTGCACTTCGCTTGGGAAGATTGTTCCATATTTTGTCAGAGCGGATACCAAAGCAATATTTTCTCACCCCCCATCTCGTTTTTGGTAAACGGAGGTTTCCTTGACCTCGCCCACGGGTTTTTATGGAGCAGAGAATGGGTGTATATTACTGAAAGGATCAAATAAATAATCACGGGAGGTTGCGACTAGGGCTACCACTTTACATTTTCAGTGGCATATGGCATGACTAGCGGAACATCAGAAACCCGTTAGTTGGTCACAAAAAGTAACCCTGATTTTTCTTCGATCGAAGCAAGGTTACCTTTTAGCTCCAAGCGAACCTTTTACCTTATGTTGGAAACGACTGGTGCTTAGATTTTTCTACCTTTCTGGCAATCCTGATTTTGAAAATTTATTTGATCCCATCACAAGTGCATAGAACTTTTCAGGGATGATATGAGTAGGCCATTATAGAATCCGGAAAGAAGCGGAAGCGCGGATGACGAAAATGTTTCCTTTTGATAAGTCAGATCACAAGTGAGTCTTTATTTTATCTGAGGGAGATGGTAAACTGGGGGAACTAGATAAGAAGTTGTTTTTACAAGACAATAACAGCGAACGTTGATGATATTTAGAAATAGGGGTCGGAAAAATAGGTTATGGTTTTGATCAAAACAAAACTGTGACTCTTATATAAATAACAATTATCTTAATCTTAAAATACTAACGTCAATTTTTCATTGGAGGACTCATTTTTTTTCTTTTGATGTAGCTAGCCATTGATTTTCGGATTTGAAAGAAAATGTACGGCCTGAAATGAATGAAAACCAGTTGATCATTTCGCACATTGACAAACTTGTAACATATTACAAGGGGTTGGAAAGATAGCTTTTTTTCAGTTTGAATTAGCTTTTGAACTATTTTTACCATTTCTACGGCAAAACAAAGTTTGTTACGATTTTTATCCATGTATCAACCTAAAACCCAGAATTTAAAGGAAATTTGGTGAATTTTCATTATGTTCAAGAGAAATTTAGGAGAATTGGATTCGAAAGGAAATCTGATTACACATTATTATATCTAATGAAACTGAAGAATGACAAATGAAACATAGTATCACTTGGCATTCTCAAGTTTGTAAGTTTTGGATTTCTAGCAAGTTCCTTTATTTTGATCATTTCCTTTTGGGAGTGCATGTACTGGTAGTGCACATGCACTAATCGTGTTATTGTAACTGAAGGCGTATTTTACGTTTTTCTAGGAACTTTACCCCAAGTTGTCTGTACATAAGCGTCTTTGATTCTCACACAATGATTATACTGATTTTGTGAACCTTTCACTTAAAGTCATTTGTCTTCTTTTGTTCAATAATTTCAGGATGCTTCAAGGTGTGCACCTGAACTTAAAAGTAGCATAGATTTGAGTTTGCTTTGAAATTCAATTCATCATTACCTACAGTGAACATTACATTTCTTTGCCCAAGGGGCAAACAATAAGCTATCAATTTTGTGTCACGTAAAACTAGCAAAATGCTTGAATAATCAAACAAATTGCTACTTTTTTTACCATCTCATGACTTATTTCGCAATTTTGTTACTTATTTTGACTGAAAAACGATTCTAGGACAATGCGACCCAGCGGAAAACTCAACCCAGTACATAAAAAAACCCAATATGTTGGCTTACAAATAGTTTATACTTATGGAGCAAAATTGAAACTGTGATGTAAAACATGTCAAAATTTGAAAAGTTTTAGACAATTCATCATTTGATCTTTAAAAGCAAGTTACGTTTAAATCAGTCATGGTGAAAAAATCAAGTTTGATCATGTTTTAATCAAGCTTCGTCTTTTATTTGATGCCTTGCTGATGCTAACATCTTTGCATGCAAATTAAATATTGATTCATCAAGCTTTAGTTTTGTGCCATAACGATGCTCTTTTTTGTCAAGATGTTATGTTTAGTTATTGTTCAGGTTTTAGTTATCCGGTGGGTCGAGTTGTCCGGTGGGTCGAGTTGTCTGGTGGGTCGAGTTGTCCGGTGGGTCAAGTTGTCCGGTGGGTCAAGTTGTCCGGTGGGTCAAGTTGTCCGGTGGATCGAGTTGTCCTGGGTCGAGTTGTCCGCTGGGTCGAATTGTCTGGTTACCAAAAAAAATAACCTAAAACAAGCTAGT
>NC_081444.1:4732350-4742908 GCF_007210705.1 Tigriopus californicus
TAGGTAGAGGCTTTGAAAATATTCAATTTTTTGTGGTGAAATACTTTTTTAATATCTAGTGCTAAAAAGGCAAGACATTTAAAAACGGGTCGAATAATTAAAAAAAAATCAAAATATTTGATAAAAAGCTATTGAAAACACCTGTTTTTTGATTTTTTTCTCAGTGAATCAAATTACAAGCATGAAAATTAGTAGCGGTCCATCCATCAATCGTTTTTTTTTGATTGATTTTTAGATTGAGTCAAGATCAAATGTAGACCCCAAGGGTCTACATTTTCAAATACTTTGAACCATTTACGCCATTCGTTATACGTTTGAGGACTTTTTAAGCGCTATTGGAAACATTAGCTTTAGGAGTATAGTTCATTTATCACTAGACCACTTACTTTGAACTTTGACCTTTTGAAAGTAAATGGTGTATCTAATTTGCTTTCACTTTGCAAACACCTATATAAAGAATTAATGGGATAAATGCAATGCTAAGCCAAATAGCATAACTATATTGACTAAAGTTAAAGTCTATCAAGAAATTCAGATCAGGATTGCAACAAGAATTTTAGCGCAGTAGGAAGGGCTCAATTTTCAGGCCAAAATGTACATGAAGATGCAAAACGTTAAATTTTAGGATTTTTTGAAACCAAAAACGTTAATTTTTGGGAAGTTTGGAAAACAACACCCGAATATTCAAAATTTCCCAAAATCCGCAGTATCCAAAATAAATATTTAACACTTTAATTAATTTCTTTCGGAGTCCCTACTGATCAGTTCTTCCTATTATATTTACTATTCGTAGCTTATAAGTTGGCATAGATCCTGTGGCAGGGTGTTTTGTCAGACTTGGGCAATCTTTTCAGAGAATTAACACACGTTCTCATCTAGTCATCAATGTGTCTAAGTCAACTCGCCTCGTTTCAATCCCTGCTCTCTATATTTCGAGACTGGCATGTTTTAAGTCGTTTCTTTCTTGTTATTGATTTCAATCCTCTGATTCTTTCAATGCAATAATACCGATCAGTCCCATAATATTTAAGTACTGGTTTAAATATTTTAAATACACCCATATTTTAACAATAAGATAGGGAGGAGACGTGGCGTGGTGGTTCATGAATCTTGTTAGCAATCATGACAAAGGTCACCGGTTCGATTCTCCGCCTCGGCCTCTCTGGTGGAAACTTTTAGACGCTAACCACACCCACCGACGGGGAACCAATCTGATACGGACAATGACACTGCTTTTCCGAACTATGTACCAATGATGTGATGGCTAGTTTCACTGGCCGGGAGAGGCTCTCCCTTGCGACCCTAGCAACACCAAAACAAAAAAAACGAACGCAGCTTCAATAATCAATAACCACGTGAACATGCACTCAAAATAACGAAAATGTAGACGATGCTTCGGTGTCAAGGTACAAGATAATGATTTTAAGTAATAAGAACTGAAGCAGTCTTACAGCAACTATTTTCATGTTCATATGGAAATTGTGCCGCGCCTTTATAAAAACTTTGATAAGATATTTATGCCATAACTTTTTATGCGGGGCAGTAGCAATACAGTCGTGAAGCAGAGGTTCCTGCTTTACTATGAAAAGCCAGGGTGCCAGTATTTTAGTCCTCAAAGACGACACATCATCCTCTCATACACACTTCAATCACAGGATCTTTGGGACCCAAATGAGCTCCAATTTTCCTGCCGTGATGATTGGCATTCCTTCTTGGCGATGAGTGACAGATGGTCAAACGCCTCAACCAAAAAATGAGCTCCACTTCACTTCCTCTATTGCCTTAGCATTTATCCAGGACATTATGCCTATTAATCAGAATCATATTATTCTGAAGGGGTTTCCCTTTTTTAGCTACGCTCCAAATTGGCATGGAGTAATCAAAGCCAACTTCTTTGTTTCTGAACACTTAGTTAGAGTCCGAGGCAAGAAGCAATTTACGAATCAATTGCATTCGGTTAGTTGAGTTTTACGATCGTGAAACAGATCAAATGTGGCGGAATCAAAATGCAAGCGATTGTTGACCAAATTGCCTTGTGCGAATCAATCAGAACCTCTCATCATTGATCCGTTCAAGTCCGATGATCCCACAACAATCTTCAAGGAGGAATCATCATCATCTTCAGTCATTTCCTCTATTCCTGCATGTGGACCAGATCTTGTTGGTCACGCTGAACCGTACATGCACACATACTTGTCTATTTGTACCTTTCGCGAGTTAGTGCACGCAGTCCAATGTTAAGTGTTGTATTGTGTTTGGGGCTGAATCCCCAGACCTGAGCCTCTTTTTGTACCAGATCCTATTTGTCCGTTTGGATGATTGGAACGGGAGAAGAGTGATCTGAAGATTGTTTAATGCTGAGCAGAGACGCATCCATCGTCCTGCTGAGGCGTCCTTTTGGTCCCGGAAATGAATGTGGCCACCAACCAGGGCAATCCCGTTAGACACATCTCATCTTCTTCGAGTCATTTGCTTATCACCTGATCGTTTCACCTGGTGATTTACTGAATTCGATAAATACCGGACAAAAGAATGCTAATGAAGAGGGAGCACCCGTTGAAAAATTTCGGCAAACTCATGCTTACTCCCGTGGATTCCATTATCTAATTTCGTGCCAAAATAGGGCTGCTATGGTGCATCACTAATGGACATTCAAAGGTTGCGAGGGAAATGGTGTTTCAAGAGAATGTTCATCTTTGACCCATTGAGATTTGATTTAATGATAATTTTATAACAAAATGTTTTAAAGATTCTCTAGCTTAAAATCTTTGCTTTTCAAATTCAAACAGTCTAATTATAAAACCACAAGAGATAAAATTTGTTGAGAGTTGACAAAATGGGTTTTGTTATACACGCACTTAAGTGATTGTTGAGATTCCATACAGCATTGAGCATTTCCATGACCACGATCATTCCTGAGGAAGGGCCCACACCCAGATAGAGTAAATCGTAAAATATTACTTTTGAGTATTGCTGCTTCTAAAGTACTATTCGCCGCAGGTTTTACTTTTTAATTATTGGTCATAGAGTTTCCGTATTGCATTTGGTTGCCGTTTTATTGTTTTCTCCTTCGATAACGTCAAACTACATCAATGTAAATGCAATTCCTTCCAATGGCCACATTTTATAGCCTTGCATAGGAAAAAACCAAATGCAATTGGGCCTTACTAAGGAGTAAAACAAATACTGACAATGAGAGTTTGCAAAATTGACGACTCTTTTGATCAAGTCATGGCTGTCTTTAATTATTGGCATGATTTCAAGTTCTGGACATTCTTAAGCATTGACCATTTGCAAAGTAACGTACAACCTATTCGTGTGACAATCAAAACACGCAAATTATTGAATATGTTGCATATATGTATGTAAACAAGAGCACTGACTTAAATTCAGATCAATTAAGTGTACTATGTAATGATATTTCATATTTTGAATTCCTCCTGGAGTGAAAATGAATCGACTTGATGCTGATCCATTTGAAACCAATCAAAAGGAATGGTATTGGTCGAGTTGACGCAATACTAAACGAACCATCGATCGACCAGTTGAGACAAGTCTCCGTCAGAAGTGGAAAAAGTACGAGTATAAGCTCCACATTACCGATTCCAGAGACGGTTTGCTTTAGAGAATCTTCCAAAAGATGAAGTTTTTGTGGGACGTCCAGATTGACTTTGTACTGGGTTGATATTTGAGGAGTTGTTTACTTATTTTCTAGACTTATCCGAATAGTTTAACTTAGACATCAAGGCTCCTTATTGGAAAATATTGGTGAAACATTCATCAAAACCTACATTGTCACGTGTTGCCACTGTAACTAGTAATGATAAGTGTTGCCATATTCAAACCTACCTACGCTTCACTTGCGTACCTTTTACCATTCTCCGTTTTTCAACGTCTTAAAGAGGTGTTGCGCAAATAATCGGACGAAGCATTCCAACATACCGTAAATGAAATAAGTGAACGTATGTGTTAAATTGAGCACTCAATGAATCACTCCTTTTGTTTAGTCTTTCCCTTATTGATTGCTCTTTTACGCAGTTCTAACATTCAGGGGAAAAAAGGAAAAAGATTTTCTTAGATAGTCCTTGGCTACAAAAAGTTGTCTATGGAAATTCACGTTCTGTTCAAGAGCTCCGACTAATGGCATTTTTTCCAGCTGTGAACGTCAATTGTGTTCACAAATTATTCAAAATTTACAAATACTTGACCGTCGTGGGTCCAAATCCGAGATGAAGGAAACCCCTGACAAGATTGTCAATCGCCAGATGTACTGTACGAGGAAAATGCGTCAGTAATAGTTAAGAATATCCCGAATATATAAAAAACGCGATACATTCGGCAGCCCTTTTTTGTTAGAGATTATGTAAATGTTTATTGAAGGACAGTTTGATTTATGACAATGACGGGAAAGAAGATTTGGAAACCCTTGCGCCATGTAGAGGGCACCATCATTTGACTCCTACTGAATTGGTCAAAGACAATTTATACTTCTCAAAAAGCTATCTTATCGATAATCAAGTCAAGATCGCCTTGATTATTGGGTCCCGAAAAATGTCAAAGACTTCAAGTCTGGAGTCTAAAGAATGTTTTATTGGAAACTCGTTGCTCATGTCTTAACAACATTCTCGACAATGATTATCCTGGTTCTAAAGCTCTTCCAAAACAATCATGAATGCCCGTAAAGATTGACCTTTGCTAATTTGCTAATAGCTTTATTGGTTAATCCGTCAGGTTGACACTAAACCCATCCTTAGCATGCATTTTATTACCCCCCAACATATATTTTCCCAAATCATAATGGCATAAGAACCTCGATTCATTGGGTTCAAGTTTCATAAAAAGTATGCTACTTTGTCGACCTCGTGCTTCATGGTTCATTGGCGCCTCGACAAAACCCTCGGAGGTACATTGGTGAATTTAATTTTCCTGCCCTCAAAATATATGACTGATATGTTTTCTTTGAGACGGTGAGGAGGGGGGGGGGAACCCAGAGGGTTCGAGTTCCAAGAGGCCCACTCTCGTTCTCCTCTTGACTGACTGTCAATGGTGTTCTGCGAACCACCTCCTCTTCGTTGTCGATGGCAACGGCGACGGATTTCCGCTCATGTCATTCGACCTTCGCTATTTGTGGCCCTGACGCACAAAACTTGACGCACTCCTACTACAACGATCAACAGCTCTGCTATTTCTACCTGGGTGCATTATGAGAATGATGGCTTGAGTGGTGAAATACAGTAAAGCCTGCATGGATGTAGATATGGTAGCAGTAGAATCTGAGAGTTGAGCATCGTACATGCTACAACTTCATAAAAGCTTTGGTTTCCATTGATATTTGATGCGTCCTAAGTTAGGTTCTTGTTCTGATTAACAAACGCTGATTTCATATTCAACGAGGAGATGATTTCATTGACTCATAGTCATCGGATTTTTCACATCTGTGAACGAGATGATTTGGCAAGTGACGTCATGAAAGTCATGCACTCGCATACGCTCGTTCAATGCTCGTCGTTAAGGACTAAAAAGAGAGAAAGGCAAATCCGGAAACAGATGATTGAAGGAATACGTCTTTGATTGCGATTTTTTTGTCTTGCCTTTTATTTCCTCATTTAGAATATACAAATTGCGGAAAATTTTCGACAGTTCTGTTGCTTTTCATTTATTTATATTATTATTTCTCCGAGGTTCAGGTGCAAGAGCAATGTTGTGAGCACATCACGTCATGAAAAAAAAAACAATTTTAGGGGGGTAAAAGGGGCTTGCTAAAACAAGTGTCAATTTTTCAGAGAGATTGATTATTTTGGAGGGACCTCTACATTGTTAAAAAGCAAAAGGAATCACAAAACGTCGGAGTAGACTTCTGTTTTCTCCAAAAAACAACACCCTGTTTTCGCTTTTCCGACAATCTTCCAGCACCATATTACCGATATTTGATTTATCTGATTTGTTTATTTGAATTTCCCGCCATTTTTACCTCAAAATTTCGAATTCAGAACAGATTAAAGCATTTCAATATGCTCGATTTTTATCCAAACCAAGCCTCTTTTAACCCAGTAAAATTATTTTTTTACCGATGGGATATTTATGTGCCCAAGCGAGAGAATATGTGCTCTTTCGATGCATTTTTCGGTAGTGGTTGGAATATTCGAAAAAGGACCCTTTTTTGTTTTTCCAGTCTTGCCTCTTTTCGAAAAAACGCTGAAGATCTTTGCAGGAGGCATGAGCTTTTCCCTTATGTCGCAATATATCTTTTCTCTCTTGAAAGTCTTCTAAGTTAGTGCTCCTATGATCATGACAAGAAGAAGAGTCTCTGTCTAAGCTCTGATCGATCGAGCGGGATTTGAGTAGTTCAGCCTCCTAAGCAATGATGAGGCGACGCTTATTTATGGCATTGCCCTCAACGTTTGTCGCTTTGGGCGCAGGAATAGAAAAATATACCTCTCCACAGAAGGAGTTTGGTTTCGAAGAGGCCATCATCAAGACGCCATTTATTCGAGTTAAAACATCTTCATGCGTTTTAGGACCTCCGTCACTCGTCTGGCTGGATGCCTCAGGAGGAACGATTAGCTATTTCAATGACGTTTCTCCTGCCACACCTGTATGAGACGGCAAGGTGAATAATGCTGATGAGCCACTTGATTTCCGGATATCTAGGTTACAATTCCCGTGATTGTAAAATTGGGAAATGCGTTCACCCAGAAGGGCAGGAAGGAGCTTGTGAAGAAAAGTGGCCTAAGGAATTTACAATCAAAGATTGGTAGCCTTTTTTAAACAAAGTGTGCAGGACAATTTTCAAGACACTAACCGACACCTCACCACCATACAAATCGGAAACCGTTTGTCCACACCCGAACTCAGTAATAAATAAAGTCAATAAATCTGGAAAATTCCACAATAATTGCAAAGCGATATATCACCTTCCTAAGTAAACACGGAGGTGTTTATTCATTCGTGCATTACCGGCCAAAAAAAAAAATCAGTGGCATAATACCCACCCTGCATTTTCCGATTAGAGATGCCCTCTCAAAACATGACTTACAGTTAGTTGGTGCATGCAGTTTACTAGAGACCCCCAGATAAGGATTCGAATCTCGGAAGAGGGAAGCGTTTCCAAATGAGATCGGCAGGCAGGAGTTTTGTTTCGGGGAAGGATCCAGATGGAGTTTTTTGGGAGGGGGTATCCGTTCTCTCAAAATGTGCTTGGGTAAGAAATGTTATTTGGTGGCTTATAATCAAATCAAATCTTGGGGTTCCTGAGAATAGTGATAAAGATTATCTTTCGGCCCACAAGCTTGCAAATAAACAAAATGGTGCCGGAATTGTTAATTCTTCTCGAAGTCAGTGAAGCTTGATTTAGGCTTTGAATAGATTGTAAATAACAAATGTCTTTTTATAATTAGGGGGCTCATTGTGATGCTAATCTGGGAATGAAATTGGAAAGAACATTGGTCCGAGTCAAAAACAAACCTGAAAGGTAAAAAAATA
Source organism: Tigriopus californicus (assembly GCF_007210705.1). Classification (NCBI taxonomy): domain Eukaryota; kingdom Metazoa; phylum Arthropoda; class Copepoda; order Harpacticoida; family Harpacticidae; genus Tigriopus; species Tigriopus californicus. Next base: position 4,739,833 of record NC_081444.1, read on the forward strand.
ATCTCAATACCTAGCACGATCTGCCAACTCGAACTATATGTATAGACTGAAAGTTAATAAATAGACAAATTATAAACTTTCTTTGTTATAGCACTGGGGATTATATTATTACATTCTCTTTGGCGGTTAGAAAAGCCCGTGAAAAACCAAACCAAACCCCACAAAAATGAGAAAATTCAGATCTTTCTCTGCTTCATCTTGTCAATATGACAATGCCTCCAATGAAAAGAAAGGTAATAGATAAATAGATAAATTGTTGGGCCCTAATCATCAATAACCCAATCGCTTTGTCCAATCGGCAAAGTCAGAACACTCCACGATTTGCAACCGTTGCCAAAAATAACAACGAAAACCCTTTTTTATCTTTCGTTGTGGTTCGTGGGTGTCGGTCGTTCAAATCACTGGGCCAATTCTCAAACCTTGTGTCTTGAGAAACAAATCGTTCGCCCAGCAAAATTAATCTCCATCTCCCGGATGAAGTTGCTTCAGCATCATTCAAACTAAAAACTATGCCAATGGTGCCCATCCATAGAACCTGGGGCCTGGAACAAGCCGCTCAGTTTTGGCGTCTTGGTGACAAAAGAAACGACAAATCACTCTGCTTATTTTGCTCCTCCGGTCTGTGGGTGTTTTTGGGGTGGTTGTTGTCGTTGCTGTTGCTGTTGGCTTTGAAATTGTGCACATGTCAAAGCACAGAGATGATGATTTCAAAAGAAACACATCAAATATCCTGTTATGATATTAGTACAACACCACTGAATGTGTGTGTGTGTGGGGAGGTGGGAAGTGTTGCTAATCTGAAATCCACCTGATAGTCTAGTACATACGCGTACCCACAATCCGAGCTTTTGTGGAGTCATGAAATTTAAAAAGCTGTATTGAGTAACGACGATGCCATAAGTTTGGGATCTAATACAGGGGAGCATCAATTTCAAAGAGGATCGTGACCTAATAACTCGACGGTTGTAGTGATTCACGAGGGATTTTCCATATAGGAGTCTTTCATTGAAGAATGCTTTGAATTGTGGAACTTTCACAACTAGGTTGTGAAATGAAATGGGTTTTAACACTTCATCGGACTTGGGTTGAGTGCTTATCATTGGCAGGAAATGTCTTGGGCACACCGGTAACGACTGCTTTATTCCCAGGCAATAATGGACTTGAGCTCAAACTTGGAACAATAAGGTGCCTAATGCAAGATTTAACCCACCAAATGCCCGTTAGCACTAAGCCCTTCGTACGTAAGTCTTGTGAACATGTGACGTTTTTTCAACCGAACATTGCACACTTATTTCAATCATGGTAACAGAATACTTATGAAAATTCGTTTCTGTTTCTTTATATTGCAAGGTTTGAAGATGACAGATGATAAATTTTCCACGGTTTAATTACTAACGATCTAGAGCACGATGGTTAAATAGCCTTATCGAGGTGTAAGCGATATACTCATATATATGTTGACATTTTTCTCACTCGTAAAATCACAAAAAAATATTTTGATTTTATTACTTTCCGTCACACTTGAGCACAAACTTTACTCCTCTAAATGCGAATATTTTTGAAAATTCATTGAGGAAAATTCACAAAAATACACCTAGTTTAACAAAAATGAAGATTTAGGGAAAAGTTAATGAGGTCTCACGGATGCTTTTACTTTTCAGTTTCAAAAAAGTATTCATGAAAAACCAAATCTACAAGTTTGTTTGTTGTTTGCAATTCCTTTAAAACATCTACATAAACAGAATGTGCATACATTTATGCGTATTTTTGATCTATGCAAAACATATTGTCAAAAACGTACATTTCTAGAGTGTTTTAAGTGACATTTGAGCTATTTTGTGATTCGTGCAAGAAAAAAGGTAAAAGATGATTTCAATTTTGTAATATTTACAATTGCGTTCGTTTTTTTACGAACGATTACATCACCACTCACTTTTCAGAAGAAACAAAAAAACAAAAATGAATATGCAGCGATTCACAAAAAGTGTTGAATCTAAGGATTAGGGAACACTCAATAAACAGCGGTCAATAGAAAACCAAGCTAAAAATAATCGACGGACAAGTAACTCATGGTAAATAACCTATGAAACACAACTTGTCCGCCTAATTTTCGCCGCCTAATTTTTGCATCTTTGCCGGTCAGGAAAAACGCAAACCCATCAAGATTGAATACAATAAGACAATACAGAAATGACAACCAATGCCGTCTCAAATAGGTGAGCGCATCTCAATATCCACCACAATGATTCAGTGGAGCAATGTACGCGAGCAGTTTGAGGGAAACACCGTCGTTTTTTTCGCCGTCACCCGTGAACAAACCCAGGATAGTAGGAACCATCGTGTGAAGAGAGTGAGAAGAGGGAGCTTCGTCCGTCGTTCGTTCTACGTATACTGCATGTCCGTACGTACGTACATACCATGTGGTCGCAAGTAAGCTACCCTGAGAAAGAGGCGAACCTTTTTTGTGGGATGGGATGGATGCGCAGGATCTTCACCCCACCTCGTGACACCCTCACATATGTACGTATGCACAGCACAGTACTACGGTCCTTGCATGGCACAAGAATTGCCGTAAGTCTTATTATCTGCCGACGTTGACGTTGTGGAAGAAGGCCCGTCGTACGGAACGTATCCACCTATACAAGTGAGTATTTCGTTTTGATGGAGTTGAGCTTTTGGAGGCAGATTTTTGCTTGGATCTGATTAGTTGTAGCTGATCGTCCCAGCCGACAACAACTTCCAATTTGAGCCTTCTTCTGTCTTGAGCCTACCAAAAGCCAAGGTCTCAACCGTCTCATTATTGGTAGTGTCCCGTCTTTAAGTGCTTGTTCAACCCTCGTTAGGGCATTACTTCTATCCAGGAGCAACCATGTTCAGCAAATTCCTAGTCGCTGGTAAGTGTACTTTTGTTCATTCAAACCCTTCAATTAGATTCATGCAAAATGATTGCTAAATGTCCAAAGGGTTATGTTAATAGCTTCATTGCACTCGTCGTTAACCACAGCCCTGAATGTAATTGAAAGGCTTGCAAATTGACAAATCATGAGGCACTCGTAGGAAAAAGTTGGAAGTCTTT
>NC_081444.1:4742940-4776908 GCF_007210705.1 Tigriopus californicus
ACAGTCCATCAATCTGTCTTTGAAAGTCCCCAAAAAGCATTTGCTCTTGAAATTTGTATGCTAATACGTTTTACAAAGATGTGCGAATGATGGTCCATCCAAAGAGCAAACATCCAAGTTTGATGATCCCACCAGACTTCCTCCCTATCCTTTATTGGCCTCACATGACATTATATTGGATCAAATTTTCACACATGAGCGACCAAATTCCAGCTGTTTTTAATCAGTCCCGAGCAAATTCGAAACCGTATTTTGGGGTTGGTCGAAAGGTGACCTTTTTGGCAGGCTCGTTCGAGAATCTCTGATCTGATTGAAAAGTACATCATGCAGTGTACTCGTAGGCATTGTATGTACTATTACTTCTACAAGGTCTTGCGATTAATCAATTCACGTCTTTGGCCCTTCAAGTTTGGCTAAGCTTTTGCTTGTGTAGTATTTAAATGCCGCCCAAAATCTATTCATGCTGATTTATTGGCTAGTTATCGTTTGATTCGTTGGCGATGTGGCCTAAACGTGGATGATCTTCTTTTTAGTGGTCAGTAGTGATATTCTTGAAGGAAAGAATTGCCAAGTTTTGGTACTATCTATTTTAGCATTTCGGGATACCTTCTATGTAGTATGTCGAAACACCAGCTGCACTTTATTTTTCAATATTTTTTTGATTTGAGATATTGATTACTAAGTTCTTTCTGTCAGTAGCAAAAATGGGCTTTCGTGGAGCTTTCGACGCTCGCAGATTGGGCTTATACATATCAAATTGATAAATTGATTGGTGCTCAATAATTTGGCTCAGAATAGTGCTTCATTTGATGTCAAGAAATTTGATGAATAATCCGAATTGGGGAATTTTTTGGAGATTTACCTTTTTACACTAGTCATTTTGATTTTATTGGCCAATCACTTTCACGTCAAAAACATTCAGAAGCATTAACGTCTTTGGCTGGCACGTGTTGCACTCCAAAATAATGCTCAGATTTATTTGTTCTATTTCTTTGTTAAAGCATGTTTGGAAATGAGCAAACGACTTTTTGTCGGAAAATTTGATAAAAGAATGTCTGGCCATCGTTGATGCTTAAAATGAAATAATACGTTTCTTGTTTCTTCTCACACTTTTCCCCGTCTTTACTGATGAAATGGAGCTTTTGAAGACTGAAATCTGAAACTTGTCATTTATTGAATTATCTAGGACTTCTTGACCGATCGCATGGTAAAAGCAAAATGTTTCAATAGACAAACCAAATGCCCGAAACCCATAGATTTTGGAAACAAAAAGGGTAAAATACACTAGGTTTCCATTTCCTTGATTCGAAGGAGATAAATCAAATGCTCGATTTGTGCATGCACGTCAACAGAGACCAGACATGAAAGCGTCTCAACAACGAGTAGTTTAACAAATAGTAATTAGTTAATCTTAAGTGTTAATATTCTAGCCTGCTAATCGAAAACGAAAAATGCCAATCGTGGCTAAGCCTCGCAAATTTCTGCTCAACGTAAAAATCAAGACCAAATCTTGCTACTCGCTTCTTGCAAGATATTGAAAGAGAAAACTGGATCCTTCAAAATGGTCTGTGTCACTGGGAATGGATGCACACTGAGTTTGTTTCTTTTCTTCTTCACGCCCTTGACACATCATCATCATCATCATCATCGTCATCATCTTTGCTCTCAGTCCCAACTACACTCAGAAGGCACAATGTCGGGCTCCCACCGAGATAAAATGAAGTCACGAATTTGGGGCTGGGAAAACAATGAGACCGATGATTCGCAAAGCCAATCAGAAGTCGGAACTCAAAATTCACACTTCACTCTCACGTTCACGACCCTCTGAGGTTGGTGTGGTTCTCTTCCTTGTAGGCGAGGAGTTTTAGGAACAGTTCCCGGGAAAAAATGAGTCATTAGGCGGAGATCTAGCCACTTGCATAGCTTGCAAATTGCTCTCATTTACTGGCAAATGTCAGGGTCCTCTTGATCTTTGGACATCTCTTTTTGGGGTCTGGGGTCATCCATTTGAGAGGAATCGCCAATTTGCCACTCCCAACTCTTTTTTTCATGGGGACTAGTTGACCCTGGCCAATTTTTAAGGGTCATTAAATCTGACAAGACAATGCCAAAAACAGACAGAATGATCCAACTTGCAACCTAATGAGTATGAGCTGGTTTGTGCTTTTAGTGGTCATGATGGCACTATTACACTCATTCAATTAGAAAGAACATAATCTGGGTTTGACTTCACATTGGTCATTTGCATTGAACCAGATATCAAGAAAAAAAAGCTGGTGTTGAAATAAGCCATCTGTCACAATATGTTAGCTTTGTGTTAAAACAGTGGATATTCTTTAGGATTTGAAAGAGAAGCCATTCCCGAGTATAAGTAAGATACTTTTAAACCAACTCTTGGAACCATGATAGAGACAGTGTTTCCAAGAATCTGTGTCAAAAGCTCAAAATAGTCGTGACTGAATACTTAGACATGTTTTAGCGCAATGCGAGCGAGCTAGGTAGCTAAAAAAGGCACTTTGCTTGAAATCTGTCAATCATGAATTTCTTTTCTTACTTGATTTCAATTGAAATTCCAAGGTCAATTACAAGGTAACTTGAAAAGATATGCCAACAATACCTTCTTTGAGTGGGAAGCAAGAAGCAATGAATAGGATTAGTAGCTCGGAAGCGAAATGGCAACAAGACTTTGCAAAGGCGGTGAAAACATGCGAGCAATACAGATATCCAGCCGAGCTCAGAGGCTTGATACTCTAGTTTCAATCAATGTTGGGCAGAGGGCCAACAAGAAATTGGTTGGACGTCAGTAATCACACGAATGGTGAGATCTCAATCAGCAATTTCTTTCACACAATTCCGCGGCGTCCATGCCAAGACAAGCCATGTGGGCGTAAAAATGCAAATAAATCATCAATCGGCCGAGTTCAAGTGTAGCATTGACACTCCGAGCATCATCTGAACGAACCACTCGCTGCTAGGCTCAATTTGCTAGAAATGCATCATTAATTATCCACCCCTACCGTCCACATGGTATACAATTCACACCTCATTGACCTAAATCCAATATAAAAAAAAGATTACAAGAAGGGGAAGAAGACATTTAGTGCTTCATTCTTCAATGTTGAAATGACGAAAAAGACACGTTCAAGCTCGGGAAAACTAATCGGAGACGGAAGCCAATCCCAGCAGCAATGTATGCATGAAATTTTATGGTTTCTCGTGGTTGTTGTGTTGGCTCACTTAAACGTGTTTGGTCTGTCAATGAACTTTGGATTGATGATGCCCGGCAATGGTCAATATCCATTACCTGAGTTGGACGACCCTTCTCTGACGATCCGCTTCCATGTAATCCTTTCTCGTTTATCGTGCCATCTTCAAGAAAAAAGCCACTCAACACGGCCAAAACAACTCATCTGGGATGCCTTATCGCATAATTGAAAGTGATATAATATGTCAGAAAAATGCATGAAAGTGGGGCGTCGTAAAACTGTGCAGTGTGTGTTAACTACTTTTTTTGCTCTGGTTTGTGGTTCCGATGGAAAAGGTCATGAGCAAGTCAGAAGTTGCCATCAAAGGTCACACTATACTGTACCATGAGCACGAACGAATGCAAAGTATGATTCCGTTCGGTAAAAAAAAAAGCTTCGCCTTTGTTTTAAATGGTTTCAAGTGCGTGATATGCATCGTTTAAAAAGGACCATTTGACCTGACTTTGACGTATTTCCCTTTAAATATGAAATGCCTTATTGTATTGGTAATCCGTTGGAGGATCTTTTCTCTTTCATCGGATCGACCTTGCCGAAATTGGGAAAATCGATATTTTGTAAAAGATCCCGATCATTCTCGTTATTAGCCCATTCAACCCAGCCCTGATACCATTTTCTCGTGTCATAAAGTTTGCTCCATAGAATCAGAAATCAGGCCTCAGAATCAAGGGAATGTTATGGGCTGAGATGCCCGAGAGAGACCATACGTCAAAGCCTTGAAAACGAATCTTCCGCAATAATGTCTTGTCGATCAGACATGCTCTTCTGATTGCAGACTTCAGGTCCGTAAATATGATTTTGATTAGTGAGCTTCCCCAAATTGAGAAAACCCTCAATTCCTTGATTGGGGTTGCGTCAGCTTGATTGCTTGCTTGCTTTGTTGATAGTGTCTACGATGGTCACACTAAAGAAAACAATGCCTCTACGTCCTGCCATATGGGCCGAAAATAACTTGAAATGAAAGGCGGAAAACAAAAACAACACTGGGGAAGTAACAGAACACATAATACAACATGATGAGTTAATCCAACAGACTTTGATGAATGGCACAATAAATAAATGTCTATTGAGATAAAAGCCCAAGTGAAGAAGCTTGGAGAAAAACATTGCAGGAATTCGTCGAAATGGATTCATTTTAGTGATCTCGATGTCTCATCTTTATGGTGTGTGTCTGTGTGTGTTAGTAAATTTCTGGGTATAACCCCCCAATTTTGGCTCAGCCGCCCTTTTGAAGCCAACCCCATGTATCAAAACTACTAATCCACAGGCCTCGGGCCTGTGAACAACGACCATAAAGTCACCCTGAAAATTGGTTGTTGTCTTGAATGATGCATTGAACCGAAAGTGACTCGGAAGTAGCAATTGTGTCCCAGAAATTGATATCAAAACAGGCAACGAAGCCAAACACGCCCCTCGTCATAACTCAAATTTTACGACTTGAATAACATAAACATGACTTTGGAATGCCTCATCTCCTTTGATTGACATTCATTTTCGTTCTTTTTTGTCCGGAAGCCGGCGACAAATCTAGAAAATGTAAAATTGGTCTAATCAGTAATCAGAGCCATTTCTGCCGCCAAAGAGAGACACCAACAACGGCTACTATCCCCGACAAGGAAATGACTTTATTTAGAGACATGAATGCGTTGAAGCATTGTCTTTCATCATTTACGGACATTATGGATTGGACATGCCTGTTCGCTGCGGTTGCAACCAAACGTTGTTATAAGAGTACGATAGAAAATAACTGTTAGACTGCCAGTGTATGTATTCTAACGTGCCTTCATGCATAGAGTAGTTGATTATCTGGAGTGGAAAGCGCAAACATGTCACAAGGTGTGACGAAAATGTCAAACCAATTGTTATATTTAAGCTAAATCAACTCAAATTTATTTTGTCAGATAAGGATAAATTTCAGTTGAATTATACTAAAACCCATTGAAAATGTACATACAATCTCATGGAGTAAAATGAGTTTTTGAATGGAATGTGTTTGTTTATGCCTGGTTTTGTGGAGAGTATGTTCATGAGACGTCAGTGTGTTGTCAACTTACACGACTCCAACGGATCGGATTTGACAGCGTTTTCCGATTCCAAGAATGCAAAATTCACAACTTTCCCAGGTCCATCATGTGTTTGGTTTCATATTCAAGGTGGACGGGGAGTTGGTTGATACGGAAATGTCCAAATTGTCGCATTTTGTCCTTCGAGTATTGTAGGAAAATGTAGTATATTCCATAACACACAATGGTCAAAGGTTATTCAGGAGATAATTTTGTGTTATGATCTAACACAAAAATGTTTTCCGGGAGTGCGAATAGATATGTCTCTCAAGACCAGAAATGTATGTGGTTTGTCAGTTTTGTGTTATTATTGCCGGATTTCAAAAAGGACAACGGAAGTGTTTTGAGATTAATCTTCATTTGGTCGAATTTTGCGCACAAACACTAAGATGAGATGTGTTGAAGCTACTCTACATTTGAGTTTCATCTCATTTTGTGTTTAGTCACTGTCATGCTAATGAAACTCATTAGTTGGTGTGGCTAGAATACCACTGATAGTTGTGCATGCAAGGGAGTAATGATCATTGTTTCAATATAGTTTGCCCTTGAATGCTTCTGCTTGTGTCAAATCCAATTCTATGCATTGGGTATAAATATCAAGCGCATTGGATAATTACAAAGAAAAACATGAGAATAGTTCATAGCCGAAATTTTGTCAAGATTGCATTAGTCAATAAAGAGAGACGCCAGAGGCACGCAAAGGCCCTTTCCGGTTGATAATTGATACAACTCAGTTCATCCTAAATTTAAAACGGGAACATTTCTTACTTCCCTTTCCTTCGCCCCAAAAATAGGATTCAACTGATCAGCTTTGTATTTTGGAGTTCATCCAAGCAACATTTTGTAGTCGAATGTTGTCATAACCTGCCATATCAAGCAAACTTCCTTTTCATAATCGTGGGAAATTGCCAATATTTCTGTGAACTTACTAAATCATTTAAGAATCATGACCAGATGTTAGGAGGGGACCACCCTGTCAAGCACATACTTGACTATATATATATATCCATGTCCTATTTTCAGGGTTGCTGGCCACGTCAGTGAGGGCAATTGAGAATCCTGGAGATGACCCTCTCCAATGGTTGAGAGATTCCATTCCAGGAGAACCGGGGGTAGACTATCCCATCTTCAGCTCCGTTCAAGAGACCAGTTTCTCTTGTGAAGGACGAGTTTTCGGAGGTGAGAACACAATTAAATCTCTCAACAACTGACATTTCAGCACTTCCTCCTCATGACAGATTGTGAATTTCAATCTGGAGCATGATGGTGTTGGTGTCACGGCACTTTTTTGCTCACCTGCAGGATTTGCGAAGCCAAATCTTTTGGTGAGCGCAATAGGTTTACATTACTGAGGAAATAATGTCCTGGCCATCTTTGGCTTTGTAATGAAGCTTAAAGCAGTCGAGACTTTGTTTGGTGTATCGTGTACTTTGTTGTACCTCCATCCAGATTAGGTCATTACAAACTTTGGCACACTAAGGCAGCCTAAGGGATTCAAGACACGAAAATCATCCATATTGGCTTGCTCTTCTTCCTTGTTTCATCTGGAATTGCTCGTGACTCCATAAATCTTTTCTGATTTTGCCCCCTCTCTTCCATTCAACACCAGGGACAAGAGGCGTCAGCAAGAATACGAGGTCGTTTTCAGACTTATGGCATAAATAGAGCTAGTTCATCAAGTCGGTGATGTCTAACAAACCACTAAAATAAGAACACGTGCTCAATAACAAGAGGGGTCAACTGCCGATACTTTCTTTTGACATAGTTGCCCTGCAGACTAAGAGCAAAGAAAAAACTGTTATTTTGAATTCTTACATTTATTAACACCGAAAGTTTGTTTGTATAGGGTCCACATTGAAATGGTTAGAAGAAGATGTTCCATGGCATTAATTGAGATTGATATCAATGGGGAACGTGCCCTTTTTTATTTCGCAGTTGCAACTGAAGTTTTAACATATTCTGGAGGGAGCCCAAGCCTCTCATAAAAGTACAATAAATCGTGGTGTTGATTGCTTTTCGGGAGACACAAAGGCCCTGGTGATATCTTATGGTGTTTAAAATGTTCCACCCTGTAATACCTCGAAATGCATCAATCCATTTCATGAAAAACATGCGAAGTCACCCAGGCCACCCTGATCATTATTTGTTCGTCAACGTCACGCAGGTCAACCGCAGCATAGAATTAAAATTGAATCAAACATATTCCAAGAAGATGGCCTCAAAAGTACCGTTGCGTTTAGACATGATTCTACCAAATATTGATGATCGCCGATTGGACCAAAGTGTCAGCGATTTGCCATGGATTGTGGCCTGATCAGTGATTAAGGGCTCCAAAGTCAGGATCAAGATCTCATTTGGAGATGAACGTGGCCTTGCTGACGCGTTTCAATGACAGTGTTGCCATTTGATTACATAATCAGCTGTCACTATCTACTAGACTCCACTCCGTCAAAGATATCATGACGACCTTTGACTATTATACGCTATTACGTTTGGGAATATTGATAGATGCTTTGAGCGAGTCTTCCTCACATTCGTAAATCCTGAACAAATCGGTTTAGTGCCCAAATTTGACAGGGAGTTCTTTTTCGGTGTTGAACAAGGAGAGGAATCTCCTAAAAATGAATGATGGTCGGTTCATTATGAGTTTTGTCCCCAAGACATGATTTGACAAATTCAAATTTGAAAGATGCTTAGAGTTCTTGAGGCACAATCTCGCGACTTTTCAGCTTGCTCACAATTTTTTAACCAAGAACTCTGACATTGATATGACCTTTTAATGACATGCTCAAAAATGATGCAATGACGTAACGTTCAAGTGAGGATCTCATTTCTCACAGCTCACAATTGCCAGTTTTTATGGTGCCTACAACACACCGCCTGGCAACTTTAAGACATCCATTCAAAATTACGTTCATTCTTCCCACAATCCCTAATCAAAATATTCATAACTGACCAATTTAGATTACTTGTAAACTCACGATAGTTATCAACTTATTCAGTTGATTAAGGCTTGAGCTTGCTTGTAACTTGCGCAACATCATGGCTTGAATATGTTTCCTTTGCCCTGAGGGGCAAGATTCTGCCCATAACTGTGTGGTTGACTGGCGTTGACTAGTACATTGCCAAGGGTCGTGTATGTGAGTGTGGTGATGATGATTATGTCCGTCCACAAATGGTAGCATTGGATTCCTCCCTGTCCCTTCACAAACGCCAAGGCCAGTCGAGTGATTCGAGTCATTAAAAAGATCATTCATTTGACTCAGGTTCATTCTTCTGCCCTCACGGGTTTCTGAGCCCGGACTGTTGGACCAGCAATGGCTGTTGATGAATTGTCATCGCCGTGGTTGAAACGTTGTATGCAAACCATTCTAGAAGCGTGATCGATGGGCATTCGGAGCAAGACCCACAATGACGATGCTTTGAGCAGATTGTGTCCTAATCAGCGCTGGTCTTTGATCGCACCAGTCTGAGCGGAGGTCCGCGATTCTTCACAGATCTCGAGGAGACAAGGGATGTCTCGAGATCTGCGGTGCTCATCTGCCTTTTCAAAGACAAAGGAACATAAAGCCCTGCTTGGATGGGACGTTCACATGTCAGGTAGTGAGCAAGACACACCGTATATGACCACATTGACCCCCTCCCCAAGTCCTTTGCCAGACTGCCAATGACCCCAGAAAATTGCCTGTTTCCTTACTTTAAACGGAAAAAGAGCCTCAATATCCATCAAAACTTCCCTTCTCAACAGAGTCCCCGGCCACAATGACTCAGTTCGTTTCCCGAGATTGCACACGAATTGGCAGCCCTGGGAACTATCTTGGTCGATGTTCGGTTTGTAGTGTTTAGTATATTGACACACGGGATGCAGAAACGAATAATCGAATTCCTGAGAGGCCATCATGATTACCTGCTCAAACTGGCAATTTGTATGTATATTCGAATCGTTCCAAGGGTTGCGAGAAAGATATTCATCAAGAATGGGTGGGTTGGCTTGATCCCTATCACGCTTTGGCCAGACTGAACAGGGGGCCTATCCAGTTCTCAGCACGCTCGGTGTTGCTGTTGTTGCAGACGGTCGTAATATTCCCATATCAAACTGTTTTGGCGGCCTATTGCGAGCTTGTTTATAGCATCACTTTGTGAAGAGGAGCCTTCATTCCCCCCTTTAGAACCAGTTGTGATCCCTGGCTTGGAGTATTCCTTACGTAACGGAAACGAAATGAGATTTAAAAGCAGATCTTTTTTTGGAACCAATTGTCTGAGTGCAAGAAGACCGTCCATCTCGTGCCTGTGGGTAATGAAGATGAGTTTGAACCGCAAGAAACGATTCCGTTCCCATTCAATACTGTTTCTAATACCCCGGAAGACGTTTTTTCTTTCAACCGCGACCTCTCCGCTTATTTCATCCCCATTTGTCGTCAATGCTTTGACATGTATTGCCAGATTGGCCATAATTAATTCTGATTTTAATGACTTTTTAAACAACATGGAACGGAGTGCCTTTTCCAGGTCGTTCTAAGGCCCCTTCATTGAGTAGATTTGATATAAATCCGATCCAAAAGATCGATCTTGAACCCAGAACGAATGGGTTTGCGGCCTGAACTTCAAGCAGTAAAACCTTCAAGGAAAACAGGCAAAGCGATTGATGAGAACATTCCTCAATGTACATTGTGAAGTATTAGTCATAACCCGATGAAACATTTCCGAAATAAAACCTACCTTATTAATTAGAATTGTAAAAATTACTGGAATAAGAAAGGTCATTCGCAATAATTACTCTTTGAGGCCTAGGTCATAAGTCATGACTCCTGACCTCTATTGAATCGAGACTCTTACGTCATCTAGCATGTGGAGGAATCCATCATTCAGGGAAGTAATTTTATGGAATCAGACCATGTTAATTCTGCGATATCGATACTTGATTTATCATGTCCACAATTAAACCCAAAACAAACGCCTCCTTTGAGGTCATCCCGTTTCGAAGGTCACTCATTGCTTACTATGCTCAATGCTTCCGTCTTGCATGGCTGTTTGTCATTGGTGTATTGAAGATAGTCGAACAATTGGTCTGGATTGCCAAGACGCTTTTCGTCGTGGCGACAAATTGACAATATATAAAGCCATCATGTCATGCGGATCACGTCTTTGATTCTGTTGCTTGAGGATTTGATTCTCTCCCTCGATGAATGGCTCCAGACAAGGAATCAGCCAGGTCCTTCTCGGGATCATCTTCGTTGCCACAATCGTCAAGGTCAGATTTCGAATCTTGGTTCTCGTCTTTGGCAACCTTTCGGAAATTTCCGTATGTGCTATGTACGTACTTTGCGGTAGTAGGCAACACCACGTGGGAAGAGCATGGATGATGAAGAAGAAACCATGATGATTATAACTTGATGATGTTGACTCTTTAGAGCTTTGGAGGCTGCGTAAGCGTAAAATGCCTGAGCAAGACGAAACAGGAATGAACATTCCTTGGGAATTGGGAAATGAAACTTTTGGGGGGGATTTTGGATAGAAACACTGAAGAGTTAGTCTGTCAGAAGTCTTTGGAGAAAGAGAGGAAAAATTACTGATTTTCCGGCAATGATTAAACTTTTATTGGATGCAGATTGCCACTTATTTTTAATGAACATAATAATGAATAAACGAGAGAAATGGTTCAATCTTTTAGGTGGCAATGAAATGAAGAATTGTGAAGGTTTGCCAAGAACGTAGAAACTCGTAAAGCCATAAATTCCTTTGGTCCTTCGAGACATAGATCAAAAATGTAAATTTTACCTCCGAATACAGTCGGACCCATCTCAAGTATGCATGATGAATGATTGGAAACGTGTAATCAAGTCCTTTCAAGCGGTTCAAGGATGCTATAAATGATCAGACTGAATGTAATCGTATTCGCAAAGGATTGGGACTCATCAGTCATTGATCAAAGTCATATCTCAGTCCTCTAGATAATTCATCAATCCCTCGTACCCTACCTACACACATGCCGTACATGAACGTGTATGTACATAAGGACAAATTGGACCCTAATTGGCCCGAAAACGTCTCGCCAACCTCTCTTTAGTCTCGGAAATCTTTTCCCAGGGTCAACCAATTGACTACTAATAGTACAAATGTTTCTCGACCAAAGTCATCCCGCTGTGCCGTTGTTGTTATTGTTGCTACAGTAGTGCGTGCTTTGACAAATGATGACTTTAATCATGCAATAAAGCCACGGGCAAACGGACGGATCAGCCACCGGGACTGTTGCTACTCTTGTACTTGAGATAATGGCCGGGCCTCGGCTTTCAACAATCCCACAATAAAAGGACTAATGAGAAGAATGAAACCCACAATTTCGCGGTGTTGCCAAATCGTCAGGGTCAGTCGTGAAGTTGGATGGTCAATTCGTGAGATCAAGTACATACAGCTTCTGGATGCTCTGCTTAGTCCAAGGAAATGAATTATGATGGCCTTTTGCATGGCCATATATTTCCACACCATGACAGTTCAAAGGGTAGAGTGGAAAAAGGCGTCTATAAATCTCACACCCTCGTCGTGACCAAGAAGACAGGTGGATTTTTAGGTCTCGGAATGATCGTCTTCACACGCACCATTCATTTGAAATCAACACATTACCGGGAAAAATACGCAGGAAGGAGCAAATCACAAAGCCAATAATGTACTTATAAGATGGCCTTTTCTGGATAGATTCCATGTATCGTCACCTTAAGTCGATGATGACAAACGAGTACCCGAAAATGAAATGTCTGCCATTTCACTCCTCTTCGTCTATATTTGTAAAGTGATGCATATTAATTAGAAAACTGATTACTTGTTCAAGGCTCTTCCTCAACACGTGTTGGTGGCATCTGAATGTACTCTTATACTAATTGCCAAACACTTTTTCTGCCTGGCTAACAAAAAATTTAGCTACCAAAAAGTTTGAAGTAACCACTATCAATCCCACTACCTACCTACTATTGTTGTTGAACCCTCAGGATAAGCATTAAAACCTTTTTTCCGAACCTAAGCTTCCAGGGATTGAGCCATTTCGTTCTTCCACTACGTAAAAGAGCGAAATCCAAACAGTGCATATTGTTCGGGAGGGGGAAACATTCTTGGCAACTAATAACCGAGTAAACATTTCCTGGCATTGAAATCGTACGTTTCTGTGAACAACAATAGTGCTTTGCTATCCTTTGGTTCAAGAACAATCCCCCATTTCCAAGGATGAGACCCTCAAATGATCAACAGACTAGTTCTTCCGCGACCAAACGTCAAGCTCGTGATCAGCCCGAATTTCAATCACTCTTTGTTGCTCAAAGTGTAAAAATTCAGGTATATACCCGTCAGTCAACTTGGGCAGTCGAGAAGACTGAAAATCAAATTTAGTTCCAAGTGTTCGAGTACCAACTCACCTTTGTTGGCTACATTTGGAGGAATGTCCTGCCTTGTCATCCAAGGCTCAGCTCAAGACGGCTTTCCGGATGCTCAAGTGTCAATTTTATGCTTGTCACGGGAGTCAAATCGATTTCAGGCTTAAGAAACTCAACACCTTGGAAGCCTGCATTTTTTAGTGATGTGCAAATTAGTACTTCCCGCCTTGATATGGTTGCTCTCCTCCAGTCGCACCTTCAAAAGAGCAATTAGTGTCAATTTGCTCCTACATTGTAGCTCATCACGCCCTGTTCGACGTTATTAGAGTATTGTAAAATGTAAAGCATACTTCAAGGTGTTGAGGGCCAAAGTCCCATTGTCTACCTATGTGTCTGTATCGCACTTGTGTTTTGCTTTATGCTAATCATAGAGTCCGTTTTACACTTTGCAACGAATTAGAATTAGGGAGTCAAAGCCAAAGTTGTGCCAAGATCAGTCAAGGGCCACAAGTTGAATTCGTGACTTGCAAGATAGGAGCTCCTTCAGTGAGTCCCGACCAACTCCTGGTGAATTTGTTCGCCAATTCAATTCTCCATTCTTGTGTCATTTCAGGTTATTACGCTGATGTGGATATGGGCTGTCAGGCCTACCACGTGTGTCTCTTGGATCCGTTGGCTGGCTCGATGTATCCAACCTCATTTCTGTGTCCAAATGGGACCTTGTTCCAACAGCAAATCTTCAACTGTGATTGGTGGTAAGTGACAGGGGTAAAAAAAACGAGGTTCGTTAAGGATGGACTTGACAACGTCTCAACGAGAACACGAGCCGTGCTTCGTTTTATGGAAATAGTAAATGTCAGTGCAAATGAAATCACCCGACATCAAGGCCAGATAAAAGAATGAGGCTCCTTTTTTACATCCATGCCATTTCGAGAATGCTGTAGAATTGTGGCAGGGGAGTCGCAAGAGAACAAAAGTCGCCGTGAGGAAAACGTCATTTCAATTTCAAGACCACTGATTCTATTATATTCAGTTTCACACATCCTCCATGTCTACCACCTCCACAAAGTGACTGTGTCTGATTTTAATGCATTCCGTAGAGCGAAGAAGTTTCAGTCCGAGTTCAAAACGTTACTGTGGTTTGAATTTAGCCTCATCCACCACCAGGGTTCAAGTAAAGGGGAAATAAGGTATTAAACGGTGGTCTGAGGCAAGTGCGGTTGTTCACTGTTTTACAGCACCAAACCAACATATCGACAAGGTTTTGTGACTAACACTTCTGGGTTCTTGCGCTTCTCAGGGCAACTGACATGATATTTGAATTCACAACTAGGTTCATTCTAGAAGGGTGCAATTTGCAGATAACAAATGATACTTTCCACGAAATTAATGAAGCAGGAGGGTGTATCTGAATGAATGGGTACAAGAAACAATTTCTAGCATCATGGTAGATCCACCTTCAAGAGTAGATTGCTACAGAGACAAGGAGACCAGATTGCAGATTGTCATTCCCACTGTTTGCACAACAGGAACAGATTAAAACAGATCCTCAAAATTTGTCCCACTCGCGGCATTCATTTGTTTTTTAAGCAGGCACCCTGCTCCGCTCGTTCATTTTTGCCAGTGTGCTAGATTAATTCGTCTCTAGTGCGAAGCATTTGGGTGTCTTGGAATTGAATGGAACGACTGACCAAGTGCTCTAATAGACCCCATTAGAATTGGACACGTGAGAATTCCGAAATCATGGTCGAAAATCGACATTTCCGGGTGGTGCATTTATTCAAGCGCCATTTTAACCACAGATGTTTGGTCTAATTGACGAGAGACCCTCATTGGCAGTCATAAGAGTTCACATGTACCTTCCCAATTGCTTGAAGCACCTGAATGAGACGTCGTATTCAAGTCTTTAGGGGTCTGATTTTGGCAACACTTCACCATGTAAACAACGATGAATGAATGGATCATTGAAGGTCTTTGCCAGATTCTAAGGTCGTGACTAACCACTAACCCTGGTTTATTTGTGCTTCCAACATAAGATTGAAATCATCCCGTCAATCCAGAAGAAAAGACCATTTAATGGTGCTCTACTAACAAAAATCGACTCTGGGAAGATTGCCCCAACGGCATGGCCAAACCACAAAAGTAGAAATTGACTACAACAAAGAGGCATGCAAGAATGTGCATTCAAACAAGATTTGGTAGGAAATCTTGGAAACGTTGAATAATGCACGAGGCGGGGGATTAGGGAAACGCAAATCTGCTCATCGATGTCGAATATGATATGTGATGTGAAAAGGTTGCCAAGGTTGATTAGAAGCGTGCATTACAGTACGCAGTCCTCTCGTCGTCATGATCATCATCCTCTCTTGTCCTCTTCCATTATTCACTGAAGATGAATCTATCGCAGTTTACAAATCAAAAGTCTTCTCCGTCTTTGCTCAAGCGAATCTTTCATTTTTTTTCTTTCTCAAAAAAAATCCTCGCTTGTGCTTGGAAAAAAAATCTGGAACTCCCACAACTCCGACGAACTTCCGGAAAGAAACTGCACATCCTCCAAGCATTTCAGACTCTTTCAGCTTTCAAAGCTACCCACTCACTCTCATTTACTTCGTCATTTTTGACTTCATAAATCTTCAGCTTGCTGAACTGAGCACAGCACTGTAAAAATGATATCAAGCCATTGATCACGTGCTCTAAATGCAGCCATCACCGGTATCGATCAATTTGTTCTTGGCAGTGTGACTGACGGATGTGTTGTATGGAAACTCAAAATGTCTGATACGAAAAAGGGAGACAATTCATCTTGACGCAAGTTGGGGTGAAGCATTTTCGTCGTTGTTGTCAAAAGTTGTTGCCGAACCCGCCCACTATTTTGGTTATCCATATGGCTCCACTCCCTCCGTTGGATGTTCAAGGTCAGGTGAAAAAGGGAATTTAAAATTGGCCCCCCTCGGGAAAATTCCCCTCATTAAAGACACGAAACACGGTCGTGGATTAATGTGTCTACTGTATCCTGAGACATTGCGGCACTTTCCGCTGAAGAGGGAAGCGACCCAACTAATGGGTCTTTTTGAATTGAGTTAGGCTAGAATGAACCCCCATAACACTAAAGGGTTCATTATTTCAGTTCTTTTCACATGGGTTCATTATGGAGATATTTGAAAAAAATAGGATATTTCAACTTTGAATTTGTATTGGTGCAGAACATATTCCAGCTTCAAGCTTCAAGCGCGGCGCGAGAGCCACACATAACGAGTCATAATTCAGCCATACGTATGCAAATTGGAGTTGTAGGGGCCCCGTCGCAAAAATTAGAATGGGTTTGACACGCGAGCACAGAAGTGCATAATCCCTCTGATTTTCTTCTAGGTATAACGTGGATTGCGCTAGCTCTGAGGACTATTACGGTTTGGCTGAAGGTGCCTTTGCTTCCACCGGTGGAAACAATGGTAATGGCAATGGCAATGGCGGTGGACAATGTCCCAATGTGAACCCGTTATCTGATGCCGAGTGTGGAGGAACCGCTTCCAACTGCTGGTCCCCAGGTCAATCTGATACGGATTGTCCCAATTTTGGCCTCTGTTGTTTCGATGGTTGTGCCAATACCTGTGTGGATGGCCCCACTTGTGCGTATTTTGATTCATAATCGAAAACTTTATTTACAATCTTCGTTAAACCGCTTCATTCTCTTTCCAGCTCAAAGTAACAGCCAACCTGATGCACAGACTCCCTTCAGGCCTCAGCCTACACAACCTGCTCCTCGACCCACTCCCCGCCCAACTCAACCCGCTCCCAGACCCACTCGCCCTGCCCCAACTCGCCCTGCCCCANCCGCCCTGCTCCCATTCAAACCACCACCGGCTATGACTACCCCGTTCCTCAGAACCCGCTTCTGATTTCCCGACCTGCCAATAACCCTGTGCCCACTCCTCCCGCCACCCTGTACGGAGCTCCTGTCCGCTCCGGCCGCCAAGGCCGTCGAGGCCGTCGAGGCCGCCGTCTCCGTTTGAAGAAGAGGAAAATTGCCCGCTCAGATCTTGACGACTTCCTTAAGATTGCCGTGGTTCAAAAAGACAACCGAGATGATGCCGTGATTGCCTTGTAAAATGTTTGCACATCCCTGAATCGAGTGTCTTTCATATTGGACCGACTTGAAACCTTTCTATCCGCTCCATTGACCCAGCAACCTTGAGAGAACAACGAAAGCAAGTTACCCTCTCCATTTTTGAATCTCTTTTTTTCCTGCTGGAGTCTCACATGGTGCCATACTCTCCCCCTCCTTTTTCCCCCACATAAAAGCATCAAAACATGTAAAACCACTAGTATTCTTGTACAGCGTACTCTTTTAACGGCGGTGTGACGAATCCCAATCTTTTGAGTGAATGACGAAAAAAAAAAATCACAAATAAACTCATGTCAAAAACTGAATGACGTTTTACTCCATCTTATAGAACTCATCACATATGTTGCTTGTAGATGTTTGAACAAAATAGGCATCTTACGGCGTTGGTTTAAGATCAAATATTTCAATAAGGAGGGGTTCGACCAATTTGGGATTGAGCCCTAGGAACAATTGTATATGGGACTCGTTCAAGCGATTCAAATCCTTCAGTCTTCCAATGAGATGCAAATAAGCGCGCCGAGCATCACATCCAGTGCAAATGGTTTCCAAATAACGCCGCAGGAGGTAGTAATATGCATCCTGAAACAGAAGTAGGGAACATACAGGGTTGTCCCAATTCAGTATCCCAAGTCAGACAATAAATTGGTCTTAGCTGAATTATGTTTTTGTGATGAATATCATTTGAAGAAAAGTGCTCTGGGATCCATGTGATAAAGTTTCATGCAAATTGGTGCCCTCATTTTTAAATCACGCACACCCAAACAAAGCACTCTTTGCTTGAGGAATACATTTTTCTATGTACCCATCTAGAGGCCTTGTTTTGATCAGACACTACTTAATTGTGCAACAAAACTTTCATTAGCCTGAGCTTTAATGGGAACATATACCAAAAAAACATTGTTATAAAAAACGTTTTGAATGATAGGTTTGTTTTAGGACTGCCAGTTGAAGACAGATCTCTCAATAAAGAGATAATCCCGTTCCATTGTCACATCCATGATCATTTCTTACCCCTCGCTAGCAATTGACCAAAGGTTCTCCCATTTAAGTTGTTGAAGGCACCAACCCATATGGTAATCTAAATACCACAAAGAACCTTGATAGACTCTGTTAGCCCGGGTTCAAACCAAGGGTGGCGAATTGGCAAGGAGATGCTCTACCAATACGCTGCGATTGATATATTTTACTGTTTGGATCACTTTCGGATTGAAATTTTTGCAGGGGACCCTAATTTAGGACAACACTTTACACTGCCGATGAACTTTGGCAGCTCATTCTATTCTATTTCAAGCCCATAGCATCAAGAAGAAGTATAATTAAAAACGCATTAGTCTTTGTATTTCCAGTTCAGTTTGGGGGACTATGCGCTCTTAAATGTTGAGCTAAGAAATCCGAATCTTTTTGCAAGCCAAGGCTGAAGAGTTTCCGCCGTAATTCCATAATCAATTTGACAATCAAATGAGGGCAATGCTTTATATCACCTGAGTATCAAATACATATTACGCTTTGTTTTGTAAAAATACTGCACATTTGCTATTGGAATTTTCCAAAGACTGATTTGTACAAAAACTGGCGTCTCATCTTTCTAGGCAGAGGCATGTTTGTTGGGCGAGATTTGGTCCTAGAGACAATATTGTACTCCGTTTTATCAGGCTACATTTAACTTTTAAGCCTCTTTCCTTGTTTAACTCATTTCGTGACCATTTCTTTTCAATAACAAGTCTTGGATGAACATTGATGAAATCATGAAAAAAACTACAGTAAAAGATGTCAAGTTTACAGGAGCTGGCAGTGCACGCATGCACAAGTAGAGTACAGTATGGCAAAGATCCACCGAAATTTGCTATGATCAAAAGAGGAAAATGTGATTGTCGTTTGTGATTCAAAAGTCACAATATCATTCTCTAAAATTTTCAGTTTTCAAAACAAATCCTTTGGCTTCAAAGACGACGAATTACAAATATTTGAAAATGTTTTTACGTCACTGGCACTTTAGTTACGATGGCTGCATAGGAATATTTGTGATTAATATGACATATTACATTTGGGCTATGGCTTAGTATGGGCTAAAGCTAGGAAATATTCTGCTGGTTTAGAATCAAATTGAACATAATTTTAATGCTTGTTTTTTCACTCCAGACGGCCATTGCACTTTAGTAGGTAGAGCTCATATAAGCGCGCAAGGGATAAGGAAAATATCTACAAAAAATGATAGTTTACAATCACAGACCTGGCAAGAAATAATCATCCCTTAGTCCCCGACCTAAGTACACGTACATTCAAGAACAGTTTCATGGCTTTGTAATGGATGCAATAAAAATTAATTATATATACAACTCATGGCACCGATTACTCTGTCTGCCAATATCTCAATAAAGCCAAACGATTGAATCATTCCAGTTCATCCCTGTTCATTAATGGTAACTGCGATTCAAAACAGTCAGTCCAATCATCGAGCTCAGACATTTTTGTTCGACTTCGCTCATCCATGGTGTGAACTACTTATGACTTATCACTATCATGCTTTACTATCTGCACCCAATATGATAACTAAATTTATTTGATTGATGTTCAATTGTGCATATCTAAATGAATTCTCTTTTTTTCGGTTGGTTAACTCTCATGTCATGGTTCCTCCTGGCTCAAGACGCAAGCCTAGAGCTGTCAAATAAATGCACATTGCCTGATTTGCATTTTGTTGTGTTGCAAAAGAAAGAGGTAACATTAAGTAAAAACATGACTTTTTTATATCCCAAGGCAAGGCACGCTTCAAAGATATGGCTGTTACTCACCAATGTGGCCACAATCAACTAAAATCCATGAGTTATATATAGTGCCTATATTCACTGCCAAACTAGCATACACGGTACTAAAGATCTTTATTAAGCATCTTTTAGCATAAACAAAGCAAATTTCACCCTCATTTTTTCGACCTTGGTTGAGCCATCTTCAAATGGAATTCAACTGCCTTGGTACATGTTCAATTGTTCATAGATTGATCTAACCAAGTGTTCCTGCCGACTTTCAAGCCAAACAAATCGATTGGCGGGACTTAAAATAATGACATTAGACAGGAACCCCTGCCAGCATAACTTCGGCAAGCTCCATGGAGTCACACTACGTACACACTGGTACACTGTTCTACATAAATCAACGGCAACTTGAACGCTCTTAATCATATTTATGGCCAAAAAAGAATTGAACTTCAACAATGACGATGACGATGTCACACTCCATGAGCATGTAATGAGACCGACAAGCACCCTAACGGAAATGTTCGAAGATCCAAGAAAATGAAATATGTTGGGAACACCAGGATCTTCCTGATTCAATGCCAGCCAATGAGCAGCAAAGGACTCGTTTGTTTCGAACACTCATACTTATATTAGATCATTGTATAATCGAAATCGGAGGCTGAGGATAGGTATGGAATAACGGTACGAGACTCTAATTTGTATTGCATTCATTCTAAAGCCGTTCAATCTTCTTCAAGGGAGATCATAGCCATTCCTGCCAGTCGATCAATCTTGATAGAACCCTCGTTTGAGGTAATCACTGTCCAGCCAAATGCATGCAATTCTTGTTCGACCCTTCATACCGTTCTCAGAAAGGGTTTCATTCAGGCCATTCTGGAACGTTATGCTTACGGACGGCCCACGTAATAATGGGCATGATAGAATGCCCAAATATGATTAGCGCTGAACAACTCAAAACAAAGAGGATCTTTGTTTCGTAATTGATGAGGAAGGCCTTCGCTCTATTACTAAGAGGGGAGAACTAACCTAGGGAGCATTTTTTGGTGGTGAGATGACCCGCAATTAGCCCTGAGGGGGCAGAACTTCTGTTCAGGAAATGCATCAGGACTCCACATGCCATCATCACTGCCACCGAGATCAAAGCCCAACCATCAACCAGTAACTTCAATATCTTGAGGGGCGATGGGCATATTTCAGATGATCATGATGATTCTGGAGCATAAATTGACAGGTGCTGGCCGCGTGACAACATAATCAGCTCGAGCTGGCTGAGGATGCTGGCCGCCAAGTTTATGGGCTCAATTTGACATCGGAAATCGGTTTCCGACACTTGTATGGACTAAACAATACCTTTGGAGATGGAAAAAAAAATTGAGGGAGAGGGGACAAATTTTGGTTCGAACAAAGATTCTCTGAAGACTTGGTATGATTCGTTTCACATTTCGATGGTGCAACAGAAACTGCATTATCATAACATTGAATGCCAGTCAGTCGCCTTACTCGGAATCGCACAATGGTATGGAAAACAATCGGAGGAATTGGAGAAGGGCGTCGTCACTAGTGGTATTCATATTTGTGCAGGGTGTCCTTGAATACGAGTAAAACCACTCAATTGTTTTTGTTGGTATGATGGTAGGCGATTCAATTACAAACTGATAGTGGGTTACGGATGAGAATGGGGCACAACACGTAAAAAGTGAAAATAAGTAGGGAGTCAATTTGGTTGGAGTGCTTAACGATAACTTGGCATGTCACAGGCCTTTTCCGTTTTTTCAATGACTCTTGGATGTCATCAAAAGCTAAGTCACTTGCAAATAATGTAGTTCAAAAAGAATAAGATGGTAGGCTATTCAAAAATCCACAAAAATCGGGTTGATTATTTATGATTGATGGAAGGATTATGCATAACTTGCTCTGTAAAATTAACTAGCAAAGAAGTGAAATTCAAATTTGGCGCACTAATTTTGGACCTTCCTGTTGTTTCTGTAGGGTAAGAATGAAGACCAAGTTTATTAACAACGGACCGGCTGATTATGTTGAAAATTCAATTTTTGGTCAATTTCCTAAGTCCAACAAATATGATTATTTTGTAGTTTTGGATCCGCACTGCCTAGCTTAATTTCAGAATATTGTATGCACGAATAAGGTGGCATTTTGAGTCAAATTGAGTCGAATTTCACCTCTACATGGCTCAGCCAAGGGTAACATCGTTTTGCTTCATTATGCCAAGTCGACCAACTGTGGGTTTTGTGGAATTTTGAAGCATTTTTTTTTCGTCTATTACCCATGTAAAAAAAAAGAAATTCAACGAAAGACGTAATTCTTCAACCTTATTTTAGGCATTTGTGAAAGGAGAGTTTGGGCAAACGTCAAGTTCAACTCGAACCGTGATCCAATTGAATTTTCAACTTTCGAGTCAAAACTTAAAAATGTCATTTTTTGTGCATTTCTGTCGCTGTGCTAATATGTTAGCTCTATAAGATACTGTTTGCTTCAACACACCGGTAAACTGAAATAAAAGAAAAATTCAGTCTATGCTTGGGGCTAGTTGATTGGCCGTGATGTATGTATGTATGTCTAAAATCTTCTTCAAAAAAGTGTTCAAAATCAGGTTGCCGCTCAATTCGGACATTTAGGCAAGCGCTGGTACCAGCAAACAAACTTGCCTGCTAATGCCAGTGATGCACAATTGGCGTTTCGAACTGGTTTTAACGAAGCTGACCGTTCCTCATCCAGTAATGTGAAAGAAGGGTCAGCTTCTCAAAAAACATATTTGAAGCCCCAAACCTGCATGACTGACACTGGTACCAGCAAACAAACGAACCTGCCAGAGCTTGCCTAAACCTCCCCATATTTACCGAGGGAATCGCTTAGTATTGTTATTCTTCGATCAGCAACAAAGACATTTTCATTTTTCATCTTTGTGGGCTAACTTAATTCGTCCTTATCGACATGATGTCATTGGACCGGATATTTCCATCCAAATCACTTGTCTCATTCACAAAACGAAGCCTTGCACTGGCAGGAGAGCTAAATAACATTCACGAGTATTTCCTGCCCTTCCTTCTGGGCTACCACATCCCTAAACCACAAAAGCATCTACCCTTATAAGCCCCCCCCCTTTTATTGATTTACGTTTGAAATTTGACTTTACTACTTCTAAAGGCTAGTGACATTTTAAACTCGCCTCCGTTGGAAATAAACCTTCTTAAGCAGGATAAATATATCTTAATCTAAAAAAATCACATGCGAATAAATCTGCGAATAAATCCCCCCCCCCAAAAAAATGAAATAACCTGTGATTTTCACTGAGATTCCTCGCCAAAAACTTGATACAGCCTCAAAAATAAATAAACACTCACCCTTGTCTAACATTTTCGAAGCTTTAATCCCACTAAACATACCTGTTCAAGTTTCACCACATCTTTGTGCAAGACGTTGGTTCGCGCGGGATTGAAAAGTGCAATGGCTGAAAGCAGAAGCATCACATTCTCGTCCGTCCTCCATTTGGGATCGAACGATTTCACGAACCGTTGGTGCTCCTCGTACAAATTGACCCCTAAGTGGCTGGCTTCCTTTAACAGCTCCATGTTTACCTCTCGTGGTCGATCTTTGGACGGAATCTTGAAATCAAGACCAACACATAATCATATAATTAGCATATGAATGAATTGATCTGGGGCTGCTGAATCTTTCATTTGGAACCATGGTAGCTGGTGTGGTCTAATGTACCCGATAGAATCACGATATGGTTCCCCAGAGGGCGTAGGTTCGAATACCGCCTTCAGAGAAAAAAAAACCTTATCAAATTGAGACATGTGCTTTGAAAACAATTTCGTAGGGTGACATTTGTGAGTTTTAAAGTAATTACTCACAAATTTCTACAAAAATTTCTACTTACAACCTAAGTTTTTACGTATTTTACCAAATTTTGAACCAACTACCAAAACAACCATTTTCGTGGATAAATGCTATTTCTGTACCCTTCTTGGCGTTTTCCATGCTAAAGATGATTAAAAATGTCGGATTTATGTTGTTTCGACTGCCGTAATTAATTTTCCAGCTATACTGGCTGTTGTCACTTTGTTCAAATTTGCACTTTAAATATAGTCATGAATATCAATAATACTTTTTGAGGTCACAGGACTCTATTGATTAGGCCTCGGGAATATCAACATTATCTTTCTAGACGCTACATTTGTTAGAGAGCAAGATGGGGAGAAAAATTGAGCAACGAAAATGAATATTTGAAATTACACAGTCTTATTACAAGAAGTGACTGAAACATCTTATTTCAAAGGCATTGATGGATTGATTGATGGACGGATGAACTAGTTAGTTGTACCATTCCTCAGTTCCCTAAGAGCCAGTCAAATTGATCCATATTTTTTTTTTCTTTTAATGTAAGGTACATCAATTCTTTTTCTACCGTACGTATTGGGGAAATAACTCGTTAGCCAAACTTAGTGAATCCCCTTTGCATCCTGGCTTTAAAATATTCCAGATATGTCCATTTACTTGAAACAACAACATGCATTGGGTATGCCTTTGTATCTATTGTTTCTTTGGTTGAACCTTTATTATGTTTCAATAATGAGTCAAAGCGACAACCTGTTTACTCTCAGTTTTGGCTCATTTATTACAATTTAGGCATTTCGTTTCCTTTTTTCCCAAGGTCAATTGATAATGCATCGGACGAAAGTGATGGATAGAATCTTTCAACCTCGATTCGAAAAGACATGTTGGTTAATTCGAGGGCTGGCACGAGTAACAAAAAGCAATATTTAAGTGATTCATGAGTGTTTCTCACAAGACTTGGGGTATATCGGTTAATAAATATTTGATTATTATTTGTTTCAACCATGACCTTGAATGCAGAATATATATAGTACGGTCAATTCCCTCACAAAAAATATCGACAAACTAAATTGTGAAAGAGACTAACAATAGCCAACTGACAGGGAATGAAGAAATATGAGTGATGAAATGTCGTGATAGTATTAGACCAATATCATTTCGAAGAAAGGAACAGATAAAACACTAATATCTAGACATAGGGGGCCCGCCTCGAAAAGACAATATAAAATGCCGCTTTTGTAGTAGCAAAGTTAGGATTTGATATGATCGAAAAGGACAAATCACTTACCCGCCACGAGTTTTTGTCCGGATTGTAATTGATAACGGATCTAAGGATCATGAGCTCGGTACAGCCGCCTTTGAGTAAAGCGATTTGATCCTCTTGACACATGGTGATAAACGGGTTGATCTTCTTGGCCATACGAATGATGCGTTTGATGGCCAAATCCGTGAGGTTAACTACACTTATCAAGTTCTTTGGATCCGCATTGGAAAAAGGCTATAAAGAGGGATAGGTGATCGAGCTTGAAAAGTCCATGATCTAAATAATTGAAAACGCTAAACCAACTTTGAACCTACACTTTTCTCAAGATCCAATGGTTCCACCAAGGATCGGGATGCCATGAAAAGCTCGTGAAGACGGTCGGTCTCTCGATCGTTCAGTGACTTTCCTGTGAGCGAATGCATTGGGGAGTGGATATTTTGTACGTGAAATTCGGCTTCAATGGCCACGGTGACGATATCATCCAGATTGTCGAAACTCCTGCAAAATGAATCCAATCACGCTTTATAAAATCCGCTTGGACACTTTCTCATGAAAGAGCCTTACGTGTTCGTGATATCTGGGAAACTAAGAGACGAATCGCTGGATTTGATTTCAGTCATGGCCCCAACCAAGGGAATGCCGCCCATATGGGGCGAAAATGGATTCTGCCCGCAACTTGTGCTCGGATAGGATTGGGGGGATTGTTCGTTTTTGACATCCAAGTTCATCGGATTCACTTGTTCGGGCAAAGTCGTTAAATCGGGTGACATCCTAGTTAAAGAACTCTGATTTACAGTGGCATCTAACGGGAGATCTTTGGAGCTACTATGAGCACTGAGTTGGGGCTGTTGGACCACAAAATTCAACATGTTGATTTGGGATCGGTCATGGATTGTGGGGATAAAGGTTGAGTTTTGTGGGGGAGAATTGGAGGAGGTTAGCTCGTGCCGGATTAAAGCACATTGCTCTGAGGAATCGTTGGATGAGTAAGGATCCGCCAGTCCTAATCGAGTATTGCTCTCATCCGGGATTTCGTATCGCATTTGCTAAAAGAAAAACACGGAGTTGAGAGGGTGGTAAAAAATCATGCTTTTACTATTGAAACTATTACGTTTCGGTTATGATTAGACTGGACTACTTTGGCCAATTTCAAACTAGGTAAATGCGATGGTGGGATAACCTGGTGCTTTCCTGGTGGGACTGCATCGCCGAGGGACAATCCAGCTGTAGTGGTACTACGTAAATAGCAATCGATTGAGCTTTCGTGTTGGTAAACAGTTACCCATCAGACATCAATGATCAATGATCCCTATTGCACTCTTTATTCCAGTTCTATTTTCGTATTGTGGACTTTTTGGGCAGTTTTGTCTCTGTATCAAATTTGTTCGCTGTCGGTTGTTGTGGTTAACATCTAGCTATCTATAGGTTCTTATTGAAGACATGTCAGGCAGGAAAATAGAACCGTGGACTTCTCTTGGCTCTACTGAACCCTCTATTTGACCCTGTCTATACTTAGTATTTTGATTCAAAACTGATTAGCTAATTGTTACGGTTTCCACACCTTCTCAAAAAGTCAAACCAAACTATTTGTGACAGATGAGAGAGCAAGAAGAACTACCCAAAATCAAATCATTCACTCACTTTTTGCCGAGGCTGGTTATCGTCTTCGGAGGGTGGCCTTGATGAAGGTAAAACCCGGGCTTGCGGCCTCTCGAGTCCGATGGAATCGGTCCCTAAAGGGAATGAGATACTCGTGGACGCTGGTGAGACAACATCCCTATTATGTGGCAAGGTGGATGGGGAGGCTGCGGCCAAGAATGCCCCCGGGGACAAATCCGGGACATCTTGGCGTTTCTTGGCCCGATTCTGTTCAATCTTTTGTCTTTTCTGCTGCTTCTCTTCATCCGATAGAATCCACTCCTTCTTCATCCCTGTAGAGGAACAAAAATATCCGCGTCGTTACTATGTTTCTTTGTCAAATTTACAAACCTAGTAACTCACCAATGTCAAAACATTTCTTTAAGCGACATTTCTGACAGAACCTTCTCGTGACCAATGTCACTTCACATTTATTGCTAAAAGGGCATTTGAACTCCTGCAAAAAAAGGAAGAAAAAAAAGTCCCTTTAGATCAAGATATCAATTTCCAATCCGTCTAGTTACACTACCTTGTTTTTAAGGGCGTTTCGCCTAAAAAACGCCTTGCAACTTTCGCACGTCAACGCATTGAAATTGTATCCCAAAGCCTTGTCACCGCAAACCGCGCAGTACTTGTTCAACAACTTGTCGATTTTGCCCTCTTTCTGCCCATCCTCTCCGGAACTGGTCTCCACGGTCTCTTCCTTGCACACAATACTGGGGTCCATGTTCCACCTGCGAATCCTCTTACTGCCCAAACCTCGACTCAAGGCATCGCAACCTTTCAAGTTCAGTTTGCGGGGACAGAACTCACGATGAAGCTCGGTGGCTTGGACTTGAGAGCGGTGTCGTTGACGTTTGTGGCTAAAATCCGGGGTCTCGGTGATGGAACCTCGTCTAGAACTAGGAGTGGAGGCTGGCCAAGGGTCAAAGGCACCCCAGTTATTATTGTTGTGCCCGGGAACGTCCGACAGGGTGGGAAAGTGAGCACGCACGAATTGATGCAAATGAGCGAGATGGTGACGTTGACATTGCTGATAATAGAGTGTGTGAAATGACGGTGATGGGCTCGAGAACAGAGATAAAACCTCCTCATTAAATGTAGACGTTGTTGTGGGGCTGACCGAAGACCCAAAACAGGATTCCAAGGGATAGAGATCTGTAAGAGCAGGAGAACACGATCGACCTTTGACCATGGACATAGACATAGCGGATTCCCTTATAAGTCGGTGGGGCAACATGCTGATATTGTCTGGTGATCCCTTTGAAAGCTTATGAGGGTCTTTGGAAAGGGACTGCGGTATTTCAAGTCTTTCAAAGGCGAAGACACGCCAATTACTTGAATATTTGGTTTACATGTCCAAAGTGACAAATGTAGCCCGCTGAAACTATTGGTTGTAAGAAGCTGAGTTGTACTTTTGTATTGATGTCTCAGCCAAAGAGGTCGGATTTGAATGTATTTTAACTATAAAACAGGCTGAACCGCAACTACTTGCGGAACACTTTTGCTTGGTAACCCCTGGACTTTTACTTTTTCTTTTTGGAAATGAAATCACATGAAATTTGAATAGCATCATGCCATATAAATGAAATAGATTTCATTACTGTCATGTTACCAAGCAATCGAGAACAATATCGTGGTACTAATTCAGATACGAATATGTATATTTTCCATTAGTGAGCAATCCTTGGAATCAGATAATTTGATCCAAAGGACAAATAAAACGTTAATTCTGGTCCTGGCATTTTTGTCCGGGCTCTACTCATTAATTATGAATTATTTGCCGCACCTTTGTCTCCTGAAGGAAGACTTTCAACGAGACAAAAGGGAGCCCACAAGACACGTTTCTACACCTTATTGGCCCCACATGGCAACCAAACCACCACGGGTTCGTGAAGGCTGGTTGGTGGAACCCAAATAATTGGGAAACATGTCTCAGCACTTCTAATAATATCAACAATTGTTGCAACAAGAGCTCCCTTATACTTAAGCACAAACGGGTCGGTCTTCGCCATAGAAAAAAACTGCGGCTCAATGTGCGTTACTAGATCAAAGTCACTTGGCTCATTGAATCAAACTATTAGCCAATTATTGTATATATTTGATACAATACTAAGTCGAGACGGAAATATTAAGTAATAATGTAAAACTTGTCAAGTGTTGATGATACGAATGCTCAGTGGACATTCTTTACTTGGGCAAAAATCCCGTTCCCCAACAACTCCAATGTATCCGATACTCATGTTTAAAATTGTGTATTCATTATTGGCTTAAGAAATGTGCTGTAGCTATTCAATATTCCTCACCTACTACACAATATATGGGCCTTCGAGGGACCCCACATCATTACCACAAAATGCTGGTCTTTTAACACTCACAGCAAAATTCGAAGGGGATTTAATTGTTAGGTTCTGCTCATGAATGAAACGGTCGTTCGTCTGTATAAAAGACCGACGCGTCGAATTTGAGCGCAAAAAGTTATTCTCTGCGTGCTAAACGAATCAAAATTCTAAAATCAGCCCACCAAGGTTACTGTTCTCTCTCCTGAAGGTTACCGACGACCGATAAGATAAGCATTTCTCTCTACCCCGAAAAAGGCTCATAATCATCACAATTTCCAATCTACATTGAACATGGAATGGGAACACCAAATTCTAGCGGCCGTTGTGGACCAAGACCAATCCAAGATCAAGCACATCCTGTCCAGACCCGGGGTTTCGAACCTATTGGCTCATCAAGACCCCGAGGGAACAGTGGAACCCGCCCTTCACAAAGCCGTCGTTTTGGGTCATGTGGAAATTGTTCAAATTCTCATGGAACACGGAGCCAATCCGGACCAACGGAACCAAGTACAAGACACTCCTCTACACACAGCTCTTCGCCTTCCGGGTTTAGAACTTATGGTCAAGGTCTTGGTGGATCACGGCTCTGACGTGAACAAACAAGATTCCGATGGTTTAACGGCCCTTCACTTGGCCATTGATGGCCACAGTCCAGTGAGCATCGTGCATCGTTTGATCAACGCGGGGGCTTTGGTGAATGGTATACCTGATAGTGGGGCTCCTTGTCCATTACATGTAGCCGTTCTAGCGGACAATTTGGAAGCCTTAAAGGCCTTGCTTTGCCATGGAGCGTCCTTGAATCTAGTCCGATATGTCGAAACGTTCCACGGAACGCCCTTAGAAATCTGCCACAAGCTTAAGAGTAATCTTACGCATTACGAAGCAATGAGAGATATCTTAACGCAATGGAATATGAATGAGAATAGTACAGATAAGAAGCATAATAAAGCATGTTTAGTGATATAACAACCCAAGCTTGCGTGAGTTTATGGGCGACAAGTTCCGAAAATAGGTTTGAAGGCGAGTCTCCATCCTAGGCTTAGCAACACGGAGATCCAAGCAGACCACCTGAGGAACGACCACTTAAGGGACCCACTTCAAAGGTTGAAATGATGGCGATGACAAGGCCATGGAGGAAATTGTCCTCCAATATAGCAGGATTGACTGCACGGGTGGCCTCAATCTCGACCGGAAACACCGATCACGCTTGGATCTTCTCCAGCGTGAGTACTCAAAATCAATATGAAAGCATACGTATATAGGTGAGAGACAAAGGTTTTTAGGATGCGGCCAAATCTGCTGGACACTCGTCATTGTTGTCCAAGAGCGACACGGTCTTCCAAATGGTGAGTGACACGGTGTCCCCGAAGAATTGGGACGAATACGTCAAACGAAAAGGTACTAGTAATTATGCACAGGTCCTCATGAAATATCTCCATGATTGTGTGTCTTGATTTTGTTGCCATTCAGCCGGATATTTTGCCTTGTGTGAGGCCAAATCCGATTTCAAGTTCGAACATTGCGGTAGCTGGCACTTTATCTACGGAGATGTGGGCTTTCGAGCCATGCACTTGGTCAGTTACAAGAAGGTAATTTGCAGCTTGGACAAACATTATTTTTAGATCCAATGAACATTGTGGATTTTATGGGGGGTATGTGTTTTATAGGGCTGGAACGACGTGGACACTACTCGATTGGCCATGAAACATGATGCCGAGTATCAGAAAGAGTACCGAGGTAGCTTGAAGCTGCTCAAAAATCAACATATTGAACTTCACAAAGGCTTCAGTTATTGGCCGGAGCCGGAGAAGCGATCTGGCCAGAACATTTATGATGTTCGGAGCTATAAATTGAAGCCGGGTAAAGTCCCATTGTCGATCAAAATTGTCCGTACTTGGCCTAGAATAGAGTATTTGCAGGAAGTATGTATGACTGGGGTAACTATTGGGCCAAGGGCATCAAGTGCCGGACTCGAGTGAGGGATGATATCCCGTACGCCGGATTCTTCACCCAATTGGGCAAGATTCACACCATCTACCATATGTGGTATGTTGGGAACTCTATCTTTAAGGCCATTGACCTGGATGTAGAGTCTGTTCTCATTTGAAGGGTGTACTCGGATTTGGCTGACCGGAAGGATTGTCGAATGGATACTTGGACCAATCCGGAATGGAATGAGATCGTGGCCAACACGGTGCCGCTCATCAAGAACATGGAAACACGCATTTTGGAACCACTTCCATTCTCTCCCACTCAATGATCATTGATAAATGACCTTTTATTGCAACCTTCTGGTAGCCCTGCTACTTCCGACTGTTAATATTGGAAGGCGGGCAATTATGTTTTTACATATTGAATTCTATTTTTTGTGGAAGTGAAAAAAAGCTAAGGGAAAGCATTAAACTTATTGTCCGACAAAATGTTTTCCGTTCAATTCCACGGCGAACCATGGTAGCTGAGTGGTCAAATGTAGCCGATGGAGGCACGACATGGTCCCCTAGAGGCCGTGGGTTCGAATCCTGCCTTCGGAGAAAACCGGATAGATATCAAACAAGTTCAAGCGGCTCATATTCAATTCAAAATATGCTATTGGGAAAGACCCCCGTTTTAATCAGATTATGCCTTTGGCTGAGGTTTAGTATACAGGTTAACTGATTTAATTATACTCTGGGCAGTCTATTTATGGATTTTTTTTTCGTAAAAAGGATTCCAAAGCTGAGGAAATGTTGAAGCAATTTCGATAAAGAAATGCAATCCCCCCATGATTAACACTTCATTGCGTTTCGATGCTGAAAGCGTATTCCTTCAAGACGTCAAATATGTTGCCAAACATTTTGAGCACATGACCTAAAGGATTGACTCTATATTGTGATCTCATAATTCATATCCGGGTCCTCCCAGGAATAAGGGTCTACTTTCAACCATTCTGGAATATTTATTCGAACATATCACCAAGGTTCCAAGGTATCCATGGACTTGCATTATGCCTACGAACTTGGCACTCTTTTCAAAGTTAATTTAACATATTAAATTAACAAATACAGGCGATATACCCCAGGAAAACTCGAACAATTTGTGCTATTGCCCAGTTTGATTATATGACGTGCAAATGGAAGCGTATTTTTTGTCTTCTTACCACAAGAAATACGGGCAATTTCTCAGGGCAATCCGGTCATTTGCCTCTTCTGTTATTTTTCATCATGTTTATCCACATACCACCCTTACAGTCACACTATTAGGGACTTTAAATGTCGATCTGGTAGATGCTGAAAGCTGTGGTGTATCAAGCGTCCTTGACAGGAACATTGGTTGTTTTTCAAGGCTTTCTTGGCAACTTGCATCAGCTGTGTGAGCCTGGATTTTGACATCGACAAGAGCTTCTCGGAGTGGAAGCTATTCCAACTTGGATTGGTGGCCATGGACACAAAATGCAGAAATATGACAAGTGAACAATAAGCTACTTTTGATTTCATCCCAATTTAACAATGAAGCAACTGAAAATGGGCACACTATACAAAGTAGTCGGATGAATTACGCACCAAATATTACAAACTATTTTGAGTTATTTCTCTTTAAAAGCATGTGATTTTTGGCTCTTGGTTTTAGCCGGCAAATATCAAAATTCAATATTTGAACGGTGCCAGTTGGAATGGGAATTAGTTTCCACTTTTGCACTCTATCATCAGTTCAGCTGTTTGAGTTCCCCTTCACTTCACGAGGAAATTTCGCTTTCCACGAAATTCTGTGACTGGCTTTTAAACCAACATACAGTGCCACTGTTTCACTATAGAAAGGGTCATTCTCGTGCAGTCACCCTAAAACCGATGCCCGCCTCACGTAAGAATAGTGGCTAGAAGCTTAAGAGCCAGCTTCGTTCTAATCGTCTGAGGAACGAAGCTCAGTCTCGAAATCTCGTTTGATTTGCAAATTGTGCGCGGGAAAATCTGGAAGAGCTCAAACCCATTTCAAATGGGATGTTACGATACAATCCAACAGGTGCTTCCGTTTATTTTAACTTGATCATTGTTTCTTGTAGCGCCATTTACGGCGTGCCCATAGGGACTGTTTGTATAAAATTGATTGATTAACAAGAAACAGAACATTTTTGTCCCTCAGGAAACTGTCAACTTGAAAAAGGAATTTCCTGTAAAAAGGGAAAGAAAACTTGATGGCTCGTGAGTCATTTGATCAACACTACGCGCGCAGTTAGTAGGAAAGTTATTTTGCCAAATCAGTCGACTTGTGCCAGGTTTGAGGTCAAAATTTGAATTAAAGAACTGGAGCAATGGTCTAAGCTTTGAAGATATAACAATAAGAACATTTCAATCTTAGGCCCCTCTTTGTCAGCTCTATCATCCTTTAACAATGTACAAGTAAGTATCCAGGGAATTACTTCATAAGTAAATGTTGCAAAAGTATCTTGCCCTTGATTGCAAGGATCTAATTTTCTGGTTTTATTCACGTATAAAAAACGAGAACTAGAGTTGCACCGACAAAAAGGTGGTCGATTTTGGCGAGAAATCGTCGAAAGTGCAAGTAAAATCTAGGACTTTGCACATGCATCCATTTTAAGGAGGGAATTAGTTGTTCCTTAATAAAAGGAACGAGTTACATTTGCAATTACTTTGGTCAAAAATGATAATTCGTTACACAACTATTACTCAAAAAAAGGTAATAGCATTACTCGTTACCTTTCCTAAAATTTGTATGACCAACATTTTATTGTTATTGCCCCATCAAGACCATACTTCCCTAAAGAAATTGTGTTTTTTGCTTCAAGCAATCCTATGCGTAACATTTTAAGACTTCGTGTCGATATTTTTCAACAATGAGCATTGCCATTAATCTTGGCGTAATTGTTTAAAAGGTATTGCTTCATAATTCTTGGGGAGTCAAGATTGGGACCCTGTATAGGGTAATGATTGTTGAAAGTTTGAAACAATGCCACAAAAGTCATGATGGAAAAACAGTATTAGACTTTGTCAAGCCAGAAAAGCTTCCCTGTTAGTAAGTTCCCATGCCATAAGTCGTGGAAATTTGGAGGCTTTGGAAATTTGATGCATCCTACTCAAGCCAAAGAAAGATTTTCCTTGCTTGACGATTGCGCCGAATCAGGTCTTCAGTCTAATGGAACTTCATTGAGAAGGTAGAGGGAGGGCTAGTCAGAGAAGTGACACTCACGAGATTTCTGAGATTTTTTTGGCTCCCTCGCTCGCGGCTGCCTGGTGTGTGCGATGGGGATCGGCTTTGAACACATTTAGTTACGTGAATCTCAAAATCAAGTTCCGATTTCAAGGGGC